>NW_006436811.1:8336897-8512988 GCF_000325575.1 Pteropus alecto
AGAAAGAAAGAAAGAAAGAAAGAAAGACAGCCTTAAAAAGACTTGGCCTTAACATTTTTGAAGTTCAAAAACTATCATTTTGAAGTAATAAGCTTTTTTTTTTCCTCTTAGGGTATAGACTAGAGTTTATTTTTCTTTTGGAAAAATTACTTCAATGGACATTTAGTGAAGCATATCTAAGGGCAATTTCCCTGTGTTCCTGGCTAAGCCATGAGTTCTGTGACTTTACCCCAAGCGAATGATTTAGACTGAGATAGTAAGTGTTCTTTCTACTCAGTGAAGTATATGCTCTTAAGAGAAGAGTTTTTCCATTCTTAATCTGTAAATGCACCGTCTATGCCTATATGCTGTGGTTGATTCTTGGTTGTTAGATATAGGGAACATTTAATAATAAGAGCTTGGGAGGGGTAAACCTGATTCAACCTTAACTTCTCTTCATGTTACACTTGAAAAAAGACAGTAGTAGGAATTAAATTAAATTTGGCGCCACACAACTTGAGTGTAACGGTTGGTGTTTATTCCAGATGGAATAAACCTGATTAGAAGGTAATGTACTTATCTACTATTGAGGCTTTTTTGTCAAGGTATTGGGGTCAGATCAAGCTCATGCATGTGGGAACTGAAATTTCATCTGTATGGATTTTCCCATAGGAAATTATCCTGGAAAAGGCTTGAAGAGGTGGGCCTGGCTTTGGGAAACAAAGTCTTCTTTAGTCTCCCTCCAGGTCCAGGTGTTGATTAGTTCTGTTAACTCAGGCAATACCTTGCTGGCAGTGTTCGTGGCAGTAGGGGTAAGCTGCCCCTTACCACGTGAGAGCACTTCAGGAGTTGGTCAAGGAGCTTGCCTGGTAGGAACTATGATATTGCTTTAGATTCTAAGAATAGCCACATCTAATAGCAGTTTTAAGTGACCTCATCCACCAAATTTTCTTTGTTTTCAAGGCTTCAGTAAAGCCAGTTGCTCTTTGAGGAATTTGCAGAGCGACCACCTCAAAATGGGATGCAGCTGAGGTGGTAAGGGGACTAGAGGAGGGAAAATCAGAGAGACCTGATCCCAAATATGCATGAGATGGCACTGTGGGGATGTTTCCTAGAAACAGCTCAGGGACTCTTTGGGGATGAGGTGGGGGAGCAATATCCAGCAAGCAAGCCATTAAGGACTACATTTTTTTAAAAAAACAAAAAGTTATTTGTAAATTGTAGACTGTTGATACCTAGGATTTATGTGTTACAAGAGATTAATAAAAACAGACTCAGAAATAGCCTCAAAAAAGAAAAGAAAAGAGGAGAGGAGAGGAGAGGAAAGGAAGGAAGGAAGGAAGGAGGGAAGGAAGGAAGGAAGAAAGGAAGGAAAGCGAACAAGCCTCATCTTTAACAAAGACTTCTGCTGCTGTGGTGGCAAGCCTAGGGCAGCCTGCACCTGACTTCTCTCAGGCTCATAACTGACCTGTCCACACAGGGGTTAATGTGTTCAATGCTGTACAGGTAGTCAAATTACTTAGTAGGAGAAAGCCCAAACATACTTCCAAATAAAGACCTACCTTATCCCCTGCAACCATGTAGTCACCTGTCCTCTGACAACCTTCGTGGGATTAAAAAAAAAGCAGGGAGATTCCTCTGAACAAACAAATAAATGTTCAAAATGCAAATCTGCCCCTTTCATTCCATGTCCTTTCTCCAGGACTCCTCCACGGAGATTCATGTAAAACATCTACCACGCTCAGGTTTGAGCATAAGGGACTTTTATCACAGTGTGAGAGACCTGGCTACAGATTTCATGTGATATATGTTATCTTTTATTAATTTATTCAGAGCTCCTCTCTGTACTAGGTGCTACGTTAGAAGATTAGATCACAGTATTTGCTTTCATGTTGCTTATGGACTATTTCTGGAAGGATTTAATAAGACATATACGAGTGACTATAACATAAAACATGGCAATTTGGGATCATAGTATAATAGAGATTGTACAAAGATTGAAGGAAAATTGATGCTACTGACTTCCTGAGGGAAATTACTTTCTACTCTGACTTTGAATTTTTTTCTAAGGGTTCTGAGCATTTAAAAAAGGGATTCAGGAGAGCAAATATATGGCATGTGCTCTGGCGATACTCTCTTAACCAAGGCTAAATCCAAATTGAAACTTTTCCTGTAAGGTCTTTTCTTTGTGTAAGAGAATCTGATAATCAAAGTGGATGTTGTTTCAAATATTGTTTTGTAAAATACAAAAAATTGGAGTAGATAATTTTTCTGTTGCCCCTTTTCTCTGTTTTGATGTTATAAAAGGATATAGAGCTGTGATGTAAGGATCTCAAAGTATATACCTCACAGCAGTTATGATTTCAGAGTAATTAAATAGCCTATTTGATAATCTCTCTCTAATAAGAGTTATTTAAAATGTACTTTGTCCTATCATCTACCTACTTACCTACCTACCTGCCTACCTACCTATCATCTATCTATCATCTATGTGAATAATATACCTGATATAAGGAAGTTAAAGCCGCCATCACCTGTGAAGATTTGGACTTAATTGCTCAGAATTGGTCCTAGTATTTAACATGGGCCTTGCCCACCATAGTAACATGTATATAAAACTCATGTTTGTCACAGAAAAAAAAAGATCCTTAGATATTTCCTGACAGTTGCAAAGTTGTTATTTGAACCTCAAACTTCTGTTATGAATATAACTGGAAAAATATGCCAGGCTCATGATAATGGTTGATTGTTTCAACTATTAAAAACAAACAAACACACATACAAAACCAGAACTCAAAATCAAAATCCTTAGTTTGGCCCCTGTGGAACATTAAATTCACAGGAAGGTAGATTTGCCTTTTCTCTGGGTGTGCCAGTATGAATTAATTTTAAAATACTCCATCCTTCCTTCTCAAGTAGCTGAAAAAAACTGATCCACTGAGGAGGTTTTATAAGCTTGTGAATATCTACAAAATAAAAGTTTTGTGGTAGTTGATTCAGAGAAATGTCTTAAGAAAATAAGTAGCCCTATTTCTACCTGTTCATAACTGTTCTTTTTCCGAGAAAAAGAACCAATATTTTAAAAATGTTCTATATTTCAGGAATTGTGATCGGTGTTGGGTATATAAGGGTTGGTAAACTCACACCCTGCCCTCAAGGAACCTAAGATTACTATGAGCACTTTCTAGTTTGCTAATCAGAAGTGCCACCTGAATTTCTCCTAAGATTAAAAAGATAAGCCAAAAATAGCCAGACTTCCAAATCTTAATAATCATGAGTAGATCTTTTCTAGGATGTGGCAGCAAAAAAGGCTACCAACACAATCACTGAGTCTATCAAATTCTAGATTGTTAGCTATGTCTAGATCCTTTTAAAAAATGTAACCTGCTTATCCCTAAAGAAGCCAGTTCTCTTTTTGATCCCTGGTTTTTAAAGAAATGGGGTCCTTTCAGATTGGTTCTAGAGCTCATTTCCCTTCTTGGACAGAATCACTCTTCTGGGAAGTTCTATGGGTCAATGCACTGTCTTTTTTGGTTTAACACCTTCAAACAATTATGCTTCACTAGCCTGGTTCAATTTTTCAGTCCAATGCTCTCCATTCCCAGTCTTTCTTAACTCAATGCATTTTATATTCCTTAAGCTCTTGTAAAAACCCTGCTCATTCTTTTACTCAGACAATACACACACACACACACACACACACACTTCCTCCTTCTCTAGTGAGACTTCTTTGCCCCAATGTAAATTAGGAAATACAAGTATATACATTTATGTGGTGTATGAGAGGTAAATAATGATGCACATAGCTCACATATAAGTATTCCTGCCTAGCAGTGTGTGTTCATTTTGTCTGAAGAAATTTTAAGAAAAGTTTCAGAGTTTAGGAAAAACTAGAAGAGGAAATAGTTTCTGGCACAAAATACAAGAATGGGAAATGGAATGGAAGTGATTTAAAAACGCATGATTTCATTTTCCGTGAGCTTTAGAGATAAAAATTATTTCATCTCTATATTTTAGATTTGGAAAAATGACACATTTCACCATAGAAAATGGCAAAAGGAAGCATTTTTTAAAGGTATAAAGATTATAAAAGAAATCAAATGAATAACTAAGTGAGAGTTTTTGTTTTTGTTTTAGAAAGAAATGACACAAAGATAAATTTAGGTTATGAAAGAATCAACTGATCAAATATGCCTTGGAAGGTAAAGCTGTGATTTAGGAAAAATCTTATGATAATTTCTTTTTATAATCTGACCTGACTACTCCCCTCAAAGCACATTCCATCTCTAATGTAATCAGCGGTGGCTCCATCAAAGTCTTCTTTGTATAAATATTAACTCATTTTCCAAGAAGCGTACAAGCACTAAATTCAAATCTATTTTGCTTTTCTAGGTAGGTAATAGGTTATACCTCTCTGCTTGGTTCTCTGTCACTGACTCCTTGTGACCTTCAGAAAAGAGATCACTAAAACCCTAGAGGTTTAGCCTTAATCAGTTTCTCAGTCTAGGCTGATCCCTAGGGACTTGGAAGCAGCCCAAAACTAACAGTCCTCTGTCTCAGCTTCTGTTCAGAATTGCTGTAGGTCTGGCTCTGACCATAGAGTCTAAAAAAAAATTGGGGCTCACAATTTCTTTCCATGTCTCTCTTGTTTCACTAAACAATCCCCCCAACTTTCCTCCTTCCTCATATCATCCCACAATTTGAATCTCACCCATTCTCTCCGCCTCTATGTAGGCACCTGCTACCTGCTGTAGATACCTGAACTTCTTAATGGCATGACACAGATCCTGCCACATTCCCACCCCTCTCCTTCCCCAGTGCTAACTTCTCCCATGCCTGCTCTTCGAGTTTCTCCGTATTACTTGTTCTGCCTCCCAAGGTCAGCCTGATCTTCTAGAATCCACCTTCCCACACAAGCCTTCTATGTCACTGACTGAGCAACATAAGAACTCCTCCCAAAGTTATCTAATCATCCAGGCTGAGCTTTGCATTGTCTTTAAAAAGTAGTTGCATAGGCCTTCTTATGATTAGACACATTCACATATATGGAGGGACTCAGAGATCATGTATTTCAGCTCTCATAGTAACTCAGATAACAATCTAAGATCATACTCAAGGAATACATATTGTTACTAGGTATTGTTGATCCTACACATCTCCCAAGACTAGTAAATCCCACTCTAGGCTGTAGTATTGCAATTAAAATACACAGGTTATATTATCCAATATTAAGGGCTGTAGAACAATTTAATCAATTGATATTAATTTCCTTTAGGCTGTGGAAATCAAAGGACATAAAATTCGCAAACAAGCTGGGAACAAAGGGTGTTAAGCACCCAAGAACAATACGCACTAAATGTTAGGATTCATACTTTCAGAACTACAGGAGTCATTTGGGACTCAGCTGGTTTCGAAGGATGCAAATGAATCCTTCAAAATGGATAGGAGGAGAGAGAGAAGTAAAGGAGCTACAAAGATTCAGAGAGCAAACTGAAACCAGCATGGGACCAGGTTGTTTGGAAAGGGGCTTTGTGCTGGGGCGAGAGAAAATGCCAAGGATATTTGTCAGAGTCTATGTATCAAAGTTCCTGCTGCTAAGGGGGACTTAGGAGAAAGGCCTCTGGGTTTGAAAGTAGAATGAGAACTCGCGAGACTCATCTTTTTTCCGCTCCATCTCAACTGTAACTCGAACTAAAAGTTCAGTCTTATGGACTTCCCTTTTTTTTGGTGGTTGTTTTCAGTTCTAAACTACACATAAGAAAACCAGGGTTCTCTACACCTTGTGTCTAAACTAAGAACGGCGGGTAAAATGCGGAGAGAAAAGTTCTCTAAAGACTGTTAGCGTAACATTGTAATATGCATTGGTCAGAGTCTTTATTTCAGAAACTTGACTCCACTGCAGCATCTCCAAATGCCAGGTTCAGTTTTGTTTAGGGAAATCATTACTGAGTGCCATCCTGTTTTGAGATAGTTACATATGAGTCCAATCAGATCCATCACAATTTTGAGTTTATTTTACTTCCCTCAAGTTGGTCTCCAGTGAGCCTGGGATAGTTCTTGGACCCCTGATTGCCCACAATGACACAGATAACCCTTGGCTGACGATTTGTTTAGCCCTATGGTTGAATCTGTGTCTTGGATTTTGATTGAACTCAAGTGCCCTGTGGAAAACTTGAGCCTAGCCTTGAATCCTGGGCTTTGTGCATAGGGCACGACCCTTACCTCTCCCTTGCCAACTCTTTGTTCTTGGAAATAGGACACTGTCTTCTGTGATCAGATGCAGACTAATGCTCTAAAAACTGGAGAATTACAGAGCATTTTTTCCCCACCATAAATTTACTAATTACTAATTAACTCCTGAACAGTAAATCCTATAAAAGCATATATCTGTCAACTTGAAGAGGGCTACTTTAGCTCCTCCCTCTTCCCCTAGCCTGCAATGAAGGCCTGTGAAATGCTTTGCAGTCATGCTTACCTCATAGACAAGACATACTCATGTTGTATACACAGGTCATGACCCTAATACCAATCACTATCCTTTTAAAACTTGAGGGCCTAGTCACACCTTGAATCCTTTTTCTCATGGAAAGTTCCCAGCCAAGCTGCGTCTGTTGCTCCTTTAGCTTTCTATGACTCCATGCTTTCACATATTTCTTGTTGATTTGGCTGAAAATATCCTATTTTCAGTGAGGTATTGTATCCCATTGACCCTTTAAATCTGAATCCTTAGGGTTTTCACAAAGTAGCATTCAAATAATCTCAGGTGCTTATAGCCCCATGGGACAGTTACAGCTCTGTAATACATCCAGACACTATGTTAGTTACACATTAAAAACTTTAACATTTCTTTATATCACTGATAGATTTCACACACAAAGCCAAAGATTCAGATCAGATTCAGGCACCTTAGCTTTTCAATGAACAGTGCCTGAAATTAATTTGCTTTGCCCTGACCTAAAGCAGAGGCCGATGCTCAGCATTTCCTTTATGCACCCACAGTTCACATTCAGGGATGTTCTAATTTCCCCTTTAGAGATGTTGTTTGTTGTCAGCAATTCTAGTTCCTGAAGCAGGAGATTTGCTGTGTTGCCAGACAGGGTCAACTTTCTACAGAGCATCTGATAAAGTACATGTTGATTGTGGGAAAGCAAAACTCAGGCTGATTTTCAAAGCCTGATCTTGTGGTTTCATCAGATCATTGTGAAGATTTTCAATCATTGATGGGAAAAATGTTCAGAAAAGATTTTGAGTATTGTCATATTTCCCTGTCTCTGGAAATAGTTCCTTTACAGTCTCAGATTAAATATGGCTTTAATGAGAAGAATTGGGAATAGGTTTTTAGAAAACCTCATATGATCAATCAGTATAGTTTTATGTGTCTAAACTTTTGCAAGTGTGAATTTCTGATTTAGATGATTTTTCAATCTGCTTTATTTGCTTTGGATGGTAGAGAAAAGGAAACCATTTACTTTACAAGGAAAACAAATATTAACAGCTGCCTTGCTGGACTTTCTCACATAAGTACAATTTTTTGTTAAAGGAAAATTTCAAAGTGTGACAAAACTATTAGGTTGATCATGATGTATTTTGGTTACATTGAATTAAATTTAACTTTCCCATAGCTAACATTTTTACCAAAGATATTGTTGCTTGAATTTGAATAAAGCATTCATCTTAAATATAACACTGAAGCAACTTGTAAGCTCCCTATATTATGTCAGTCTTGTGGTATCAACCCGACAGAGGGCATTAGTTTGATTTAGATGGCTTAAGCCAAATCCAGTTTTTGGATTTGTCTGTGAACACAGGATCACAACTTTTTTCTGAAGACTTGCTATGTTTCTACAGTTATGATTATACCCCAATGAAATGACATAAGATATCAAGATAGGGAAAAAATAAATCTCACATATGAAATTGATCTTTGTATTTATTATATGTTTGAAACTGCATAATCCTCTTGCCAGATTTAAATCCTATTTCCAATTTGATTTAACTTTGCTACTATAGACCTAAAAGTGGGGCGTGGTATTGTGCAAGGAGTGCAGAGCTCGTAGCCCTTCTTGTCCTTTATCCACTAGAACAGACGCTAGTCTCTTTGGATCATAGGAGAGTGGACACAATGATTTCTGAGAATATGTTAGTATACTATTCTATGATATTCCCTAAAATTATTATACTAGCTATTTATGATATCACTAACATCCCTCACTATTAATATTCACATGTGAAATAGCGATTGAACATAATAACAAAGGTAACTTACACAGCCCATTGTGGTGTAGCAAAATGGGTGAAGTTTCTCAGCATCTGTAGTCTAGAGACCCTGTCTTGAGTGGATCATAGAGATATTGCTCTGAGTATTTTGAAGGAAAACATGGTTTACCAAGAATCTAAATAATAAGGTCCTCCCATAAAAGAGTAATATAATGACACATAAAGTATGATTCTAAACTTGAGCATAGAGATATTAGAGTTCTGTTTTCCTTGAAGCTTCCACAGGAAAGCTCCAAGACATTTTCATAATTCTCTTCACAAATTTGAACTTTTTTTTCCCTAGCCTCAGGCATCTAAACCCAAAGGTAAAGGAAAATCCAAAATTTGTGTGATTCTATTGTATAAAAATTAGACCTCCACAAAAGGTGGTTTCAAGCACCTCTACCATTGTTCTTCCTGGCAGCTATTTGATAGTATAAGACCCCAAGGGGATCTAGGTGGACAGATTTTGTAAAATTTCTAAGAATTTACTGAGGTGACTATTCTTTTAGGGACACCTGCATGGATAGGTGTCCATTAAGTAGCAGGATAAAGATTTTTCTGGCATAAAACTTCTATTCTTTCTACTATGCCTTGCCATTTCCTGAAGCAGTTGGATTAAACTAAGTTTAGTGATTGGCAGGGGCAGTGCAATTAATGAACAAGGGGCCCAAGTAATGTGGCAGATTTAGATAAGGTGTGTCCAAGGACAGTTACCTGGATAAAAGACACTCACCTTGCATCAGCAGCGCACAATTTTTTGGGGGGTGGGGGGGTGGTGGGTAGAATCGTATGGTCCTTTTTCTCTTAAAAAAAAAAAAAAGATTTTGGAGTGCTCACCTTTTTTTTCAGAGACCAAAGGTGAACTATCTACAAGGAAAGTAAAAGAAATAATCCATTGTCTAAATCTAAGATTCAATTCCTCATCCACCACAAGCTTAGAGAAATCTTTGTTTTCTTGCAGGGAGATTTAATGCCTCAGCAGGCGTAAAGAGGTTCCTCCTTCAGTCGTTTTTTAGAGAGTAAGAGCTGAAGAAAACTCTCTCATCATCCTGGGACTGGAATCCCTTTAAATGGGCTTCTGTAACTTTGTAGTTAGCAGCACCCAGGGCCACCGTACTTACAACTCCAGGGATCTAGTTACACTGCGGACTGTGTAAACGGTGGTCCCTGGATTTGGGCAGTGTGCAGCCTGCAGAGCTAAAAGTGATGATGTAGCAGGACCCAAGGGCTGAGACTGGTTCCTATATTAGAGGGCTAGGCCATTTGTCTAACAGGGAACACCCTTAAATGTTCAATAGATGAGGGTACAATGGAAAAAAATTATACAAATAAGCAAGTAGAAACTAACAGAAAGATATAGCTTACCCTGTTGGTACTTTTACTTGCTCTTTGTCTCGTGTCATTTCTACCCCTCAAAAAGAGCCACTCAGTCTTTGTCACTGTCCTAAGAATCCACATGTCACTACGAGATTGACTTTGTCTCCTCAATAGAGAAAATAGAGGTGAGCAAAATGAGCTCTTACAGCTTTCTACTCCCCCAATTTCAGTCATCTACAAAGGGTTTTAAACCTGAGAAAGAGCCTCATCATCTCCAAAGCTAAATCCTACACCTGTGCTCTGAACTCACTCCCATTTTGCCTACTGTCAGAACTCATTCATCAGCATTCTTTTTCTCCCCTGATTTCAGGCCCTGATCAATTACTATATAAATATGCAATAGCCCCCAACCTGACCTTTCAACTGCCAGGTTTTTCTTCTTCCTGTTATTTTCCTGACCTGCACTAGAATTATCTTTCTAAAAAAAAAAAAATGTTTTTATCCTATCAATTCCAGCGCCCAGCATTTCATGTAAGACCTCTCACGATTTGTTAAAATCCTTTTAGCCTTACTTCCCACCATGCTTTATCATCCACTTGACATTATGGCTTGCAACAACAGAATATCAACAGAAGGTCGCATAGTTTGTATCATTTTAAGGGTAGATACTGTGTTTCATTTCTTTTGAATTCCCAGTGCTAATTCCCAGTGCTAATCATCCTCAGGCAGAGTATAGACAACCAACAAATATTTATTTTAAACCAATTTTATGCCATTCTCGAAACTTACCTCCATAACCACAAGTCTTCTTTCTCTCTCTGCTACCAGAGTCCCATTCCTTATAATATTTCTGTCACTCTCCTACTTACAAACCATCAACAAAGCTTCACTGAATACAGAATAACTAACAGCCTCTCCATCCTGGTGTTAAACATGGCCATGATATTTCCTTCATCCTTTACTTCTAAACATTCCTGTCCATATTGATAGCATTCATTATGAATTATACTTCCGTAACTCCCTGAGCATTCTGAATTATTTTCATATCTTAGATCAACATTGTTATCCATATCCGCCTTTAATTGTCCTAATCTTCCTTTAATGCCAGATCAAATCCTACTGCTTTTGAGAAGTTGACTCAGATTTTTCTGTACAGAACTAAACTCCTCAACCCATGCTGTTGTAGCTCTGCATCTGTACCTTTTTACTGCAATGAGCAATTTATGCCTTGAAATAGAATTAATTACTTATGTCTGTCTCCCCTACTAGAATACAAATTACTTGTTTTTTTGTATAAACCATATCTTATCTAAATATACCTCAAAGCACCTAAAACAGTGCTGTGAGCATAATAGTTTCTCAACAAGTATTTGTCGGTTTGAATTAAAAACCAGCATTAAACTTACTAATATCAAAGCAGGATTGTTAGTGAGACGAAAAGAATAGTGTATGTTTTATTACTTTAATAAAATTGTGATATTTCCAAAGAATGTAGTTAATACACTACCATAATAACGACAGCTAATTTTAATTTTGCAATGCTTCTTAAAAATCAAGTTATGAAAATTTGAACCTATTTAAAGTTGAATGATTCAGGGGCATTTTATTGTGGTTAGTATTCACATAGCATTGGAAATACATTATATATTGACAATATGAGTCTTTTCACTTTTATTGGTTAGGTATTAGGACCTAGAATTTCATTGCCCAAATGGAAAATGACTCTCTCAAACAAATTTTACACATTACTGTGGCAAAGACAGTGCTTTAACAGATGTATATTCATGTGCATTTTGAGCAGAATTTATTCCTTTATTCACGTATCCATTCATTCATCCAAGTGCAGCACCATTAAGTATGACTGGAAATATTTTTGCATTACTTTATCCATAGCACCCCCACAGCTACAATTTTTCTCACTTATCCTTAACTCCTTCTCAATTGTTTTATTAGAATGTGTGTTCCTTTTTCTGTTGTGATGGTTAATTTTATGTGTCAATTTGACCAGGCCATGAGGTACACAGATATCTGGCTAAACATTTTTTTCTAGGTGTGCCTGAGGAGGTGTTTCCAGGGAAATTAGCATTTGAAAGCAGATGTCCTTTCCAGTGTGGGTGGGTGTCATCTAATCTCTTTAAGGTCTGTAAAAAATGAAAAAGTAAAGGAAGGGAAAATTCTCTTTCTCTGCTTGACTTCATGAGCTAGGACATCAGTATTCTCCTGCCCTTCGAATGGGGCTTATACCACTGGTTTTCCTGGATCTTCAATTTCCAGATAGCAGATTAAGAAACTTCAGCCTCTATAACAGTGTGGGCCAATTCTTATAATAAGTCTCTCAATAGATAAATGATGATAGATAAATAGATAGATAGATGATAGATAATCTGTTGGTTCTGTTTCTCTAACTAATTCACTTGTGCACACCCACCTCTCCACCTAAGCCCTGAATTTCCTCAGCGTTCTCAGTCAATTACTTATCAACCCTCCTGCATCTTTAAATTCTTTCTCTCTTCTCTCTTTAGCTTAGAGGGTTGTAGTAGGTAGAATTCTAAGATGGTCTCCAAGATTCCCATCCTTTGCTGTACATGTCCTATATAATCCTTCCCCCCATCCACCTTTAGTATAGGAAGGACTTAGAGAACATGATGCAATAGTCATTCTTGTGATTTTGTTAGGTAAAGACTCTGTCACGGTAAACTAGAGAGGAATTATTGGACCTTAGAGGCCCTGTTGTAAGTGTACCCTGTGGCTAGGATCTGAGGGTGGCTCCCAGAAGTGAGACTAATCTTCTGCTGACTGCCAGCTAGGAAACAGAAAACTCAGTCCTATAACCAGAAGGAATTGACTTCTGACTACAACCTGAATGTACTTGGAAAAAGACTGCGCTTCAAATGAGAACCCAATCTGGCTGACACCCGCCTTTCAGCCTAGCAAGACTCTGAGCAGAGGATCCAACTACACTGTACCCAGACTTTTGACCTACAGAAAGAGTAAGATAATAAATGTGTGTGTGTCTGTTTTAAGTGATAAGTTTATAATAATCTTTACACAGTACATTCAGGGTGTTGAAAATTATTTTGAACTGCTAATTCTATATTAATCAAACCAACCAGTGTGAGTTGGAAGAAAATCAAGACAGTCTCAAATATGGTGGACATTCTGCCTACAGCCTGCCAAATCTTCTCTTTAAATAGATGCCGTATGTATAGGCAGGTTGTTGCCAATATCAAGAATTACACAGTTCTATGTGGTCTGTCGTCTGTCTTCTGGGAGGTTTTGTTTTAATTATCCTCCATGACTTCCTCTAGAGTGGGTGTTGGGTTTATGTCCTTTGTAGGGCCCTCAGCTTTCATAGCTCATTTCTTCTTCCTCCAAGTTTGGGGACCTAAGTGTTGTTTTAGACATTGGTTTCTCAACGTGGGAATTATTGACATTTTGGGGCCGCATAATTCTTTGTTGTGAGGAGCTGGCCTGTGCATTCTAGGATATTTAGCAGCATTCCTGGCCTATACTCACTAGATGCCAGTAACATTCCCCAGTTGTGACAATAAAAAATGTCTTCAGACTTTCCAAATGTCCCCTGGGAGGCAAAATTGCCCCTGTTTGAGAACCACTGTCTTAGGAAGTTAATGGTGTTTGCCATGGGGTTCAAAGTTTCTTTGGCAATAAAATTATTTCAAAAATACGTGAACTATTGATCTATTTATCAGTCACTTTTAGACACTGGTAATCATGCAATAAACCCAAAGTTTCTTCCTAGACATAATTTTCAAGCTTTATTTTTCTTAGCTACTCTGGGCCATCAAGCTTGAGTGAAAAGACAACACCTGAATTCTAAGGAGAGATAATGCATCACATTCTTTCCATTCTATTTCCTGCAATTTACATTCTAGAAAACAGTTTTCCCATTCCTTCTGAGCGTCCAATTTCTGGATTCTATTTCCTTTTATTTCTGTTTGCAAACTAGCCAACTCTTATCTAAACTTATCTCATTGTTGTAATACCTTAGGTAATAGCAGCCAACACAGATGTTCACTCTGACTCTTCCCAACCATTTCCTGAGAGTTTCAGGCTCAGTTGGCATATGGTCTCCTTCAAAGTGGTCATAAATACTAGTTTACCATAAATAAGTACTCCCACTATATAACAGGTCTCTATAGGGTTCCAGACCTCAGTTTGATTTTATGCAATCTGCCACCCAACCACTAAGCCACATATTTTAGGTTTTGCATTTTTTTGCAGCCCACTTCAAGATACCAAGTTCTATATTAGTCAGGCTGGTTAAGTGCTCTAACACACAGCCCCTAAATCCCAGTAGCTCAGCACAATATACACTTATTTCTTGTTCCCAGCACACTCCAGGGCAGGTCAGTGTGTGGGGGATGTGTGTTTTCGTCTGTCACTTAGGCACCCAGAATTTTTCCATCATGTGGCTTTGTTCTCTCTCAGGTCTTCAGGCTTCTAATTTTTCCATTTAGTTCATAGAAAAAGAGAGAATTACACATAGGAAATGTCTGTGCACCAATCCTGGATGTATGCACATCACTTCTGCCCCTGTTCTGTTAGCCATAACTCTTGTCAGGATGTTCTTTTAACTGCAAGGAGCCTGGAGATGTAATAGCTATGCACCAAAGAGGAGGAGAACATGAATATTGGTGAGCAGTAGCAGTTTCTGACACTAAATCCAAAGTAAGATAGAAATTCAGAGGGCTTTAAGACAAATACATTTAAAAGATTTTAATGGATTCAAACTCAACAAACTATTTGATTGAAAAGCTGAAAAACATTACTAATATATGTTAGAAAGCATATATTTCTTTTTTCAACAGAAAAAAAAAATAACATAGAAACAAAATAGCCTAGGAACAAATAGCATAACAATAAAACTAGGAACTGCAGTAGAGAACAGACTACAAAATGGCCGTATTATAAAAATAAAGCAAATTATTATCTGCATGATTCCAAGGGTTTGATGGAGGGAAGAAAAAAAGAAAACTCCTTGACCTTGATATTTGAAACATGTCCTTTGCATGGCGCAAGTTTAGAGATATAGGGATATACTTTCCTTCTCTACGAATCATAAATCTCACCACTCATCGTGAATAATACCTAATAATTATGTGGTAAAAAAAATATTTACTTTTAAAGTTTAGACTATAAAAAATGTAGTTGTACTTATAGAATAGAATCTATAGATGTTTATATTTTGCCAGTGTAAAAGAATATTCTATTATGAATTCAGAAAACAAACGTCCAGAAGTGTTTAGAATAGTAACTATCCTGGTATTTGGGCATAGGAGAAAATACTAGAGCTAAAGCTAAAAGAGAATGGGGCCAATGTACTTGCTCCAAACACTGTCACTCCCAAGTGTTATACCACTATGAATATTATTATGTCTAGAAAAGTTTCCCAAAGACATTTCCCTTCAATGTTTTGTTTATCAATAATTATCTGCTATTATTTGAATTTAGACAATCCAGGACTATTGTGTAAAGTAGATAATTTTCCCACCAATTATAGCTTTGTGTGAAGTGGTGACCGGGAGATAGTAATAGCACTGGATTAGAGCTACCTTCATGAAAGCCTCACTCTGTAGGGTTCCTTCAGCAGTTCAGATAATCTGTCCTAGTTATTCAGGGTCTGAAGCTTATCGAAAGAGACAGAATTAATCATGCTGGGTTGTGTGATATGTTTTGGAGAATGGACATGACTGCACTAAGATGAAAAAGGCAAAATAATTTTCAGTGGACTTTTGAATCCTAAGGTTACCGTCCTGTTCTTCCTCTCATCCATCTCCTGATTAAAGCTTGGAGCAATAATCGGGGCGGGGGCGGGGGGGGCGGTCTGGGGCCAGAGGCAGTCTGCACCTGGAAACCATTTTCTTGATTTGTGCTGGCTGGAGTCCTGGAGATTTCACAGCAAGTATGCCTCTCTGGGATTTCTTTGAAATCTGGGCAGGATGATTTGTCTGAAGGGAGGGATTTGGAGATAAAGGGTGGGGAAAAATTTATTTCTGGTTGCCACATTGTCATTCAGCAATGGAGGAACTTGGCCTGACTTGAGTTTGAGTTGAAAGATCAATAAGGCAGCCTCAAGTATGCAGGAATTTGCTGCCCTGAACTTGCCAATTTTTCAAACATAACCGTTTATTGTATCTGCTGTAGGGGGCTGCCAACATCAAGGCTCACAAGTTCTATGTCGAAGATCTTTCCAATAGCTGTGCAAATTACCATGTGTTTTCTTCTGTTTTAGCACATTCAAAGGATGACAAATAAGCATCTCTTTGCTTACATTACCTGGAAATGCACAGTAATAAATTTGCTTGTGAAGTTTCCTTTGTTGTGTTATCAAACATGAACATACATGAAAGTTTTTTTCTATTTGTGCAAACTAAATAGTGAGCCCCAAAGTGTGAAATGTACTTTGCACAAGAATTAGGACAAAAATTCCAACAGGATGCTATAGTTATATTCTTAATTTATATGAATATTTCTCATACAATTTTACACAATATTCATCATTAATGAGTTCGTATCTCTGTGTTCCTTTACTCATGCAGTGCAAAGCTATACAGCTAACTTTTGAAGGCACTAACTATTGTAAGAACAACGTTTTGGGGCATGCCTACTGTGTGCTAGGAACTTTATACACACATCTAATCCTCATAATAAGACTGCTCAGGACAGCTACTAGCACCTGTAATTTAAGGAGGAGAAAGTCATGCTAGGAGAAGCTGACTTCTTCGAGGCTACACAGCTTGTAAATGGTTGTTCCTGCATTTGTACTGCAGGCATGGAGACATCAGATCCATGCTCTTTAGAGCCCTTTTATTGTGCATTGTTTAAAAAATCTTCTTATCTTTAGTAGAGCAAATTTTGGACCTAAATATCATTTTCATTGTTCTCATACAAAAGAGGCCACATGGCCTGATATTTAGATCCAGAAGACCTGGATTTCAATTTTGTCTCTGCCACTATGACTTTGTAACCTCGGGAAAGACCCTTAATTTATATGACATTAAATTTCTCCATCTGCGAAATGGCTAAAATAAGAATGCCTATGCTATAAGATAGTTGTTTGGATTAAAATACAGTAAGAAAAATTCTATTACTCTATGAATGTTAATTGGTACTTCTATAAACTTAGAGAAGAAAATTTACCCAAGCAAACATAATAAATAGTAAATATAAGTCAAGTCTTTTTGTTCCCATAAGTTCCAACATGTATAAACCTCTACATACCTTTTTTATTTTCATTCCCTTTTCTCTCAAGTGTTCATAATTAAATATTTGCTAGTTAGCAAAACACAAATTTATTCTTTTGCTGATATAATCAATAGCAGCTCTATTTTCTCTTTTTTAGCTTGCTTTCATTTTTCTTTAAAAAAAAATTTATAATATTTATTGAGCAGCCACTATATGCTAAACTTTGTGCTAGCCACTGGGAATATAGGTAGAAGGCCCAGTTTCTGTCCTCAAGAAGTTCACCTCCTGGTGGGGATGAAAAAAAAGGCAAGGTCACATATACTGTGAAGATCTGAACAGTGCATTGTGTCAGTTCTAAACACGAGCTGGCTGGCTCTGAAGAGCTGATGCCTAAAATGAAATTTGATGGATGAGTGGAAGGTAAATCAGGCAAAGAAGGTGAAGGAGAGGCAGAGGGCGTTGCAGAGGGAGAGAATGGTGTGCAAAGGCGCAGCTCCATTAAAATGCAGGACACTCTCCGTTAACTGCAAGTTGCTTGCACTGATGGAAGCACAGGTGCAAAGGCAAGTGAGAGGAGGTCTACAAGGACCCAAATTATCACTCGTGAATTCAGATACTGGTAAAAATCCACAGATGATACCATTGTACTTAAAAGCGAATATTCTTTGGAGAATAGGTGAGCAAGGATGAGTTCAGAGAGTAACATAAATAACTAGGTATTCTAATCAGAGAGCCGCTCTAATTTGAGAGTTGAATTGCAGCACATCTGTTGCCCATGCCATCAGTTGAAGAGCAGTTAAACATCAGCACTCACTCGTACAAAACAAGACCTACAGAGTTTAGTAAAAAGGAAATGGGCTGTAGAAAACATCGGACATAGTACTTTTCATGCATGTTGATTTAAAATGTGAGAGCAAATTTTGCTTACTGAATGGACAATATTGTAGATGAGGCTAGGTATCAAAAAGGAGCTTTGCTAAAAGTTAATTCAATTTTTATGAAATAAGCTCTTCTAAGTTGAAGGATGTTACCATGGTTTACCTGCATTATGAAATAAATACTATAGAAGATGAGCAAGGGAGAGTAGTGACAAGAGCTTGCTTTTCTCAATATTCTGTTGTACCTGTTTAGTTGAAACATATGATTCCTCAAAGTGTGGGTGTGCAGAACTTTCGGCTGAAGGTACATAAGAACTTGCTTTACCTAGAGTAAATATTCATTGGGAAAATCTACCCTATAAATGTATTGCAATTAAAAGAATCATACTTCTGAAACTTTACTTATGGAGTAAGGTTCCCAGAGTAAGCCTAAGCTTGCTCACTTAGAATTCAAATGTGCCTTTACATCTACTTCCCTTCTACTTGGAGACTATTTGTGTGGGGCATTTGGTAGCCTTTGAGAAAGAATGAATTAAGAAGAAGCATATAAGTTTTGCTGAATATCAGCCATAGTCTGCAGGGTCTTAGAGCAAAGTAGAAGGATACTTCTTGCTCAGATAGTCTTTCAGTCCAGACCCTATGAATTCCTGAAGAAAACAGGATTGCAGTGAGGTTGGGGTCACTAAAAGTTAAAATTGAAAGAATCATTTGTATAAACATCACCTTGAGTCTTTGAGAACACAAAGTGGCACTTATTTGGCATTTAATAGCCAAGTAAGCTAACATTTACAGTGTTCGCCATATGTCATGTAACTATTCCAAGCATATTTAAATTACTAAATCCTCTCAACAATCTTATAAGATAGGTATTGTTTTTATTTATAATGGTTAAAATAAATTGCAACATAGAGAGGTTTAGAAACTTGTCCGAGGTCTCACAGCAAGTACGTAGGAAAACTGGGATTTGAACCTAGTCACTCAGCTCCAAAGCCATGCTGTTAACTAAGGTGCAACTTAAAGGTAGTAGGGAGAGGGGAGCTCCTTTGGCAAAACATTCTTCAAGGGATTCAGACAGCATTAACAGTATCTGCGCTTTTGCACCTCATGTGCACTTCAGCACAACGAGGGGCTTTGTACTGAGGGATCTGAGACAGCATGATTTGATAGCTATCAATTTGGGCAACACTGGAGTGGGAGGGTGGAGGAATTTGGATGAGTTAGAGGGTTCATCACAAACAATAACAATGGGCACTTGAGTAAGATGGAAGGAGAATCAAGCAAATCGTGTAGTAGTTGAGAGTGGTATGTATGAGTTCGCATGAGAACACCCCCTCTCTGCACTCTGTGAAATATAGAAGAGACAGCAAGGGGAGTGGCTGTCTCCCCATCGAGGAGGGACAAGAGCCAGAGGAATACTCTTTATGAAGATGGTATGACCCAATTTTGGGTGTGGTCTGAGAAAAATAGGACACATTTGTAAATATGAACTTTATATGAAATGTATGAATGTTTGAACAGTCCCAAATAATTTCTTGTAGCTCACTTTAACTGTAAAACAGTGGAAAGAAGAGCAGCAAAGTTGAAGTTGTGTGACAATCCAATGGTCTTACCAGTGGAAGTAGCAAAGAATTGGATTTTTAAAAATTTAATTCAATCAATGTCCAACTTGGTCAGAAGCTCTCATAGGTAACAAACTTCTTTATATCCTAGTTTATTTATTGATAAACAGGAATACAGTTGTTATTCTCTAACTTGTAATAATTAATGTTAAGACAAGAACTGCAGGAATAGCAGAATAATGATATCCCAGATAACAACTGAGACCTATATATGAAATTTTATTTTTAACCATGGATGTAGCATATCTTCCTTTCAGTATTGTTTTTACAATTCTACTATGAGTAGGAAGGCCATATGCTAAACTAACATTTCCATCATAAGGAGTGATTTAAATGTTATATGTAAACGAGATAGATGATTCCATTTCAACTAAATGGAATATTATGATGCACAAAGCTGTAGAACTGGCCTACCAAAGCAAATCAAACTTGGCAAACCATCCCGGAAATAATAGCTGATTTTAAAATAAAACTCTAATTTTTTTAAAAAAAAGGAAAGTAATTTTAACCCATCCCAAGTGACATTTTTCATAAAACAAAATGATAGAAAACAAAGAGATGGCACATGGTATATGTGGAATCATAAATTTACATAGCTATTTTTCTAGAAGAAAAAGAATCAATACCTGGAAAAAGCTTTAAGAATTCTCTTCATTCAGGATTCTAAGACAGCCACTCTAGAAAACCCTACTTAACCATGTTTCTGGGTGTTGAGACTTTATGTCTTGCATCAATTGGTTTGAGGAAGTATTCTAATGCCACACTCTTACTTGCATTTTTCTATAGGCTTAAGAACTTCCTAGTTTGGTATCGTTAACTTTCTGTATGCAGTGATTATATTATTATAAACCTCTTTTTCTCTTTAAAAAATTCTCCATCATGAAACTTGCATTGTAACTTCTATGCAGAGATGCAAAATATATCTCTATGAGTCAAGAGTAGCATCATAAATACTCTATTATGGGACACTAATAAAACGAACTGTGCCAAGGTACCCACTGTGTTAGCTTAGCAGAGGGTGAATAAAAGAGTAATAAATCAGTGGCTGCTAACAGCTGATTTGCAATATTTAACAAATAAAATATGACTTGTGTCAGATATATAGTTACAGAATCTCCTAATCCACTGGTAAACTGATACACATAACAAAAATAACCAGTATATTAACATCAGATGGTACCCACTTGCCTTTATGTTCCCTGGCCCTTCTATGTACCCTTCTGAGTACTGTCCCTCACCATCTGGCCCCTAGAGAGCATACTGTAAGTGAACTTTGAGCAGGCTCTTGGTGCAGATGGCTACAAAATATTCAAAATGGTTGGTTATGGCTATTTCCCCTAAACACCCATTTGTCATTCTAACATCAGACTCTTCATTTAAAAACCAATTCAATGACCAGTTAGATAATACTGAGTCCTGTGGATCAATAGCTACATGGTTAGAGCTATGTTGGTTCCCTCTGGAGCCTTTATTGAATATTTATTCCATATTCAGTCCCCATCTCATACAAATCATAGCCAAAACAGTCTTTTATAGCCTGACATTTCATGGAAAGAGAGTCTCTTTGGGAACCTAAAGAATAAGATTCAGTGGGAAATTTTAGCCTCTGATTGCTTTATAAAATAAATACTTCAACCAAACTATTTGCATAATGAAATTGTATCATCCATAAGGGATTTAGGAAATTGTATCAGATGAAACTAAACTATAGTTTAAGAATATGTTTTAGGAGGTAGGTAAGTGAATCTTCTTAATCCACATAGTTTTAAGTTTGTCTTGGGGAGAAGGGATTTCTTCACTGAATTTTAGAGTGGACAGTGCTCATTAGAAAATAATAGTTATTTGCTCTTATGTGTATACTAATTTTTGTGATTTAACTGGAGAAGCTTTTAAAATTCCTGGTGTCTTTTTCAATCTTTAATCTCATAGTTCACATACTTGGTTAATAAGTCAGTAGACATGTGGAGTCTTGGGGACACCCATTAATGCAATATGGAGAAGGTACCAGGAATTACCCTGAACTTCTCCCCTTAAAACTGAGCTGTTTACTTATCTCAAGCATAGATTCACGTTACCACACTCTCAGCTATGTCCTGCCAGGAAAAGGCAGTTCTGCACTCATAAATTCTACTCGTTGTATTTGCTTGCACTTGTGCTAGACTCCAAAAGCACTGAGATATTATTCAGTTTGTTCCTTTTTGGAGACTGCCAAATGGAATTCAAGAAAGGCAGTCAGAAATGTTCATTCTGAGTTTTCTGCAAAACATAATGTAATGTCCTTTGGGCTCCCTGGATCCTATTCTTAGTTTTTTAACATAGCCCCTTGATAAACAGAAAATTTCCTGTGAGGCTGGAAAACATAGATTAAAATCAAAGAATAACAGAGTTTCGAATCTTAATGAATAACATAATGAATGTTATTCTGTCCAGTAAACATTTTAATTAATTGCTTTTATTCTTATTTTCTAAGAAGCTCTGGTATTTCCACATTCCTAAGTGGTTTTGAACCGTGCTTTCCTAACATCATAGCTGTCACCATCAAACATTATTGAGTACTATTGTGTACAAGGCACCATAATTACTTGAGTTCTGGAACTAATCAAGGATCACTGTATGGAATTGAATAACCATGTCTAATTTGTATGTAGATCTCCTCTCCCTTCTCCCAAGCTGAACCACCTGCTTTGGTCTGCTGAAAGGTCTTAGTCTTTGCTTAGAGAATCCTTGATTTTTGGGTAAGAAAAAGATTAGAGACAATTGACTCTTAAAAATAAATTATTGATGCTACATTATCAACTGTATTTGACACTACAGCTAACAATTTCAGTGGGCCATGCCTGGGAAGAATTTTGGGCTAGTGTCAAATATGAAGAACAAAGGAAGGAAATACAACTTTTCCTGATCTTTTCAATAGTATTTTGATTCATTCAAAGGTATTCCTTATTACTCTGAGCTCACAATATACATACTGTTAGTGGGCTTTAGCTCTGAAACTATTATCATGATTGTACAATCAGGACAGGCTAGATTATGCTGTCATAAAAAACAACCTGAAACTCAGCGAATTACACAACAAGGTTTACTTCTTGCCCAGGGAAATTGTAATGCAGTTTGGCTGACTTTCCAAGGAAGCTATCCTCCATGCAGTGACTCAGCGATCCAGGCTGCTTTTGTCTGTGAAACTGCCCTATTAACATGAAATTTCCAGTTCACCTCAATAGAGGAAGAGGGAGATCAAGAGATTCACACCAGTTCTTATATGATTTGTCTCAGAAGTAACAATGATCTTACAACTCATCAGTCAGAAATAGCCACGTGGCCTAACTGCAAGGGTCTGTGAAATGTAGGGGATCACATGGAAATTGGATGTATAGTAAATATCTCTGTCACAATGATCTGAAGCATAGGCTACATGTATGTAATAATGCTAAGAGGTAAGCATTAACATTAATCTCATTTTAGAGATGATAAAAATTGAAGCACAGAATGGTAAGCAACTTTTCCAAAGTCATAGAGTAGTTGAGTCAGTGGTTAAACCCAGGTAACCTGGCTCTACAGCCCACACTCCTAACCACAAGAGCCATTTGCACAGTGTCACTGCTAATGCCTTGTGGCTTTTGGAAAATCATTTGATTTTCTTAGTTTTCCCATTTGCAAGCTAGGGGTAAGGATATCTATTCACTGGAACTTATTGATTGAAAATAGACACATATTGTGCAGATAGAATTTTTACCATTTTTGAAGTACCACTGGATACCAGAAATGTTCTATTTTTTATCTACTATAATCCCCATAATACCCCAATAATGATGATGAGGATGATGATGACAATGACAGTGATGATGACAATTAAGATGATATCTGACATTTATTGAATACTTAATATCATGTCATGCTATGTATTAAGCAATTAACATAAATTATTCTGCTTAATCCTTATTGTACTACTATGCTCAGTTTTATACTCCCACTTTACAAGCAAAGAAAATGATGTTCAGATTTTAAATAAGGCCAAATAAATGACAGAGCTGGGATTCAAAAACCTGTCCTCATTTCTACTACACATCCCTGTCCCTTATCAAATGAGTTATTAAAAGTATTTAAAAAATAAAAACAGTATGTCAACTCAAATTATTATTACACACTAAACTTTTTTAAATCTATGGTAGAAGTCCTGTTTTCTTATTATAACTCTAACATTTTTTCCTCTTATTGCAAAATGTATTGCCTCCAACTCTTTTTGATAAATAAATGACAAAAGAAGTAGTTTCTCGAAGATTGTGACTGAAACTTTGGCTTAGTTTGTAGTTCTGACCGTATGCCACACAGCTGCAGGAGCTTAATAAATGTTATCCGAATTACATTTAAATTCTGAGTGGAAATATAAAGTTTTGGTAATAGTATTAGGCCATTACACACAGTTCCAGGTGTAAGTCATTGTTTCTTCCTTTTTCTAGTTTCTTTTTAAGATGGGATGGTTGTTTTGCTCATCATTATTCAGTCTATACAAAATCCAATTAGCATTCATATCTCTAGTAATGTTTCTTGAGAAATTTGTTTTTTTACAAGCCTCATAATGCTCTCTATTAAATACATGCTCTTTGTATCCTTAAGGAATATCTTTTGTCTTGTCATTTTTCTATTCTCCTGTATCTATAAAAATAATAGTGTTTATTAATAGGTGACAATCTCACTTGCCACCAAGTAATGACTGGTTTTATAGCTCAGATTAGCAGAAGCAGGAAGAGTAATAAAACGTATATTTTAAGGATCACACCTGTGGTTGACAATGATGTCTGTGAGAGTAGCCTTTTATCTTGTTTATTTTGAGACACAAAGTAGACTATGGGCTAGATGAGTTTTGCCTTTACTGTAAGTCCTGTGGCCTTAACTTCTAAGATAATTTTATTTTATTTTTTTTATGAAAACAAATGCCACAACCTAGTACACACTAGACCCCTCAAGGTAAGGGACTATGTTTCATCCTGTCTCAATCTCTACCCTATTACAGGAGCTTGTGAGCCCAGAAGATGTCCGCTAAGTGTTTGTTCAATCCTCCAGTTTCTTAGAATAAAAGACTTCAGGGCAGTTCTATACTGTAAATGTTCACTCTGTCTCTCCCCAAAATAACGTTCTCTTTAGAGTTCTCTCACTTCAGTTTTCCTACCACTATCATAGCAGGACTCAGGGACACCCCCTTATCTAAGTATGAACTCAAATATTTTATCTATTTGGACCAACTTCCTCGAATTTCGGAGTTTTCATCCCAAGTCCTTTCCACTTTGCTGGATCTACGCAATTAAAAAATAAACAAAAAATCCTTCCTTTTTCTTCCATTGTTAGGAATCATGCTGTATCTGCTCTTCCCTCTCCAGGGTGAGTAGGTTTGTCCTCCCCTCCAGCCCCTAATTTTCCCTGTCTTTGGGAATTGAAAACACTGCTCTACAAACGTTTCCCTGAATCTTCTTACCTTAAAATTAGACATGCATCGTCTTTGAGTCTTTGTTTCTGCTTTGTTTCATACAGATATGAAAAACTGTATAGAAAATTGAGACTTCTGTGGGAAAAGTTCAAAGAAACTTACTAGAGCCAAGAAAATAAAGAAAGATTGACTGGAAAAAATATTCTTGAAAATTCCAGCTTCTGAAATGACCATAAACACAAACTGGTGAAAATAAGAGTGTGCTTTTATTCCAACATTTGTCTAATTCTATCCTTGCTACAAACCAGTCTAGGTTAATCAATTACTTTTAACTCTGTCTCCCTTCAGTTTATGCTTGAACAGAATTTGCATCTTTGGGATCCTTTATTGTGTCCCTCATATTCTTGGCATTATTTACACAAAAGGCCATTGCTCACAGTATGATAAAAATATATTTGCATGTTTATTAACTTCTATAAGTTCATCTAATTATGAGAGAATATTTTTCCTTATACTTATTACATCTTAAACTTTACTTGGCAGCATACAAAATTATGAGAGTTCGTGAATCTGAGGATCTAGTTTCTTCACTTCTGAAATAAAAACAATTCAATTTTTTATCCTTTTATAAAGTAAATTACAGTTTAAGCTTTTTTTCTTCTTCACCTACTTTTCTGTTTCCTCGCCAGTCACATTCCATGCCCAGTATTGTATTCGTGGGAAAGGAAAGACTCTTTTTACAATTCTTTCTGAAACTGCTCTCAGAAATACTGAGCATGCATCCATTTTAATTATTCATTGATTCATTTGTTCAACAAATATATGTTGACCATTCTTTACCTGCCAGGCTCTACTGTAGACACTGGGAACAAGTCACTGCCTTCTTGGAACTTAGAAAAGGGAGACAGACAATAAATACACCATCCTATATATATACAATGAAACTATAGAGGATGACATAAATTTTAGGAAAAAATAATATAGGATAAGTGGATCAGAAATTCCAAGATGACAAAATACATATTTTTATGGGGTCATCAAGGAGGGTCAATTAGGAAACCAATAAATAACTACTGTAGTAATCCTACGCAATTTTTTTCTGAAGGCAAAATTCGAAAACCTGAAGGAAAGGGAAATAATAACCACTTTGTTTTATTTACACATATATGAAAAATATAATACCATTTAAATTTCTAGTTTTCATAAGAAGTTCATATTTTATAAAAGATCCCATGGCATATGCCTTTCCATCTGTCTATCTATCCATCTGTCTGTCCATCTACCCATCATTGCCCACCACCTATCCTAAAAGTCATTGACAATATGAGCCAGAAGAGTCGCAACCAGGACTGAGTGCAGAAGCCCATGCGAGTAGAAGGAACACATTCCCTGGATGTTATCAGAAGACCATTAGTATTTACTTAATCAAATTTTTTGAGCTGTATTTTGTGGCTGCCACTATTTCTAGAATCTGGAGATGTGAGATTATTTGACTCTTGGCCCTCAAAGAGGTTTCAAACCCAGCAACAGTGAGATCTCCCCACATTGAGATCTCACTGTTGCCCTGGGTGGTTGATCTAAGATGGTGGATGTTTGGAATTAAAATCCATGTGGCTGATTTTTTTAACTTTAATGTTTTATTTAACCTGATATATCTAAAGTATTATTATTTCAACATATTCAATGTAAAATTTATTAATAAGATATTTTACATCCTTTTCTCATACTAAGTCTTCAAAATTCTATGTGTATTTTATACCTATAACACATTTCAGTGAGGATTAGCCCTAACTCAAGTATTTAATCATCACCCGTGGCTGTTGGTTGTCATATTTAACAGCACAGCTATAGAAGATAGCATATGATTGATTTTTAAGGGGCTAGTTTCACCCATATACATGTACTAGCTCAACTCTTTTGCCTCATTGTTTAGGGATGCTGTCTTTCTACTTGGCGGTCAATTTAACCAATCATTTCCTTTTTTCTATATGACAACTAACCTTAACATTCAAAGCACTGTCTTCCTGTTATAGGCTTGACACTTTGACAATGAGATCCTAACCTGTGTTTACCCAGACTACCTTGTGTGTAGGCTATTACTGGCCTGATCTGGCCTTTAGAACTTGGCTGTTGGTGGGTGAATCTCAATATATCAGTTAACATGATTTGACCACAAGTGACAGAGTTCTCTAATAAGGACATAGCATTTTGACATTTATTTTTCACCTGTCATGAAGTCTGGATTTAGGCAGTCCCAAAGATGGCTTGGAGATCAAGGCCCAGGTTTCTTTCCACCCTTTCCATGCCATGCCCTCCACCTCTCCCATTCTCCTATTGGCTTTTGTGCTCTGGCTTATGACCCCATGGTTTCAAAATGATTGTTTTACCTCCAAAAAACATTCTAGTCACAAACACTCAAACATGGTCTAAAAGTGAAAAAATGAAGAACAGGCCAATGGCTTGTTTCAATGAGCCTCTGTCTATCAATCATGGAGGAAAAATATTTCTAAAGTGATCCCAGGAGATTTGCCTTACATCTTACTGGCCAGAATTAAGTCATATACCCACCTCTAGCTAGAAGGAAAATTGGAAAAATTCAGGAGGATTTGCAATTGTTGTTTGGCAATCTTCAGCCATTTTAAGTAAAGCACAAGGTCAGGGCAAGGGCCAAGCATGTGTCTGACTTAATCCAGATCAGTGAAATTGACTGCGGGCTCCCTTTTTTGCTTGGAGCTAGAGTCTAGGCTGAGATCAAACCTGGGGCATAGAGTGGGGGGTGGGGGGGTTTAGATGTCCTTGGATGAGGAATAAAGGGAAGGACCAATGAAATCATCAGAGGTGACAGGACCAGTTTTGAGAACTTTTGAATGCCAAGTAGAGAGGATTTTTTACTTTATTATGTGGATAAGGAGGACCTATTAAAGGTTTTTGAGCAAAGACGTTCCAATAATAAATTTTAAGCTGATGGCATTGTGCAGCTTGGGTGTGAGTGCACGTTAATCAGTGTCATCTCCACTGGGGACTCTGGCTATGTGCTGTGCTTTCCTCCACACTCAAAATGAGAGAGAGCAAAACCCACATGACGTGGATTATATAGCCCATGGAATAACTCCCGTCAAAGGTCTATAGTGCCTGGGAATAGCATGAGGGATAAGAGTAATCTGAAACTTTCAGACTGGCGAACTTTTAGTTTACTAAATTTAGAGGTTGGCTAGTTATAAGGAGTATTTCCCGTATAAAGGTGAAATAGGTAAAAGAGATTCAAAATAATTATTTTTTGGTTTTAAAAACAATGATACCACAAAGAAGTATAAGTAGATTAATAAAAAGACTGAAGCTCTGGAATTTGGATAAAAGAAAATATTTTAAATTAGTATCATAAAGATTAAAATAGTAGTAAAATTAAGATATTGTTCCTCAAATTCATATTTTATTTTTAATCTGAGTGGCTCTTCATTCTCAAAAATAACCACTTGAGAAAAGTTATACAGGCATAGGTAGCAATGCATATTGTTGTGGCTTTGCCCTCTCTGTCTTCAGGTAGAAAAAAAAATCGAGCTTAATTATTCTGTGATCATTTCAGTTTTCTCAGTCCTATTGCTCTTTGACCTTATAGTGGATTCTCCCTGGATAGCTTAATATTCTCCACCATTTAAAATCAAATTTCTCACATTGTTTTATTTTAAAAGGTCACATAGCTATAGATATAATCACCTGATTAAAAAACTTTCAACTTCAGTGTTAAAAGTATGCTGATTTTACCTTCTAATGGGATGATTTCAGGTGGTCTCAAGCAGTATTTTTAAACTGCCACTTAATCCTTTACAGTTAATAACTGTTCTACAAGATCATGGTGATTATACACAGGTAGTGTAATTTATCTTAGAAAATGTTTTTTCTTCAGTATAATTGATGTCAAAAGAATGCAGTAATCTTTAATATTATGGTATGTTAACATCAGTCTCTAAAATGGCAGTTTATTATACAATGAAAAACAATGTTTGAAAGATACCTTTCTAGTTTGCCCTTAAATAAAGAAAAAAATGTATTTCCATAGTCAACATCCATTTATACTGTTTGTATTAACTGGTCAGATTTTACCGCTTTTGATCAAAGGTCATCACCTCATGTTTGATATAAGGAGCTGAGTATAATGTGATATTTAGAAGAATTAGTTAACAGTGATTTTTTGAAAGCATGAAGATATGTAAACCATCAGAGATAATAACCTAATAGAAATGCTCACAACATTGTACTGTGTTTAAGTCAGCAGTTCCCAACCTTTTTGGCACCAGGGACTGGTGCTCCTATGAGAATCTAAAGCCTGATGATCTGAGGTGGAGCTGAGATGGTCATGCTAGCACTGGGGAGCGGCTGCGAATACAGGTGAAGCTTCGCCTGCCCGCCTGCCGCTTATCTCCTGCTGTGCAGCCCGGTTCCTAACAGGCCACAGACCAGGGTTGGGGACTTCTGGTGTAAGTTCAGTAACTTAAATTTAACTCTGATTTTTAAACTGCAGATTAAAACGTGGTAAATGTTAAGTATTACATACATATTTCTACTAAAGAGTGAGCAGTATCTTTTCCAGAATATTATTTAAATTTACTAGGTATTACCTCAACTGCTATTGGATCCAGAAACAATGGGATAAAACTAAAATGAAAGACATGTGGCTCAAATATTTGTAAAATGCTTAGCTGGGTAAGAGAGTCTGCCTTGAATTGTAGCTAATGGATGGTCTAACAAAGCTCTAAAGAAGTCATTGAGCTTAAAAGTTATTATTTCCAGAAAGATTGGTTCTTCTGATCACTTCAAAAGATTTCCAACAAACTAAGAAAAACAAGCTTTTTTCCAACCAATCTACTATGTAGGACATTTTGGTTGCCTTTCTGTGAAGATTAATGTCTCTATATCATAACAAACAAAATACCCATTTGGCTTCAGGAGTCAAAGATGGTTGACTTGACACAGCTGTGGTCATATTGTCCTCCATTTGTTCATCCCTTCCTTAGCCTCAGATGTACAAACTAACCAGGGATGCTTGGCAGAGCCAAAGCAGTCTCTTAATCTTTGTTCCCAATAATGACACTGAGTTATTTAGCCTTAGGTTCACCCAGAATAATCTTATGCCAGAAAATATCAGCACATAAGATATATTCCCACTCGGCTTTCTTATCACTGCAGACACAGGAATGTAATTGTAAACCCTGGGTGCCCTTTACCTCAGCATCCTTTATTCTTGCTCGATAATCCCACTTTCCCCCATCTCCAAACTGTAATTATTATCAAAAGTAATAGTAAACTCAGTCTTTATAGTTTTGTGATGAATAGGTTTTAAAGAAATCCCAAATTTTGCCATGACCTCATGAAATAAAGTTTTCTGACTAATGAGAATTTTACTTTCTTCTAAATCAGAATAGCAACACCAGAAGGTTGTTGGGAAATGATTTCGTAAGATTTCCTATTCTGAAGTAGGTTTATGTCATCCCAACTCCACCTGTTTTACAGAAAACAATATTTGGGGATTGCATGTTTAGACGATATAGACAACAATTCGCAGTGTACAGTCATTGAGGGTGAGGCCCCTCGATTCCAGTCCTTTCTGTCTACATGCAAGTAAACGGGGGCCCTGAGAATTGCAGTCATTCGACAGAGGGCACAAGCTAGTAATAAATGGGGGGACCCAACCTTGGGCTTTCTGATCCCTAATACAATAAAATGTTCACAGTTGCCCCTGGTCTCTTACTGTACCACTATCATATGAATTAACACTTAGTAATGGTATTTATATTTTTGTTTCACTTGACATAAATAACATAGTTATGACTATTTTTATGCAACTTAATAGTCAGCTCTCTCAGTTGGAGTTAATTAGGATCTGAGGGGACATTGCAATTTTGACAATGCTGGCAGGAAATATCACGTACTTAGCCGTCAGGAGCCATCACCACTGAAGACAGCAAGACGTCTAGAAGGTATAATAGGCCAAAGTTCCAAATTGTCTTTTCTCTCATCATTCTCATCCTCCTTATAGGGGAAAAGAATGTTATAAAGGTAACAGTATCTTCCATATTTTGGATCACTGGTGGAGAAAATCCAAAGTTCATGCCTACGGGATTTGAATTGAGCAAGGAAATAGTTATCAAAACCACACTGAAGAATCTAGAACTTTTCAGTTACTGAACAAATTGTTCCATAGTAGAACACATAACTGAAATACAGGATGTACTAACCTCCTGCTTATATTTCCTTGGTCAACCTAGTCACAAGCAATTCACATGTGTCCTCCTTTTGATCTTAGAGGATAGACGGTACAAAAATTTCCATGTAAACTAAGATCAAAAGGAGGACACATGTGAATTGTCCTTTTGTTGCAAAAACAAAAACAAAACAAACCCTCATGTTCCTTAGCCTGAAAAGTAGGGAAGTTTGTGCCCATCACTCCAGAGAGGAGCCTTGAGGACAACTGAATGCAGGGGCTCAGCCACTGTCCAGACATTTCTTTCTCTTTCTCTTCATTGCTTGTCTCCACTTTTCTCGAAATATTAGTTTCATTCTCTGCCACCTACATCTGATATGTTCTTTCTCCACGATACAAGAGAAACGTGTACCAGCAACTGAGGTTACGTCCTTTTAGCCTTGCAAAGGGAAGAAAAGAAAACTCTACCAATTAAGACCCTTTGCAGTTAGGTAGATAAATCCTCAGGAGAGAGTCTGTTTGCCCTGGCTTGCATTATGTGGCTGCCTTGAACCAGCCACTACAGACGAAAGCTTTGAGTGCTCTGCTGGTCTTAGCTTGGTCCATGTGTCTCTATCCTGCTGCTGAGGTAGAGTTTTTGCCAGGTGAATTAAAGTACCACAGACACGACCGCTTTGGGGAGGAAGAATAAGCTCTGAAAGGAAAGTGATAAATGTAGCTGTAAGACTAGGTGAGTCTTTCCTCTGCTCTCTTCTCTGCTGACGATTCTAAACATACTTAAATTTACTTTAGCTTATATTGGCTCTAGATTCCTCCCTATGGCTGCTGGGTAGGAACCACAAAACTCCTTTAACAAAGCTGGAATGTAAACATTTTAAGAAAAGCAAATACAGAAAAAATTAGCTGCTACTTTAGAAGGTATTCTCTAGGTTAAAGCAAAGTGCTTGGTCCCAGAAGAATTCTAGCTACTTGTTCAGCTGTATCTCTCTGATACAAAAACTTCTCTGTCCAACCTCTGGTCCCTTGCATAGACTTTAATCATTAACCTTTCTCCCCGGTTGCTCACTAAACTCCTATTCAGTATCTTCTTATTATTCAAAAGCATCTCTTGGTACCATCAATTATTGTGAGTACTGTTAATCATTTGAGTGCTTTATTTTGAGGGGCTGTAGTATTTATTCATTTTCATTTATTCTCTACAGTATTTCTCCCCATAGCTGATACTAGATTAGTTCCCAGATCCAAACTGGAACTTTACATTTTGTTTTGCACAGATACAAATTGGGGCCAAATGTTTCTTGCTTAGTTTAGTCATCCCTTTATAAGTCACATGTGTGCATTGCCACAATGTTCTAATCCTGACTGATGTTAACCTTATTATCACAACACTAATGCCCTAGAAAAGCAGGCATAACTAGTGCTTCGTACATACAAGACAGACATTATATATTGAAATATTGAACAAACTCTCTCTGGCTTTACAAAGCATATGAATAAGCCATTATTTGGTTTTTTAATTGTGCCACAGGTATGGAAAAAAGAAACATTTAGAAACACAATAAATCTTAACTCTTCACGAAAGCAGGGTCCTCTGGAATTCCACCAAAGAGAACCATCCGTCCATCTCCCTGTGCCATGGCCCACCGCTTTCCATGAGGAAACTATTTCACTGTTCTCAAACGCACGTATCTGAGAGCAGGCGCAGTGAGTGAGAAACGCACACTGACCTTCTGAGTTTACTCATCATAAACACAGATTTATCCTCAGAAAATTATGGAATAAAATATTTTTTAAAATTCCTTGTTTAAAAAGTATTTCGTGCATGAATTCTATTTAACATTTATTTTAAAATGAGAGCAATGATTACCGGTTTCTTAATTTCAAAGCAAAAACAATTCAAATCTATAATGCATAAATATGAGCCCAAACACTTTGCTTCTCACGTCTTCATGTTGCTACTTTTAGCACATGTGAAAAAGTACTTTACCTGGCTCAGAATCAGAGCTTATTTATTAAAAATCTCCAATAAAACCACACCCATAAAAGTATTAATAGGAATCCCATAGCTCCAGAGCATGCCTCCAAGACTGTTTTAATGATTTATAATGCCCTGAGAGGTTGATGTCTATATACGAAATCTTAATTCCTGCTCTGAGCCTTACAGATTTTATCCAAAAACTAATAGGGTTAGTGTAAACATACCCTAAAGGGTCAGACTTGCTAATGCGCATTTAATTCTTTCCATGGAGGACCATCTCCCTTGAGAAAACTATCCAATCATAAAAGTAACAAAGATTTGCAGGAAGGGTCTGACACTGAATATAGAATAAGTGGAGTATGAGATAGATGGATTTTGATCACAGTCCTTAACAAAATCTCTTTACCCCTGAGATTTTTGGTTAACTAAATAAAGCTCATCACTTCTAATCTGGAGAAATGCAGGAGGCCCTGAGGCCCAAATAGGAGAAAGTTATGTGGCCAACATGGTAAATCCATCTCTAAAAGGAGAAATGTCATTTCTTAGGAGATAAACTCTCTAAGAAGTTAGTGCTCACCACAATTCTGATGTCTTAGAAAAAAAAAATCATCATTATCATTTATATTCTCTGAAGGTACCCTCTCTTTACTACTAGGCTTAATGTAAAAAAAATATATAATAAACTCTTTTAGGAGCATAATTTGACAATTCAACACTGTATGCTTTTTATTGCAGGGAAATTGCAGTCCTCAAGAGTTTTGTAATATGGTCTCTAACTGCATTCACTCATTTATTTAAACAGTAATAAATAGTTCCTTTGAGTGAAAAAAATCTTGCTAGGGTGTCAAAGCTTATTGGAAATTATGACAAGTGAGCAATGCTGATTTGTTGTTAGTAAGTAGTTTAGAAGTTCTGCCTTAAGACTGGGTTCTAAGTTAACCTCATTAGCATTAGCAACCTTCAATTTTAGGTGTATATTTTTTCTACCTTTAGATACTGATAAAGGGTAGAAATTGTTTCACTTAACGAAGCTAGCTAACTTTTAGAAAGATATTGCCATAATCACAAGCTTGGATTTACATGGATGAGGAATTCCCTGCCCAAACTTTCATAAATGAAACCACTTGAGTGTGTCTTTCATTCATATCCCTACCCTACTTTTTGAAAAGATTGAATTGCTATAACAGTTCTTCCTTGACACTCAGTTCACATTGGGAGGAGGCTAATAGAATGTATGTCAGTTACCTCAACAGACATTTACTCCTACTGAGCTTTGCGTTAACATACAATTCAGATATCCATGGCACACATGACTACTGACCTAATAGCCAACTGTATAATGGGACACTTTTGGAATAACTACATAGAAAGAAGTATAAACTGCTTCACTTTAAATAGACTTATTTTCTTAAGGTATACTGCCAATAAGTCAGGAGCTTGTTCTTGTCCACGTTATAGGCAAGTTCAACAAGTACTTTTGTCCTTCAGTGTACCCTAAACATGCCTTTACTATTCACTTCTTTAATATTTATTTCTCTAAAGTCAAGTTAGTTAATTAATTAATTTTGTTTGTTAAGTAATTAATTTAAAATAGTTAATTACTTTAAGCAATAACATCAATGGTTTAATTGTAACTGAAAATTTATATGGATGTATTCAGAATCCTGTCTAACTAGAAATAAAATTCCCTCTATGATAATTAAAATTATACGTCAACTTCACTGGACCATGGGATGCCCAGATATTTTGGGTGTCTCTGTGAGGATATCCTTGGAAGAGATTAGCATTGGAATCAGTAGACTGAGGAAAGCAGATGGCCCTCCTCACTGTGGGTGGGCCTCATTCAATTTGTGGAGGGCCTGAGTAGAACAAAAGGCAGAGGAAGGCTGAATCTAAGGATCTCTGCCTAGTTGCTTGGGCAGATGCTTCTGGTTCTCAGGCCTTTAGACTCAGACTAGAAACTATACCGTTGGCTCTTCAGCTCACAGGTCTTCAAAATAGACACTGGCAAGCTTTCTTAGGCTTCCAGCTTTCTCAGCCTCCATAGTCACATGAGCCAATACAATAGTCCTCCCTTACCCACAGGTTTACTTTCCACAGTTTCAGTTACCTATGATCAACTGTGGTCTGAAAATATTAAATGGAAAATTTCAGAAATAAACAATTCATAAGTATTAAATTTCGTGCCATTCTGAGTAGTGTGGTGAAATCTCACACCATCCCACTGCAGTCCCACTTGGGACATGTCTCATCCCTTTGTTCAGCATCTCCTTGGTGTATCCACTCCCCACCCATTAGTCTCTTAGTAGCCATCTCGATTATCAGATGGTCTGTTGCCACATGGCAGTGCTTGAGTTCAAGTAACATTTATTTTACTCAAAAATGCCACAGTCACATAACTTTTATTACAGAATATTGTTATAATCATTCTATTTTATTATGAGTTATCATTGCTTATCTCTTACCATGCCTAACTGATAAATTAAACTTTATGACAGGTATGTGCGTATAGGAGAAAACATATTATATATGGGATACAGTACTACCTGCAGTTTAGTCATTCACGGGAAGTCATGTAATGTATCTCCTGCAGATATTATACCTTATAATAAATGTCTATTGGTTTTATTTCTCTGGAGAATCCTGACTAATATACCCTGTAAAGATTCTGAGTGGAATCAGTGAAGTGCGCACCACTGAAACACAGCACATCCAGATCCCAATCACAGTCACCTCCCCTCCACCAAGTGCCCTCTTAGGCCAAAGGACAAACTCATGGCCAATTACACTGTTCTTTTGCACCCTGCTTATTAAGTCATTGGTTTCTTAGATCTTATAGGAGAGTTACCTAAGTGCTTGGCTTCGAGAATTTTATACTATTTATTCATTTAATCAATAGTTCACAGTCAATAGATCTTCTTACTATTTAAATTAGTATATGCTAATGTTTTCTGCATCTCATCAGCTGATTACTTTTGTGCAGGAAAAGACTAACTTTCAGTCCCAAAAAACTAGCCAATTATCCAGCAACCAAGGCAATCTTTGTTTCTCTGAGATGTAAAGCAAATTTCAAATCACAAATTCCATTTGGTTTAAGGGAACTGATACAGACTAGTGTGTTTATTCCCCAGAGTTCCCTTTGTTTCTGTCAAAGGTAATGCATTTTTAATACACAATTAAATATTATGATAAAAAATACATAAGCATATATTTCTGAACTTTCCTACTGCTGAGTGAATCCTAATTTTATTTTTAATAGTTCTTTTGAAGTATATTATTATATTAAAGAAAGATCCTATTGAAAATTACTAAATGACCTGCTCTCTGTGATATGAGTCACCCTAAGTACACATTTACATTTTAATTATTTATATAACTAACATTAAAAACTAAAATCAATTGAAAAGAATAACTAACCTAAGTTCTAGCTTTATCTGCTCTAAGCAAAAGAGAGAAAACAAAATTGAGGCTCCTCGATTTGCATGTGGATTTGGGAAATTCCTCATCTAAATCAATTCTTTCATTGACTCACAGGAATAAGCAGTTGAATACAGTACTTCCTAAGAATTTACCTGTGAACTGGGGGGATGGATGTTCCTCAACCCTGATTAAATCAAGTTCTTTAGGGATCTCTACTCATATAAGTACATGCAAAGAAGCCCTTCTGGGACAATGATTGGTTTTGGTCTTTTGAATTACTGCTCTCAATTCCCTGTAGAAGAATGTTAGTGGGTCAGTGGCTACGGATTCAAAGTCAAGAAACATGATCCCTCCTACAAAGGGTAGAAAACTCTCTTTTTCAAATTTTGAGGCTCCTCGGTTTATGTTTCTAAAAATGGAGAAGATGTTGAGTGAAGGGGAAAATAGTTACTCTAAAATAATAATTTAGGGACCTAAATGAAAATAAAATATGCATGATATTAAAAGTTTGTTGTTGTCATTGTTAAAACACCTCATTTGTCCGAAACAAACTTTCAGGAGCACAGCCAAATATCAGAGCATAAAATGAAAATTGAGACAAAGTTAGACTAATAAGAAATGCTGACAGATACAGTAATCATGTAAAATAAGGGAATTTTCATTTTGGAGATGAGTAGAATGGACAAGAATGTAAGTAATTGTGTGTCTGCCATTTAAGTCCAAATTTCAGCTGCCAAGAGGATACTCTTAATCCATATTCCAAACAAACATATCTTTGCCTTCTTTTCAGAAGACTCTTTGTTTAATCTCTCTGGAATTTTTGTTTCATTTTTTTAAGTCTCCTATCTTAGTTGCTAATAGACAAAGTTTCTTTTTGTAATTGTCTAAATATTTCTTTCTTAAAGACATTAAATAATGTTTCTTTTTATCTCTGCTGGGGATGATTTGGGCTTGGTTATTTGAAATCCATGCCTGTGGTCAAGCAAAGAGAGGCAATGTGGTTATAGCAAAGAGATGAACAAAAACATGTCAAAGAATGATGTAAAAAGCTAAAATATTTTAATCTATTAGACACTTTTGTAAAAATAGATTCAGAATAGAGTGATCAAACAGAGTGAAATTGCTTGGTAATCATTCATTCAACACTACATTATTTATCTTCAAATATACAGTGCATGTTAAAACTCTCATTAGAGTTTAATGGAAAAAGTCACTAAATATGATTATATCGATGTGTGTGTATGTGTATGTGTGTATATAGTGGATGGGAGAGAAAGGCAGATTATTAGTAGAAAAGAAGAGAGGTTGCAGGCAAAGTTAAAAGTTAAACTTTAATGATGTAAATAGGCCTCAGAAATTAGAACACTCATATCGGATCGTCATATATTTTTATTTCATTAAAACGTTTAAATGGCTTCAGGAATGAAAAATATAGATTTGTTTAAACCGGAGACCAAATTTATAGAAATCATACTGAACATAGTATAATTAAGATTGCAAGATTAGCAAATAACAGTACAGGACACCAGTTTAATTCAAATTTCAGATCAACCACAAATAACTTTTGGTATAAACATATTCCAAATATTGCATGGGACATAGTGAATAGACTGTAAGGCAAAGATATGTTTGCTTCAAACTAGAATTAAGGCTGAACCTTGGCAGCTAGAAGTCGTACCTCCATGGCAGACACACAATGACTTATTTCTCTGACTGCTTATCTCTGGCATGAAAATTCATTTATTTTGTATGAATATTTCTCAGCCTGGGACATACTTATATTTTAAAAATTATTTGTTGTTTATTTGAAATTCAGACTTAAGTGGACGTCCGTATTTTATATGGCAACACTAGAAAAGGCTGGAATTACTTTTAATAGCAGAGACATTTAACATTAAAAATAGTTGATCCAAATTTCATATAATTTAGAGTATTTAACACTGAAAAGAAGAAGATGAAATTGTTTTAGGAAAGAAGAGATTTCTCAAATGTAGTTGTGATCACTGCTTAGTAGTGGCATTTTTCAATGTATCTGAGTTGTAACTCTTTTCTAATCCAAGATTGTCAAGTTTTAGTTTTGATTTTGCTTTTTTACCTTGAAATTTGGACATACAGGGAGGAAAAATGGTCTTCTTCTTCAGATTGTTTCACAGCATCCCAATTATGTCTTTGCCTAAGACAGTCAACCCAGCCTGTCTCTTGTCACTGTCTCTTTACCCCATTGTACAGAGGTCTCCAGGCTGTTTCAGCCTGGGTCCAGAGTCTTCAGACCAGCCCTCAATTCTGTTCTTCACAAGTCATGGATTCTTCAGATCAACAGTGACTAAAAAGCTGACTGAAATGTTTAGAGTCAGGTAGGCTTTCCTGAGGTATTGATTTGTCTGTATCTCCAATTATTTAATATAACCAATGTGGTTAGTACATATTTCAGTGTCCAAAACGGACCTTAAATACCCTCCATTGTCCTTTTAAATACCCTCCATTATCATGCCATTTGATGCAAATTGTAACTTATTGTAGACCCCACAGATAAATTCTAGAAACTTTCACTCTAGACATCAGCAGTAATAGGTATTGCCACTTAGGGGAGGAAATTCATTGGCAGCAAGACTATTCTCATCTCAGCTTAAAGTCCCTCTAAGAGGGCCACTGAAAGTAAGGTCTGCATCAGAGATTCATTGGTTGGGTGAGGTAGAAGTTTAATGATTCAAATATGTGTACGCAGTTGAGTACAGGCCACTGTGAACGCGATAGAAGGAAACATAAATCTTAAGGCATCTCAATGATAAATTTCATACCTTTTAGTAATATGCTCCCAAATCAAGCATACCTGTATGAAATTATCTTATTTGAATTTGTAAGAGTTATTTATATACTCAGGAGACAAGTACTTTGTCAGGTATATATATTACAAATATTTTCTCCCAGGCTGTGGTTTGTATTTTAATTGCCTTAAGAGTGCCTTGATGAGCAGAAATTTTAATTCGATAAAGTACAATTTATAATTTTTTCCTTAGAGTCTTATATAAAAAATCTTTGTCTACCCCAAGATCTTAGATATAACCTCCTGTTTTCTCCTAGACACTTTATGGTTTTAGCTGTTATATTTAGGGCTGTAATCTATCTTGAATTAATTTTGTATATCATGTGAGTTAGGAGTTGAGTGAATCTTGTTCAGTGTGGTTTGCTTTTTTCAAAAATTATATCACTTCCAATTTCTGCTTGCTTTTCTTTACTTTCCAGTGGCCTTTGAGTAGAGGTTGCTGTAGTTATTGTTCTAAAATTTTGTCTAAAGCTTATAATTATTATCAATAGGAAAGCATTTTAGTCCATTCAAGCTGCAATAACAAAAATACCATAGACTGGGTGGTCTAAATAACAGTGTTTCTCACAGTTCTCAAGGCTTGGAAGTTCAAGATCAAGGTGCCAGCAGATTCAGTTTCTAGCGAGGGCCTACTTCCTGGCTAATATATAGCTATCTTCTGTGTCCTCACATGACAGAGAATGCTGGATCTTTCACTCAGCTTCCCCCAATGATCTCATATAACTGTAGCACAATATCAAAACTAGGAAACTGACTTTGATGTAATGTTGTTACCTATACTATAATCCTTATTTAGGTTTTACAAGTCTTTACATGTACTCATGATGCCATTTCAGTAATCCAAGTAGAGCTGGTGATGACTTGAGATAGTGTGGTAGCAGTATGGACAGAACATATTACGTAAAAAATATTCAGGACATTGAATTGATAGAATTTGTATCAGTTTATGGAGAGTAAGAGGAAAGGAAGGAGAAGAGTTGAAAAATTAACCACTCATTCATCCATTTGTTCAAAATTATTTAAGTACCTGCTGTGTGTCGATCACTGAACTAGGCACTGGAAATATAGCTGTTAACACAAGAGACCATCCTGTGCCCTCATGAGAATTTACATTTTATTTGGGGAGGCAAATTGTTAAACACACATACACACACATAATGATACCTGTTGGAAAGCAGAATGTCAATTGGGCGATGTGATTAAAAATAAATAGATATCATTGCCATTAATTGTGATTAAAAAACAACAACAACAACAACTCTAGAGTAGAAGGTTGAGGATTGAGGGGATGGGGGTATGTTTTAATTAGAATCATGTTAGTTTTAAGTGTCTGTGCAGGATGTTCTGCAGGATGTAGTTGTATGACAATTTCAGCTAATTGTTAAGATTCTCCCAAATTTCAAATCAAGAGTCTTTGATATTCAACTTATCATTCTCAATAGGAGTACATATCTGCTAAAAAGAATGAAAGGAATTAAAAAATAATATATATTGAATAATAGTGGTAGCAGACAGCCTTGTCTTGTTCCTGATCTTAGAGGGTTTTTAGTTTTTCACCATTAAGTTTAATATTGGCTGAGAGTTTGTTGTATATGGCCTTTATTATGTTGAGGTACTTCGTCTATATACCCATCTTAAGTGTTTTAATCATAAAGAAATGTTGTATCTTGTCAAATGCTTTTTCTGCATCTATTGATATGATCATATGGTTTCTATCCTTTATTTTGTTTATATGGTGTATCACATTGATTGATTTGCCTATGTTGAACCATCCTTGTGTCCCTGGAATGAACTCCACTTGATTGAAATATATAATCTTTTTAATGAATTGTTGTATTCGATTTGCTAGTATTTTGTTTAAGATTTTTACATCTGTATTCACCAACATATTGGTTTTTAGTTTTATTTTTGTGTTATCTTTACCAGGTTTTAGTATTGGGGTAATTTTGGCCTCATAAAATGAGTTAGGAAATATTGCCTCTTCTTTAATTTTTTGAAAGAGTTTGAGAAGGACAGGTATTAAATCATCTTTGAATGTTTGGTAGAATTCACTAGTGAAGCCATCTGGTCTTGGACTTTTACTTTGGGGAGGTTTTTGATGGTTGTTTCCGTTTCCTTACTTTTGATTGGTCTATTTAGATTTTCTAGTTCTTGATGATTCAGTCTATGAAGATTGTATATTTCTAAGAAATTGTATATTCTAGGTTATTGAATTTGGTGGCATATAATTTTTCATAGTATTCTTATATGATTCTTTGTATTTCAGTGGTATTTGTCATAACTTCTCTTTCATTTCTGATTTTTGTTCGTGTCTTTTTTCTTTTTTTCTTTAGTGAGTCTAGCCATAAGTTTGTCAATTTTATTATCTTTCCAAAGAACTATTCATCACTCTTATTTAACATAGTATTGGAAGTCCTAGCTAGAGCAATCAGGTGAGAGAAGGAAATAAAAGGCATCTGAATTGGGAATGAAAAGGTCAAATTGTCACTTTTTGCAGATGACATGATTCTCTATACAGAAAACCCTAAAGACTGTACCAAAAAAACTCTTAGCAACAAACAAATACAGTAAAGTTGCAGGATATAAAATCAATGTACAAAAATCCATTGCAGTCCTATACACTAACAATTAAATTTCAGAAAAAGAAATTTTAAAAAATAATTAATTTTTCAATTGTAACAAAATAAAATATCTAGGAATAAACTTAACAAAGAATGTGAAAAATGTATACACTGAAAACTACAAGACATTATTAAAGTAAGTTGAAGAAGACACAAAGAAATAAAAAGATATTCCATGTTCATGGATTGAAAGCATCAACAGTTTTAAAATGGCCATATATATAGCTATAAACAGATTAATGCAATCCCCATCAAAATCCCAATGACATTTTAAAAAAAGAAATAGAATAAAAAAATTATCAGATTTGTATGGAATCACAAAAGACCCCGAATGGCCAAAGAAATACTGAGAAAAAAGAACAAGGCTGGAGGTATCCCACTGCCTGACTTCAAGTTATAGTGCCAAGCAACAATAACTAAAACTGCATAGTATTGGCATAAAAACAGATACACAGACCAATAGAATAGAATTCAGAGCTTGAAATAAACCCATATATATGGGTTTATATGTGGTTTATATTTTCAACAAAGGAGCCAAAAATGTACAATGGAGAAAAGAAACTCTCTTCAATAAATGGTGTTAGGAAAATTGAAAAGCCACATATAAAAGAATCAAACTAGACTAATCTCTGTCACCATACACCAAAATTGACTCAAAATGTCACAAAGACCTGAATATGAGACCTGAAACAATAAATTGCATAGCAGAAAACATAGGCACCAAACTCATGGATCTTGGATTTAGAGAGGATTTTATGAATTTGACCTCAACAACAAGGGAAGTAAAACCAAAAATCAATGAGTAGGAATATATCAAACTAAAAATCTTCTGCACAACAAAAGAAAACAACAAGACAAAGAAGGAACCAACTGAATGTGAGAAGATATTTGCAAACAATGCCTTTGATAAGAGCCTATGTCAGAAATATGTAAAGAACCCATACAACTCAACAATAAAAAAACAAATAATCCTATTAAAAAATGGGCAGAATCTGAACAGATAATTCTCCCAGGAAGATATACAAATAGCCAAGAGATATGAAAGATACTCAGCTTTACTAGCTATCAGGGAAATGCAAATCAAAACCACAATGAGGTAGTTCCTCACACCTGTTAGAATGCCTATCATCAACAGGAAAAGTAATAACAAGTGTTGGAGAGATTGTAGGGGAAAAGGAACCCTCATACACTGGTGCTGGGAATGTAAATTGGTATAGCCACTATGGAAAACAATGTGAAAGTTCTTCAAAAAACTAAGAATAGAATTCTCATATAACTCAGCAATCCCACTTCTGGATATTTACCTTAAAAAAATTGAAAACATTTATCTGTAAAGATATATGCCCCCCAATGTTCATTGCAGCATTATTCACAGCGGCCAAGACATGAAAACAACTGAAATGCCCTTCGATAGATGATTGGATAAAGAGTTGGTACATATATACAATGGAATATTACTCAGACATAAGATGAAATACTACCATTTGTAACAACATGGATGGATCTTGAGATAACCATGCTAAGCGAAATAAGTCAGACAGAAGAAGTTGAGAATCATATGATTTCACTCATATGTGGGCTATCAAACTAAAATGAACAAGACAAACAGAGACTCATGGACATGGACAACAGTTTAGTGGTTACCAATGGGAAAGGCGAGGGTAGATAAGGGTAAAGGGGTCAAATATACAATGACAAAAGGAAATCTAACTTTGGGTAGTTTACACACAATGCAATATACATGTGACATTATTGAATTATACTCTTGAAACTTATATAATTTTAGTGACGAAAGGAAATCTAACTTTGAGTAGTTTACACACAATGCAATATACATGTGACATATTATTGAATTATACTCTTGAAACTTATATAATTTTATTAACCAATATCACCCCAAAATGTAATAAAAATATTATTACAAAATTAAAGAATAATATATTAGTTAGCATTCACTGAATGTTCACAAAGTGTCTGGCACTTTTCTAAGTTCTTTATGTATATCAGCTCATTTAATAGTCACAACTCTATAAAATAGTGTTATCATTATTTCCATTGTCCAGATGAAGAAATCGAATTATAAAGAGAATACATGATTACCCATGGCCACACAGCTAGTTAATGGTAAAGTGCTAGAGGCTATGCCCCTAACTACTACACCATAACATTTCTACTTAATATGTACCAGTACTAGTTCTATATAAGCACATTCTTTTACTCTGATTTTTATTTTTCTTGTATTTCTGGTGGTTGTACTTATTAACCTATCTAGAGTAATTATGCTTAATCTCTTATGCACCCCCTTTAATAAAAGTAGGGAGTATGCCCAGATCCTATAAAATAATTAATTTCCTATTACAGAGAATAGTGGTCCCTAAGGCTCTACCAACCAGGCTTGAGATACTTTTGCAAATGACTTAGTATATACAGGCAATATAAGTTTTCCATCAGGGCCAGGACTAGAGTGAGTCTCCCAGGAAACAAAATTTAAGGAGACAGTCACTATCAGGTCCTGACGCTATACTTACACAACTTCATGAGTGAGTACTTCCCTAAATTTTGAAGTCTAAGCACCTAGCTTGCCTCATCCTAGTCCCTACTGTGTTTTCTATCCTTTTTTCTTGGATATTAAACACCTTCCCAGGTACTATTAAAGCATCCAAAATTATACTATAACAGTATTTCTCTCTTCGGATCTATGTTCCTAGTTGCGTTAGGGTGGGGACAGAATCTGTCATCCTCGCGACTATATCTCCGGCACTTAGCTGAACAGTAGGTGTTCAGGAAATAGTTTCTAAATGTATTAAGAGTTCATTTAGGAACATACACTAAGGGTCTGGATATATTAAGACAGCAGGACATTTTCTTTACCTTTAGAGCTCGAACCCCAAAGAAAGAAAGACATACATCAAATAGTCATGCAGCAGTGAGCTATGTTCTATGATGGAGTCTCCACGAGCACAAAGAAGGGAGCCAGAACGACCACTTGGGAGATGTAGGGTGTGGACCGGTAGCTTGAGACTCCACGTCGGTCCCATCGACTCTTCCCTGAATTCAAGTCCGCGAGGCAACTAACTACACAGAGTCATTTCGGATCATGTATTATCTAATCAAGGAGTTGGGGAAAGGGGACATGGAGGAGGAGAAATTTATTTTCTAACATATTAAATTTGGCATGCTGTCAGGACACCCAAGTGAAGTATTCTCCAGATTGCTCGAAATCCTGGGTTTGGGATTCATGAGAAAAACAGTTAAAGCTGTGAATTTGGAAGCCATAGCATAAGAGCAACAGCTGAAACTTTGGTGAAAAGAAAGATCACCTATGTAAAGAATAGAGTAAGAGAAAGAATAAGCAAAGGAACAGAAATGTGTGGTGTTTGTTTATAATCAATTTTCCCCCAAAGTAATATCCAGCCTTTCTGTGTAGGAACAGTTTGTCTATAGGAATGCCAAAGCCCCTTTTGGGCAGGGCTGTCGCATGGTACGATGGCAGACATTTCCACAGGAATGCATAAGGGGCTGTAACGTGAAAACAAGAGGGATAACACTGGAGCAGAGTGCTGTCAGAGGTCACATAGCCTTTTTTTTTTTTTTTAATTAAGAAAAAGTATTCTCTAGTTTTTCAGAACTTAGATTTGTAACCAAACATTTATTCTTAGGAGACAATGATCTTATTCCTGAAAATATTTGTAAAATTTCATACTAACAAGACTGATGTCTCTTGCATTTTAATTGCTTCTCTCTCAAATCCTTGCAATAGCAAAATGTTGTTTTTCATTATTTTTTTTCCCAGAGCACTAAATCTCGATATAATCAATACTATATATGTTAACTATCTTCAGGCTGTCTGTAGTAAGTTTGAATTATTGGATTCCTCTGAGGTCTAGACGATTTTTTCTTTTAGCTATCACTTACCATTTATCTATCCATCTATAGAATATAGATGTTTTACAGGAATATTTCTAGGTACATAAATAAATTATGTGGCTGGTGGCAAAGATTGGTTGTTATAGCAAGGCTCCAGTGTACTGTATTTAATAACCTAAACTGTGATGACTGTGTTCTCAGTCCTCACTGGTACCTTTCAGAAAGTGCCAAAAAAGATTCTCCATACTGAGACCGTTACCAGTGACACACTTATATCATAGGCACAGCATCTTGGAAAAATAAAAGGTGCTTACAGATATAAAGTGCTATTAATTAAACACCTTAATGCCTTAAGGCAGTAGTTCCCAGAAGCTATGGACAACCAGATTAATCATATTATACTTTTCACAAATGCTTATTGAACCATTGTGGGGGGGGGCGGCGATATTAGAGTCATTCTCCTCAGCCCTCCTCCTTTTTCTTCCTCTCTAGCTCTACTGTTTTGCTCCACAAAGGATTAGGGACAGCTAAGATGAGAGCACATATTAAAAAGGTAATGAAATTGAAAATTGAGATTGAAGAACATTTAAATAAAGGTAGAAATTCGACACTAGCAAAAGGAAGAATACAAATTAGCAGATTATAAAGGTTCAAACTAGTTGTTACTGTTGAGCTTCAAAATGGGCTATGAATTTTCTGGAAGGTGAAGCAAAATGGAAGACATGAAAGGCTACATAATTCTTATTAAAAAAAGGAAGTAGAGTACTTTCTCAGGGGAAGCAAAGTGACCCAAGCCATGATTTTTTTTTTAGGTCTCTTATGAGAATACGGGGCATTTATAATTCTCTTTTAATTTTCACAAGGCAAATATTATTTTTAATAGGTCACACTTGAGTACACGGGGCACAAACACAAAATAGTTTGTTTAGTCATACTGGTGCTAAATGTCAGTGTCCGGATGCAAACCCAGGTCATCGTAGTCTCATTCTGTTTTCACTTTTTTTCGTAGCTCACTCTCTCCTGAGAAACACTAGCCCACTCTGCTTCCTTTAATAGATGCATTCCTGAAAATTCTATGTGAAACCAATCGATTTATTTAGCAAATATATATGTATATATGTGTCTATATGTCACATATATGTAAACATAACACATACATATATGTACATTATTCATATGTATAGAGATATATTGCAAATCAAATCATATTTTGTCGTTGGAAAGATTTATGATTCCAGGGATGCTTTATCTCATAACTGGTATTCGTTTGGCAGCCACTCCCAACTTTTATCTTTAACATACAAGTTGAAACCAGTAATTTTCAATATTTTCATTAGCAACAGCACCCTCTTTTCTGTCAAAATTCTCCACAGAACTCCATAGACAAGAACAGAGTGAAAAGCGGCTGCTCTGAAGGAGGCCAGGAGTGCGTTTCAGCAGGTGGGAGACACAATTACCTTCTCTCTGTGCCTAATCCCAGTTAAATGCTCAGCGGGTCTCACTTATCTCTTGTTCAGGTTGTTTCTTAGCTAGACCCCAGTTTGATTGAATGCTTACTATCCCATTGAGAAAGCCAAAAGCATCGTTTTGCATTTTCATGTTCCTATGCCATTAGGAAGAAAACACAGATAAAGCTAGAAATCCAAACAGCCTGGAAATCCAAGATCGGAGACCACCACAATAAAGTATCACAAAAAAATGAGCTGTAAGCCTTTTGCTGGTGGAGGGTCTTGCCTTCAATTTGTAAAAAATGCAACATTCCATGAAGTGCAATAAAGTGAAGTACAATAAAACAAGATATGCTTGTACACAACGAATAAGTAACACATGATGAGAGGTTAGAGAAAGCCTTCAGACAATGTTGCTGATCAGACACACTTGTGAAAGGGAAGGGGGAAGGAAACAGGCTTGGGTGGAAGAGCTTTATACCATGACGTAGATCAGAAAGTCCCTACCAGCTCAAAAAAAAGCTCTAGAGATTCTTCATTAGAAGAATCCTGAACTAGGCAGAAACAGCTGAGCACCAGTCCCCTGTTATGCTCTGTCATTGGATGGGGGCCGCCTGAGAGGATGGTGGCCTTGAGTTGAAACCTGAGACAAATTGCGAAACTGTACCACTTGCAGCTGAAGGGCAAGTTCTTTCTTGAGGGGCATCTCAGTGACACCTGCACAACTGTCACAGCCCCTTCTCCATTTACATGAATGATGAGTGCTTGGCCCGGTTTAAAGAAGTGTGAAATAATCTAAGTCAATTAGCAAATTAATTGCTTTTCTCAAGGATTATTTAAAATGACAAAAGGAAGTGTTTCCTTGTATTTTTTTTTTAATCTCTGTGATAGAGAGGTTAGAAAAGGGGAAATTTTAATGATACAGCATGGTATAGTGGAAAAAGAATAGGATTAAGTATAGTTGTGTGTCATTCCTTCTGGTTCTTATCCTTCTGTCAGCAAACGTTTATTAAGACATTACTGTATCCTAGAGACCACACTAGGAATAGAAATGTTGATGTGAAAAACACAATTCCTACAATAAACCTTCACAGCCTAATTGAGGTGACTTGAAAATTAGTAGTTACAAAACAATGTGTTAGACACTCTAGTCTGCATATAATCTCATTTTTCTTGCCATTATCATTTTCAGCATCAGCATCATCATTGAATGCTTGCCATTTGCTCTTTTGCCTACTAAGCTCTTTAAATGCATCATCTCATTTAGACCTCATGTAAAAATCCTATCAGGTAGCCAAAAACATTTGTTGAAAGAATAAGAGGAAGGGCGAGGAACTGAGGTGAAGGGAGGAGAAGCTTCCCAGGCACAGAGAATGAGAAAGGGAAGGCACGAGAGCATGAGAACTCTCTCTCTGTCAGAATCTATCTACCCATAATTCCATGTGGCTGCAGCATAAATTTTGAATCGATAAGGTGTGTAGAAGGACAAACTGGCAAAACTGGGGGAATGACGCAGATCTTGAAGAATTTTGTGACCTAATAACATTTACCTTTTGTTCGGAAATGATAAAGAGAGAAATTAAAGTCTTCCTGCCTCTCCTGGGTGATCTTACCCTCACTCAGCCTCAGGATTCTTATGCGTTAGTATAACGGATGTCCACAGTGAGAGCATCAGACAATAATGCCATATAACACATCAGATCTTCTCTAGCACTGCTACTCATATGTTGGCAACACCTGTGAGTTTGTCAGGCATGCTAATTATCCACCCCTAGTCCAGGTTTACTGAATCTGACTCTCTGAGCACGGGGTTGCTTGGGGATTTGTATTTAACAGGCTCAAAAAGTTTGAGGAGTTTACTTCTGAATCGGAGCTGTTTTAAATTTGGTGGTCTGCTCACTCCTGCTGTCCTGTGAACTGAAGGTCTAGACAGACATTGAGGGTAAGTGTTTAGAAACATTTAAACAGATAATGAAAGAGATATTATATTGGTTGCCTCTATTATTTAAAATTTGGTTTTGTATTTTGTAATGGCTTTTTAATTTAACTCTTCTACTCTATTTTTGTGACATTTTACAAAAGTAACAATCTATGAATGAATTGTACACACACAAAAATTGGTCCTCTGTTACAGGAAATGTGAGAAGTTCTGTGAGTTGAGCCATCATGGCTCTTTTGATTTCTTTTGAGTTTGGGCATTGTGTTTATAGAGGGCTTTGAATATTCCACTTTGGGAAGGTAAATGTTAACTTATGTTTTGCATCTTGCATATGCTATTATCATTCCCCAGGGCCCCCTGATTTCCTGCTTTGGGGTCACTTGACAAATGAGCCTATTTTTCCCCAAGTGCTGTTGCTAGGAAGCAATTGGCTTGGATACCAGCTTCTCACACTTCCCACTGACTTCACTGTTTTCCAGATGTGTTCAGACCCCAAGATTAAACAATAGACGAAAGGGGCCAGAAGGAAAGCATTTTACTGCAATGTGTTTGGGTGTTGTTATCATAAAAAATTTCTGAATTGCCCTATAGAAACAGAGAAAAATATATGGATAATTCTCACATTGTAAAGTCACTAGAAGTATTTAATTTTCATGGAAACAAAATACTCTTTAAATATATCATTAGAAGTCTGTGAAACTGCAATATAATACTTCCAAGCTTTCTTTGGGGAGCCCTTGCACTTTATAGTTTTGAGGGGGAGTTTATAGTACTCTTCTGCTTTTGTTTAATAAAATAGACAATGAGCTGTTTTCAAAAGGAGAGGAATTTCCTCAACAGAAAATTATTAAGTGAAATAAATGAATCTCTTACTTGTTACCCACAAAAAATCCATAACTGTGATCAAAAGATGATTTAATGATGGAAGCAGACTCAAGTTGTTATGGCAACTAGAAACTAAAAGTACCTGCCTGTGCTTGTGTGCTTTATTCCCACCCCACCTCCCATTCTTTTTTTTTTTAAGAAAGAAAGAAAAGGTTGTCTCCCATCTGGTTTAGTCACAGTGTTAAAATACCAATGTCAAAAAAAAAAGTACCTAATAAGGATAATTTTGCATCTGTTTCAAAACGAGTGTTATTTCACCTTAACGAGAAATAAATACAAACACAGGCAAAAGTCTTTTAGGAGAAAAGAATATGATTGTACTTTATCAAATTGCTAAAGAATTTTCTTAATTATTTTAGACTTACTTAAGTATGTACTAAGTATATGGATTCTTTAACTTGAGTTATGGTAGCTAGATTTATTTTTTATGTTTTTTCTTTCCATCTGAAGAGGAAAATATAGAATTGTGGTCATAGAGAGTGTTGGAGGTGGTGATCAGTTATTCGATGCTCCCACTTCAGTAGCCTGTGTCAATCGTCTACGTAAAGCTTCCCTTTTGTTTAGTGTTCTAAAGCTAAAGAAATAAGGTAACTTTCACTGCAATGGAAACTTTAAATATATATATGTGTATATATATTTATATATATGTATATATGTGTATATATTTATATATGTAAGTATATGTGTGTATATATGTATATATGTGTATATATACATATATGTGTATGTGTATATATATACACATATATATGTATATCTTTAAGCAATAAGAATTGTATGAAAGAGTACTTTGCACTCCTTGCTGCAGTCAGTAGCTGTTTAATATCACAGCATTCTCCTTATTATGTATTTGAAGGTGAAGTTATCATGAAATTTACATTGGCAACCAAACGATGAGAAGGGTTTCAACCAGAATAACTCCAACTGAAATTCAAGGTGGTAGAAACATTTAGTTAGTAGGAAAGCATTGTTTTTGTTTTGTAATCAAGTTATGGATTCTTAGGAATGTTCTGTCCTGGATCCATAAGACAGGAATGACCTGATGAAATGATTGCCGCTGCCTTGTTGTTCCAAACAGAAATCAAATGTGATGTTTCTAGTAACTTTTTTTCCATTCTTCGTAAAAAAGGTATTGATCTGACTTAAGCCTCTAGTAGATTCATTTCATATGCACTCTATTCTGAGGAATCTTTTATCTGTACAGAGGTTAACCTATAGAAAAAGGGTCTTTGTAGCTATTTGTAGTTATACTTAGCTAGGACTATTGGGAAGGATAATGCCATCATTTAATACAATAAAATCATAGGTGGCCTGCGTGCTCCTGTGATGTCTATATGTTACTCTATAAATGACAAAATGGAGTTGTCTGCAAAAATGATGCTGCTGGTCGTGAAAGCTAAATGTCAGAATTCTGAAGGTTGCTTTTAAATCTAGTCTCACTCAGTGAGTACCAGTATAAATTATTTAACACAAAGAATTTCTAAATTATACCAAATAGGTGTGTTGTGGCAGGTGATATAGCCACTGTAATAGGAATGGGAATTCTCTACACCTGTATTAGAATTTGGAGTCTTTGGCTTCCTTGGGAATAGGAAACACTTGCTGGGGGCGAAAAAAAGTCTTTTATAAAGCTCTAGTCTTTATAAGCCATGAAGTGGTAAGTGTGTAGCAAACCATACAATTCAAAATTTTCAGGTTTATAAAGCTCCAGAAAAACATGAGTTTCTTGGGCTGCAACTACAAGATTTTTTTTCAAGTTTAACTAGGTACAATTGCCAGGTGGGGAATATTTTCCAAAAACAGAATTTGTAAACTCACTATGGCAGTCTCTTTATCAAAAGAAAAATTCTAAATCTTCGCAGGTGTCTTTCACCAAAATTAGATTAAAAAGTAATGTACAAAAGAGGTTCTATAAGACTGACAGGTTTATACTGGTAAAAGTGGCGAATATAGAAATTCAAATAAACATGTCCTAGAAACCAAATCTCAAGAACTCTAGGCTTCTTTGAAATTAAAGAACAAATTATTAAACAAATTTATCTTCATTTGGAGTCCCATTTGTGTGAAAGATCATTTTTTAAGGTAAATAAATTATCATAAGGACAGATCTGTCTGTCTGTGTGTCTGTGTGTGTCTGTGTGTGTGTGTCTGTGTGTGTGTGTGTCTGTGTGTGTGTGTGTCTGTGTGTGTGTGTCTGTCTGTGTGTGTGTCTGTGTGTGTGTGTGTCTGTGTGTGTGTGTCTGTCTGTCTGTGTGTGTGTCTGTCTCTCTCTGTCTGTGTGTGTGTGTGTGTCTGTGTGTGTGTCTCTCTCTGTCTCTGTCTATCTCTGTCTCTCTCACACAGCCCAATAAAGGCATTTTTCTTGTCCATATCTCCACTCTGAGGTAATTTTTCAAACCTAATGTGCTTGCTGAGAGAACACTCGGGTTATTTTTCATGCCTGGGTGCCCTAAACAGTCAATCTATGGGGAAGTTTATGACAAAACTTCCCTTAAGTAGGAATAGCATTGCTGTATAACAAACTTATGGAAAACTTACTGTCTCAAAACAATATATGTTTATTACCTTTATAGTATTTGGAGGTTGGGAATTCAGGGGTAGCCTAACTGGCTTGGGATTGCAGTCAGGATGGTAGTGGAACTGTGAGGCTTGATAGGGCCTGGAGCATCCTTTTCAGAGATAGCTCACTTATATGGCTCACATATATGACTCATTTATTGGCGAAAGCTTTAGTTTTCTACACAGGGACCTTCTCACAGGGCTGTTTGAGTATTATCATGACATGGTGACTGGCTTCCTTCCCTTAAAGCAAGTGATCCAAGAGAAAGACAACAAGGAGAAAGCCATATGCCTTGTAAGACCTTGTCTCAGAAGCACACATCATCACACTTGCCATATTATTTGTTAAGCAAGTTGTTAATTACAGCCCACATTTAAGGAGGAAGGAACTTCTATGAGAGAAGTAGCAATATATTTTAGGTTAGTTTGGAATTGCCACAAATTATAATTAGCTGGGATTATCTGATTCTTGCCCTTAGGAAATTGATCTTGGATATGAGGAACACACAGATGACATAGTATGAAGATACTGAAAAGACATAAAAACCAAAAGTTAGCAAAAGCCTTGAGAATATATATATATAGCATAGATGAATACACACACACACACACTCACACATAAATATATAGCATAGAGACTTAGTTGGGGTGCCGGTAGCAGCGGTGAACACTAGAAGCAAAGACACAGAACACCTAGATCATCAGAAAGGCAGAACAGCCTTTTGCTGTTGGTCTCGGATTCTGGACTAACACGTGAAATTCAGCTGCACGTTTGTTCTGGACCTTGTGAGATCTGTTGTCCGTATTTCCGTGTCTGTGTGCTGTTACCATTCTATTTAGGTGGCTCTTGAAAGTTAAAACAAAAAAGGGGCAAATATGGTTGTTTTTATCTTTCAATGAAAAAGCTGGAAATTACAACAAAGTACCAAAATAAAAATAATTCCAATACTAAGAGAAAAGTATAGTTCATATTTTATAATTATCATTTTAAACACATTTTAGTTAATATCTTGTTTTCTTAGCTTACCATTGTATAAATTTTTCCCATGCTGACAAAACACTTTGTACATCCTAATTATTTTTTAAAATCTTCTTTACTGAGAATAATTTACATATGAAAATGCATCAATTAATTGTACAATTTGAGTTTCGACAAATGTATACTGTAGTGTAACCACTGTCAAAAATCACTTTATCGAACATTTTCATCAACTCAAAGATTTTCTTTTGTCTTTTTTGGGCCGATCTATCCACCCCTGGTTCTTAGCAACCACTCTTCTGCTTTTTGTCATGATACTTTTGCATTTTCTAGAATTTCGTTTAAATGGAAACAATATATAACCTTTGGTCTGGCTTCTTTCACTTAGAGTAATGGTTTTGGAATTCATCCATATGCTATATGTATCAGGAATGTTTTCTTATTTAATTGTTGATTAGTATTTCATTATATAGATAAACTACAATTTGTTTATCCATTTACCAGTTTTACATTGTGGTTATTCATTTGGGTGCTATTATCAATTAATCTGCTATGAATAGTTGAGTTCTCTTTCAGTGAGCATATGCTTTCATTTCTCTTATGTAAATATCTGAGAGTAGATTGCTGGGTTTTATGATGAGTGTATATTTAACTTTATAACAAATTGCCAAACTGTTTTCCAGAGCGGCCGTACCATTTTCCATTCCCAGAAGTAATGTATGACAATTCCAGTTGCCCCACATCCATGCCAACATTTGATGTTGGCAATCTTTTTAATTTTGGCCATTATAGTATGTTTTAATTTGCATTTTTTTTATTGTAACTAATGATATTGAACATATTCATGTGTATATTTATTTGCTAGGGTTACTATGATGAAGTACCACAAAATAGGTGGTTCAAACAGCATTATTGTATTTTCTCACAATTCTGGAGGCTTGATGTCTAAGATCAATTTGTTGACAGAGTTGGTTTCTTAAGCCTTTCTCGTTAGCTTGTAGATGGCCATTTCCTCTGTCTTCATGTGCTCTTCCCACCATGTCTGCCTATGTCTTAATCTGTTTTTACATGGACACCAGTCAAATCTGATTAGAGCTCATCCTAATGACCTTATTTTAACTTCATTATCTCAAGATTTTATCTCCATTATAGTCACATTCTGCAGTAGTGGGGGTTAGGTCTTCCATATGTTCATGGATGGGGGGAGCACAAGTCAACCCATAACAATGGGCTTACTTGCCATTAATGTAATTTGATAAAATGTCTATTAAAATTTTGCGGCGTTTATTGGATTTTTAAAAATTGTAAGAACTCTTCACAAATTCTTTATTACATATTGGTAATGTTTTTTCCAAGTCTGTGGCTTGACTCTTTTTCATAATTATGTTTTTTAAAGAACAAAAGCTTTCAATTTTGAAGACATCTAATCTGACATTTTTACATCTTTTTTTTTTTCCTTTTGTGATTTGTTCTTTTTATGTTCTAAGAAATCTTTTCCTATTCTAAGTTGCAAATATTTTCTCCTGGAAGTTTTATACTTCTAGCACTTATATTTATGACCAATCTCCACTTTTTTTAGTGTTATTAAGGTGGTATTCATAAAATGGTAAAATATTTAAAATCATTGCAGTGATTGATATATATTACACTGTAAAAGGATTTCCACCATCAAGTTTATTAACACATTTGTCACCTCATAAGATCCATTTTATAGTATGAGGTAAGAAGTATTGGAGTTTTTTTGTTTTTATGTAATAGATATTCATTTATTCCAGTATCAATTGTTGAAAACACTATCCTTCATTAAATTGCATCGTGACCTTTGTTGAAAATCAACTGACACAGGGGTCCCCAACCCTGGGGCCATGGACCAGTACTGGTCTATGGCCTGTTAGGAACCAGACCACACAGCAAGCAGGTGAGGCTTCATTTGTATTTGCTGCCGCTTTCAAGTGCTAGCATCACCTCCTGGTGATCAGATCATCGGGCATTAGATTCTCATAGGAACGTTGGTCCCCAGTACCAAAAAGGTTGGGGACTGCTTCAAGGAGGACATTTTAGCTACAGAGGTTAAATTATTTGTCCAAAATAGTGGGAAAAACTCATCCAGTTGGTGACAACCTATAAGCCAAATGCGCTACCTATTAGCCCAAGTGCTTTCCATGGTACCACTCTGTTCCTTTTAGCACACACACAAAAAAGTGTAAATGAAATATCTCACAAACAAGATGAAATCAGATATTTGAAATACGATTTGTGGATGAATATAAGAATGTCATAGAAGGACACACATCAAGACACTAGAATCGGGAAGGTGTAAATTTATTTTGCATTGTTTTGCTGTCTCTGTTAAGTATTTGCATTTTTAAGTGCTGAAGAGATAATGACTTTTTCAAAGAATATATCTTGATTTGTAAATACTCTAAGAAAGGTTGATAAGTGTTCTTGGAAGAGGACAGAAAGTGCATTTCCTGTTACAGAGCCTCCCAATCCATTACCATAATATGTCTCCATTTATTTAAGTCTTTAATTTTGTCAATATTTTATAATCTGTATACAAGTTTTTGCATCTTTTGTTGTCTGTAGCCCTAAATGTTATAGTTCTGATATTATAATAGATCAAAATAATTTCCAATTGTTTGTTGCTAGTATATATAAATACAATCGACTTGTATATTAACCTTGTATATTCAAACTAGATATATTCACTTATTAAGGTTATATCTTTTTGTGGAGACCTGAGAAATTTCTGTGTGAAACTCTGCCTTTGAATATAGCCAGTTTTCTTTTGCTTTTTATCTTTTCTTGGCATTATCACCTATGCTAGGATCTCCAGTGTAATGAGTACAAGTGACGGGTTTAGATATTCTTGCCTGTCCCTGATTTTTAGAAGGAACAAATTGTATATCACTGACTATGCTATTAGCTGTAGGTTTTTATAGTTGACCTTTATTAGAGTGGAGAAATTCCCTTCTATCCCTAGGATGATCAGAGTTTGCGATAAAAGAATCAAATTTTGGTAAATATATCTTCATTTACTGATACGATCACATGGTTTTTCTCTTTTAATTTGTTAATATGCTTAACTACATTGCTGAATTTTTAAATGTTAAACCAATCTTGCACTTTTTGAATAAATTCCACTTATATATATTTTTAATATTTAATATTTTATTTTCTTAAGGAACCTTTATACTTAGTCCTTTTAATGATATTAGGGTGTAATTTTCTTATGTCTTTGACTAGTTTTGGTTGCAGGGTAATGCTGACCTCATAAAATGAGTTGGAAATGTCTCCCTCATCTATTTTATGGAAGACTTTCTGTAGAATTGGTCTCCCCCCCCCCGCCCCCGCCCTAAATGTTTGAAAGCTTTTACCAGTGATTTCTTCTGGGCCTGATGGGATTTGTATTTTTCTTTTCTATTTCTTTTTTCATGCGTGGCAAAATTTTTAATTGTTTAATTTTTAAAGGTACATGGGCTATTCGGATTAACTCCTCTTGAGTAAACTTGGTTGTGTCTTTCAGTGAATTTCTTTATTCCATCTATGTAATTTATTGTCATAAAATTGTTCAAAGTATGTTCAAAATATTCCCTTTTATCCTCTCAGTGTCTGCGGTAGCAATACTGGTGTCCCCTCTTTCATTGTAATATTCTTATCGGTGAGTCTAGAAGTTTACCAATTCTATTAATCTTCTGGAACTAGCTTTTTTATATTGATTTTTCTCAATTGTTTTCCTGTTTTGTCTTTATTTCCACTGTTTGTATTTCTTTCTCCAATTTGCTTATTTTACATTTAATTTGCTCTTTTAAAGTTTCTTATAATTGAAGCTTAGATCATAATTTGAGATCATTTTCATTTCTAATATAAGCATCTAATGCTATAGATTCCCCTCCTATTACTACCATAGCTTCATTCCACAAACTTGATAAGTTGAGCTTTTATTATCTTTAGTTCAAAATATTTTCTAACTTTGTTTACTCATATTTAGAAGTATATAATTTAATTTCTAAATCTTTTATTGCTTCCTAGTTTAACATTCTCATCGAAGAACATACCTACTTTTTAAGTAAATTCAGTCTCTTAAATTTGAGAAATGTGTAATGGACTGTAATAGTCTGAATTTTTAACATGTACTTGAAAAAGTGCATACTGCTATTTTGGAGTTGAGTGTTGTTAAAGTATCTAATACACCAATTTGACAGATTGTGCTCTTTAAGTTGTTTACATCTTTACTGATTTTTCTGTCTACTATATTTCTATCAATTATTGAAGGCAAGTGTTGCATCTCAACTTATAATTTATAAACTTGTCTTTTTTCCCTTTTCATCAATTTTGGCGTTACATATTTTGTAACTCTTGTTAGGTGCATGCATACTTAAAATAGTTCAGTCCTTTTTTTTCCCTTTTTGCCTCTTGTAATCTTCTACAGTCTGTTATCTGATACTAAATAGTCACTTTGACTTTCTTTTTTGTTACTATTTGGTCTTTTTTTGTTGTTTCATCCTTTAATTTCAATACGTATCTTTACCTTTAAAATGATTTCTCAAAGAAATATAGTTGGGGCTTGCTTTTCCTCCAGTTTGATAATCAAAGTGCTTCGACCATTTACATTTAATGTAATCATCAATATGGTTGGGCGATTTCAGTTATTTTACTGTTTTCTACTAATCCCATTTGTTCTTTATTTTTTTCTTGCCTATTTTGAATAAATTGAGTATTTTACAATTCTAATTTATATCTACAATTGACTTACCAGCTCTACATCTTTGCCTTATTTACTTATTTTCAGTGGTTCTAGAGCAATAGTTCTCAAAATTTTGGTCTCTGGAGCCTTATACATTCTTAAAAATTATTGATGATTCCAAAGAGCTTTTGTTTTATGTGAGGTAAAACTATCAAAATTTCTATATTAGAAATTGAAATGCATTTAAAACGTTCAATTTAAAGCATCAATAATATATTACATGACATTTCATGTTGTTCCCCAAGCTCACTGATGCTGTGTTCAGTTTTTTCTATTTTACTTTGAATAGTTTCCATCACCATTTCTTCAAGTCACTGATCATCTCTTTTGCATTGTCTCAGCTGCTAATCACATGTGTACTTTTTTCATGTCAAATACTATATTCTCACCTCTAAAAGTTATATTTGGGTCTTTTCTACATTTTACTTTTCTCATTATGCTCATGGTTTCCTCTGTATCTTGAGCATATGAAGCATTAAGATAGGTGTTTTAATTTTTTTGTCCAATAATCTCTTTCATTCTACATATGTATGTTTCTATTGATTGATGTTTATCCTACAGATTATATTGTCCTGCCTACTTGAATGACAAGTAACTTTTTATTAGCTACCAGACACTTACATTTTGATGGTTTTGGATGCTAAATTTTGTTGTATTACTTTATACATTATAAGATTATTATGGTATTAATTCATGTTGGAGCCTTTAAGATTTGTTAGGGAACTTACAAAATTGTCTTTAATCTAGAGGTAATTTACTCCCATTGCTAAGGAAACACATTTTGAAAACTCTACCCAATGCTCCATGTATTTTGATGTCTTTCCATTCCGGTGTGTGGGATCTCACAAAGTCCTCAGTCCTGTGTGAGCTTCAGAAATTATTCTGAATTATTCACTTTCCATAGCCTCAAAAGATTTCCTCTCACATGTGTGCAGATCAGTACTAAGCCAAAGATTTAAGAGTGGGATCCTCTGAAGATCTCTAGGGCTCTCCTTAGGTGCAATTTCTTCTTTATTGATACATGCCTTCGCTCAGCAAAACAGGTTTTTTGGTTTCCTTCTCACTGACTATGGCTTGGAAATTGCTTCTAGGTAAATGGGGGCAATTGTAGGGTTTAACTTCATTTGTTTCCACCTGATCTGCCTATTGTACAATATCTAAAAAGTGTTTTTCCTTTATATATTATCTAGTTTTCTAGTTATTTAAGGCATTAAAGTAAATTAAGTCTTGATTTTTCTGTCTTGGCCTGTAGTAGATGTTCTATCCTATTTTTTTTTAACTGTTAGAAAAAGTCCAGTCAATAAAATAAATGTCATTTTATTGATTTTGATCCAAATGTTGAAGATTTAAGTTGTTATCAATTTATCAAAACTTTTGCTTTAATTTTAAAAAATCATTGTACAAAAATGTTTGAATTAGCGACTCTTTTGTTGGGATGGTTTACCTAGAAAGAGAATTACTAGATGAAAAATTAAAGTACTTATGTTTTTGATATATATTGGGCAAACTGCTTCTTAGAAATCATGTGCCAATTTATAGGAATTCCTAACATTTACAGAGCTATTAATGTCCCAAGCACTGTTATAATCATGTTCACAAATACTAATTTGTTCCATCCTCGAAATAGTGAGATAGACACTATTAGAGCCCATTTTAAAGATGAAGAAAAAAGGCAAAAGATTTAAAGACGTAAAACTAAAATTTTAAGTAACAGCCGGTAAATGATGGTTTGAGAATTCACACACAAGGAAATGAAGCTACAGAGTCTCCCCTCTTCTATGTTATTCTACCTCCTTACAAGTGTACTGTTATTGAAAATCTTTGCAAATTACTCACAAAATGGTATCTAATTCTTTCAACTTGATTACTAGTAGAGCTCTTTTTTGGTATTTTGTCGTCTTTTATTTTAATGACAACCGATTTGTATCTTTTGTCTGACTTATCAGTTTAGGTTAGCTGTCCTAAAATAGGAAATCTGAAGAAGACATTATGGGGCCATACGTTTCTAGAAATTCACTGTGCCAGCACAGTAAAAATGACTGAAGATCTCAGACTCTAGGAAAACTCTGCAGATGGCAGGTGAAATGCCAGCTTTGGTTCCAGGGTCATTTCCATAATGAAGTCCTAAGAGTTCCTATTTTAGGTGGTCACAACAAGTTTGTGAAGGGATAGCAAAGAAGAAGAAAATGGTTTTCAAAGGCTCTAAGAGCTAGTGGCTTCAAAGAGAACTTGAAATAGTATCACAGCAACATCACTTGTCTTGTAATAGGAAAATATTTTATTTGAGTATCATTTGGTCAATTGGTAAGAAACAACATTCTGAAATAAATTTTTAAGACTATATAGTGAATTTTGGCAATTATAATTATAAGCAATTCGTTTTAGCTTAAAGATAATCTTGAAGACAAGATTAAAGTACTTAAAATTCCTTTCAGAAATCTTTCCTCAGTACAAATGACATAGGGAAAGCAAATATTGTAAATGTTTTTACATTGTATAGGACTGGTAAAGATATTCAGTTATAATTTTGAAGCATTTTTATTCTTAAATAGCAAGTTCTTATTAATAAAATAAACAAATGTACAGTCAGTAATTTTATGTAATATGAATTTATATGTAATAAAAATTGGATAAATATAAATCAATAAAATCATTACTGGTTAGTACAGACTAGCTTCCTCAAATATGACAAATCAGCAGTTTAACCCATCACTTGCTGAGAATCTGCTCTATGCCAAGCTGGATGCTAAGTATTCAGCAATGAATGTGAATGTGAATTCTGGAAGCAGACCTCTAGACTTCAAATTCTAACTTTGCCACTATTAGCTCTGTTACCTAGGCCTCAGTTTGTTGATAAAAGCGATGACCAATACCGAGGGCCTCCCCACCCTGGAAAACTTTAAACATACATGCTGTCTAATGCCGTCTCAAACTCACAAGAAATAAAGGACATTTCCAACTAGAAAAGGCATTAAGGTTATATAAGTTTCATAGAATGAAAAGGACAAAGCTCTCTTTCATCTCACTGAAAGAGTTGTATATGGGATTGGTTCAGCCTATTTGAGCTTGGTTATAGCTTTACTGTTAAAATCTTCAAGCCTTGATGCTTACTTTGAGAAAAAAATTTTCAATTAATGATTCGATGTCGCCTAAGAACGCACCCCATACTTTAAAGTATGCTAACAATCTCTTACTTTCACCATTCATCGAGAAACCTTATTTTCTAAAACTATACCAGCAGCTTTGCTGTTTGAACTTAGTAAGAATTAAACTTAGTTCTGTTGGATGTGGTGAGTCAATTTATTCTTGCTCTTAAAATTTTCTTGTTGTCATTGGCTTTCAAGATTTTGATTATTATTTGCCTAGATGTAGATCTCTACTTGGAGGTAGTTGATCTTGGAAGTGTAGATTAATGTTTATCATTACATTTGAAGAGTTTTCAGTGATAATTTCTTTGAATTTTTTTTGTCTTGTTCTCTCCTGTTATTTTCGTTTATACAGATACTGCTTTGAGTGGTATCTCAAAGTCTTCTGAGGCTATGTTCATCTTTTTCTTTTCTTTCTCTACACTAGATAATCACTATTGATTTTTCCTTAAGTTCTGATTCTTCTGCTAGGTCAAACCTACCAATGAGTCCACTCTTGAAATTTTTATTCCAGTCATTGTACATATCAACTCCACAATGTCCTTTTTTTGGGGGGGGGGGCAATTTTTCTATACTCACTAATCTGTATTTGAATCCTGCTTTCCTTTAGTTTTTAAGGCATTATTTTTTTATCTTTGTACATATTTATGAAAGCTTTAAAATATTTGCTAAATTCAACATATAGGACACCTCAAAAATGTTATCTCTTGATTAGCACTTTCCTGTGTCTTTGCATGTCTCGTTTTTCACCCAATTTAGATACTTTATATAACACTTTGCCTATAGTTTCTAATTTTCACTTTGGGACTTGTTATTGTTTGATTATTTGTTTAAAGGATTGCTTGTATTAATTCTGTAAACTATTTATCCTGAAGTGTGCAGTCTTTGATGTCAGTGCTTAGAATTTTTTTCTCAAGAATTTTTAAGTTTGGAATCCTACAATTTGCTCCTGAGTCAATATAGGGTAGTCTTCGGCCAGTGACTGATGGGGATTGTGATCAAGCCTCCTGAGCCAGTGAAACTTTTATCCATTTCAGAAAGATTTCAAATCTGCACTGCTTTGAGCCAGAGATTACCAGCTCTCCAACTGCTTTAGAGTAGAGGCATCCAGTGTATTTACATAATCTTCCAGACTGCAAGAATGAGTGTGAGTGATCTCATCAGGGCCTTTTGAGCTATCCTCGCCACCCCCCCCCCACTCCCCGCCTTACCCTTCATTATTAAATTTGTGATGGGTCTGTTTTATTTCTTGCTAGTACTCAGATGCTTCTTTAATTGTTTACCAGTACATCTCTATAGGAGGGAAGATGCCTTTAGGCAGGAGTTCCTACAATGTCTGTTCCAAATTAAGTCAGGCCCCTCAGGCAGTGCTGTGAACTTCCAGTCCTCTTGCTTCCTCTTTAGTAGAGGCTCCATTAGCTGTGCTGGAGCTGTTTTAGGGGGAAGAAATAGGGTGTGTTTCTCTCAGAGGGATTGCTTTGCCCTAAGAGGGATCTTGAGGGAATAAGTCTCCATTCTGAGTTAACCTAACTGGCATGGAACTTCTGTCCTATGAGCAGATGCTGGAGGCTGGAAAGGTAGGGCCTGCAGGGGGTGGGGGTGGCAAAGGAAACTCTAAGTCTCCTTGGGCTAGAGCCTTCCCCTTATGAGTGGGCGTTGGGTAGAGTTGGGAGACCCTATCTTCTTGGTTATATTCTTGGGATGGATCTTCTGGAACATAGACCTTGGGTGGGTGATGAAGAAGACCTTCCAGAGTGAAGCCATTGCCTTACAACTTGGAGCCGGTGAGTGGAGGTGGGGAGTGTGGGGAGAAAGGAGCTACCCTTTTTTAGCTTTGCCCGCCCATAATAAACCTATAACACTGAATAAAAAGCAGGGCTGGTGGTGGTAATGGGAGCAGTTTCTGCATCAATTGCCACAGATTATGGCTGTTCTATCAAAACTGTAGATTATTTTTTTTTTAATAAATGCTTTTCAATTTATTGCCTGCCCTTAAGTCAATTTCCAAAGACTAAATAGTTGTTGCTTAGCGATTTTTACCAGTTTAATGACTTTTGCTCAAGAGAGAGTCTGTAAGCCCACACAGCCCAAGTTCCATCTTCTTTGTGTATGTTTCTACAGCTGATGTTTGACCTCAAGGCTAGGAATTGGCACATTCATTTAGGGCCTCCCTTTTTTAATGTCCTGTCTCATCCTTGGCTCCTCCCACAACCTAAAAGGCTTACTGCAGCCTCTTATTTTCTTTTGAGATCTCCCTTATGATTAAGTGATAAAGAGAAGCTTTTAGAATAAAGAACAAAACCCTCCAAAAATCCCCTTTCTTTTTGCCATAGATTTGTTTTTTTAAGATGACTGTTATACCCTGAACTAAGAAAGTCAAATCTGACTTGCAATCGGAGCAGTGATGTTGCTCAAGTCCTGTACATAAATTTCTCATAAAGCATGGAAATGCTTTTTTATTCAACTCATGGGGAATCACAAGGCATCATGATTTAAGAGGAATTAGAATTTAAATATTAAACATAGCATAACAATGATGTCAGCTTAGATAAAATAATAGGCAGATTACTTTTAGCCAAGAGGAGGTGGAAGATAATTTTGAAATGAATTGTGCTAGAAGTAAGTAGATGACTCACTTTTGATGCTCTAGAACTATAAAAAGCCCAACTCTTGACTCAGCTGGCTGGGTATCAACAGATTGGTGACTCAGAAGTAATCATTAGAGGGAGAATGGTGGGGCAGATTGACCAAAAGAAGTAAAGCTGACCTGTGTCATGAAATAACAGGTCATCTGCTTTTAATGCCACTCTTTTTATTAGTGACACTAGCATTTCCCCAGCTGCCTAAAATTGAAAAGAAAATGAATTAAATGCTTTTATTATATAAAATTTGAAGCATACCAGAGTATGTATGGTCAGTAAGAGACATACTTGTAAAATAAACATTTATATAGTCACCATACTTAACAAAATATTACCATTAGTTTGCATACATCTTTGAGCTACCCCTACAACTAGATTCGTGAATTTTATTTTTAATACTTGCCTTTTAAATATTCTTACATTTGTTTTACAAAAAAGGGAAACTTACTAATTGTAATTTTCCATGACAATTTATTTAAACTCAACATTTTTATAAGGTTCATCATTATTGTGGGTAGATATAGTTCATTTATTTTAAAATTTTAATTATTTTTTTAAAAATATAATTCACATGCCATAAAATTCACTTGTTTAAAGTATATGATTCACTCGTTGGATTCATAGCTTTGTGATTTACTATCACCACTACCTAAGGCTAGAATATTTTCATCACCACAAAAAGAAATCCATTAACAAACACTTCTAACTCCCTTATTCTGCAGCTTTTGACAACCACTTCCTGTCTCTTTGGATTTTCCTATTTGAACATTTCATATTCTCTGGCTCGTTTTATTCACCACAATATTTTCAAGTTTTACCCAACTTATAGTATGGATCAGTACTTCATTTCTTCTTATGGTTGAATAATTTTTTTATTGTATGATGCAACACATTTCTATATCCATCAGTTGATAGATGTTTTGGTTGTTTTCACTTTTTGGGCTATTATGAATAAGGCTTCTATAAACATTCATGAACAAGTATTTTTTGTGTGGACATTTGTTTTTTAATTCTCCTAGTATATAGGAGTAGAATTGCAAGGTTATATGGCAACTCTATTTAACTTTTTGAGGAACTGGCATTTTATAAGGCGACTCTGATTTTCTAAACCACCAGCAACTTATGAAGGTTCCAATTTTTTAACATTCTTGCCAATGCTCATTTTCTATTTCAAAAAAATTATAGCAGACTTAGAGCATGTGAAGTGATGTCTCATTGTGGTTTCGATTCGCATTTCCCTAATGTTGATGATCATCTGTCCTTTGGCTTATTGGTCACTTATGCATTTTCTTTGGAGAAATGTCTATTCAAATGCTTTCCCTATTTAGAAATTGGGTTATTTGTCTTTTTAATGGTGAATTGTAAATGCTCCTATATGTTGATGCTAGTCTTTTATTAGACACATAAACTGCAAATAAAACCCCATTCCGTGGGTTTTTCTTTTTACTTTCTCAGTAGTGTCCTTTGACACACAAATGTTTTTAGCTTTGAAGTCCAATTTCTCTATTTTTTTTCCCCCCTTTGGTTGCTTTTCATGTTGAAGAAATTGACTAATCTAATGTCACAAAGATTTGTGCCTATAATTTCTTCTGGGAATCCATTTCAATTTAGTTATTATATGTGGTATAAGTTTAGGGGCCAAATTCATTCTTTAACACATGGATATGGTATAGTGGGTTAAATGGTGACCTTCCTGAAAAGATACATCCATATTCTAATCCCCAGGATCTATAAATGTCACATTATTTGGAAAAAGATCTTTGCACATGCAACAAAGATTTTGAGATGAAATTATCCTGGGTTATCCAACCAAGTCCTATATTCAAAGTGCTTTTATAATAAACATAAGAAAAGAGACAAACACAGAGAAGGGAATGTGAAGAGGACAGTAGAGATTAAAGCGATATGACCACAAGCCAAGGAAGCCAGTAACCACCAGAAACCGGAAAAGTCAAACAGATTGTCTCTTAGGGCCTCCAAAGGGAATGAGGTCCTGTTGATACCTTGACTTCAGACTCTGGCCTTGAAAACTGAGAGAAAATAAATTTCTGTTATTTTAAGCCATTCAGTTTGTGGTAATTTGATGCAGTAGCAACACAAAAGTAATATAAATGGTCTTAGCACCGTTGTCAAAAATCAGTTGATGGATTTATTTCTGGATACTCACTTCTAATTATTTGATCTACTCATCTATCCTTATGCAAGTTCTACACTATTTTGATTACTGTAGCTTTGGAGTAGTTTTCAAAATTGAGAAGTATGAGTCCTTCAACTTTGTTCTATTTTTTTCATGATTGTTTTGACTATTCTGGTCTCTTGTAATGCCATAGGAATTTTAGAATTAGCTTGTCTATTTCTGTAAAAAGGTAGCTGGAGTTTTGATAAATTGCATTGAGCCTGTAGGGCAATTGAAAGAATACTGACTGCCATCTTTACAATATTAATCTTCGAATTCATGGACATAGGATTTCTTTCCATTTATTTTGCTCTTAATTTTTTTTAACAATATTTTCAGTGTGTATATCTTCTTTTGTTAAATCTGTCATTAAGTATTTTATTCTTTTTGGTGCTGTTATAAATAGAATTGTTTTCTTAAATTTCATTTTTGGATCATTCATTTTTCATCATTGTCAAAGAAATATATTGATTTTCATATATTAATCTTGTATTCTATAACTCATTTATTAGCTCTATGTATTAGTGTCTGTAGATTTTAGGGATTTAGCTATAAGATCATGTCAACTGCAAAGAGAAATAGTTTTACTCTTTCCTTCCAATTCCCTAGCTAGAACCTCCAGTACAATGTTGAATAAAAGCGGCTAGAGTGGGCATCCTTATCTTGTTAATATTAGGGGGAAAGCTCTCAGTCTTTTATGTTAAGTGTGTATATGTGCATGTTGTGTTTGTTTGTGTTTTTGTTTGTAGATACTTTTTATCAGGTGAAAGAAGTTTCTATTACTAGTATGACACTTTTGTCATTGAAAGATGTTAGAGTTTGTCTAATGCTTTTTCTACAGCTATAGAGATATCATATTCTCTCCTCCTTTTTATTCTAATACAGTGCATTGTTTTTTTGGTGGTGGTGGTTGTATTAATGCTGAACCAACCCATCATTCCTGAGATTAATCCTACTTGGTCATGATGAATATTCTTTTTTATATGCTGCTGGATTTGGTTTCTAGCACTTGGTTGAGGATTTTGCCTATAATCATTAGGTATATTGGTATGTGGTTTCATTGTGGTCTTGGTTTGGTTCAGTATCTGGATGATGCTGGCCTCATTGAAAGAGTTAGGAAGTATTCCCTTTTATATTTTCGAAGTGTTTTTGAAGTATTAGTGGTATCCCTCTTTAACTATTGGGTAAAATTTACCAGAGAAGACATCTGGGCTTGAGCTTTTCTTTGTTGGAAGTTTTTTGATTGCTAATTCAATCTCTTTCCTTGTTATAGATTTATGCAGATTTTCTGTTTGTTCTTGACTCAATTTTAGTAACTTGTATCTTTCTTGAAATTTGTCCACGATACCTAAGATACCTAGTATATTGGCATTTAATTGTTTTTCCTATAATCTTTTAATCTTTTATAATTCCCCTATAATCTTTTTATTCCTGTTAGGTCAGTTTTTATTTCCTGTGACGTCACTCATTTCTTTCTCATTTTTAGTAATTTGAGACTTCTTGCTTGCTTTATTGATGTATATTTGACACAAAACATTGCATAAATTTAAGGTGTATAACATGATGATTTGATATGTTGTTAGCGGATTACTACGATATTGTTAATTAACACCTCCATTACCTCATATGGTTACCTTTTTTTTGAGTGAGAACATTTAAGAGCTATTCTCTTAACAAAACTGTATTTATACTTGAAAGTTGCTAACTACAGTCACCATGCTGTACATTAGGTTCTCAGAACTTATTCATCTTAAAATTGGAAGTCTGTACCGTTTTTGCTAGATGTGTGATTGAGCCATGTTGAATCATCTAATCAATCTACCCATCAGCTGATAGGAAAAAAGTGACCCCTTTTGATGTCTTCTTGAACAGAAGAATCTTCCAGCCAAGTGTTTTTCAATTCCTGAATTGTGATATATAGCAATAAATTTTGGTTTAGGCCACTAAGTTTTGAGGTAGTTATGCAACAATAGATGATGGCAATGGAATCCTATAGATATAATTGTTCATGTGCAAAATAAAACACATGCAAGTAAATGTATTGCACATGAAAAATCTAAATATTCTTCAATAGGTGATGGGTTAAGTATATTATGGTATATACATTCATTGGGAAATATATGCAGTAGTAAAAAAAAGATTGATGCTTTTTGTGTACTAATATAGAAATATTTCTGAGATATTTAGTGAAAAAAGAAAAATTCAGGACAGTATGTTGAATATGCAGCTGTGTAAAAATGAGACCGGGAAGTACATCAGTGTACATAAATATCTTCGAAAAGACGGGCAAAAACTATTCATTAGTTGCTGGCAGGAGGTAAGCCTGGGTTGCTTGTGGATAACAATGACTAGGAAATTTTGCCGTATACTTTTACAGTTTATCATTTTTACATTTTGACTCAAGAAAATGTATTTTATTTTATATTTTTATCACTGAGAGTAAAAAGGATGGAAATGTAATTAAAAAGGCAAGTTATACCCACTCTGTTTATGTCATACAGCTTCTCCGGGTAGCCTTTCTAATTACTGTGCTCTGACCGATGTGTGGTGATACTGAGTGTTACTGAATCAAAGTGAGACAATTGTGAACCCATTTTATTTTTTAATATTTTTTTAATTTTTATTTTTCAATTAGAGTTGACATTTAATATTAGTTGACATTTAATATTAGCATAGTGGTTATACATTTATAAAATCTATAAAGTGATCCCCCCAATTAGTCTGGCACTACACATAGTTACCATATTATTGACTGTACTTCCTTTGCTGTACTTCACATCTCCATGACTGTTTCATAACTACCAACTGGTACTTCTTAATCCCTTCACCTTTTTCACTCAGCCCCCCACCCCCCTCACATCTGTCAATCACTAGTTTTCTGTACCTGTGAGTCTATTTCCATTTTGTTTGTTTGTTTATTTTGTTCTTTAGATTCCACATATAAGTAAAATCATATGGTATTTGTGTTTTTCTATCTGACTTATTTTATTCAGTGTAATACCCTCTAGGTCCATCCATATCATTGCAAATGGTAAGATATCATTTTTATGCCTGAGTAGTATTCCATCATACATTTGTACCACCTCTTTATCCAGTTGTCTATTGATGAGCACTTAGGTTGCTTCTATATCTTGCCTGTTGTAAATAGAGCTGTAGTAAACAGGGGTGCATAGATTTTTTTGAATTAGCGTTTTGCTTTTTCTTTGGATGAATACCCAGAACTGCAATTTCTGGATCATAAATTAGTTCTATTTTTAATTTTTTGAAGAACCTCTAAACCGTTTTCCATAGTGTCTGTACCAATTTTCAATACCATCGACAATGATGATCAAGGGTTTCTTTTTTTCTATATCCTCCCCAACTTGTTTGTTGATTTTTTGAAGATAGCCATTCTGATAGGTATGAAGTGATATTTCATTTTGGTTTTAATATGCAGTTCTCTGATGATTAGTCACATAGAGCATCTTTTCATATGTCTATTGGCCATCTGTATTTCCTCTTTGAAGAAATGCCTATTCAGATCCTTTCCCATTTTTCAATTGTGGTTTTTGTTTTTTTTTCCTTGAGTTGTATGAATTCTTTGTAAATTTTAACCCCTTATCAAATGTATCATTGGCAAATAACTTCTCTCATTCAGTAGGTTGTCTTTTTGTTTTGTTGGTGGTTTTCTTTGATGTGCACAAACTTTTTGATGTAGTCCTATTTATTTATTTTTTTCTTTTTTCCCCCTTACCTGAGGAGATATATCAGGAGAATAATATTACTAAGAGCAATGTCAGAGTTTACTTCCTATGTTTTCTTCTAGAATTTTTATGGTTTGGGGTCTTACATTTAAATCTTTAATACATTTTGAATTTATTCTTGTATATGATGTAAAAAGGTGGTCCAGTTTCACTTTTATGCATGTATCTGTCCAGTTTTCCCAACATCACTTATTGAACAGACTATCTTTACCCACTGTATATTCTTGCCTCCTTTGTTGTAGATTAAATAACCATATAAGTGTGGATTTATTTTTAGGTTCTATGTTCCACTGTGCTATGTGTCTGTTTTTATGCCAGTACCACGATGTTTTGATTATTATAACATTGTAGTATAGTTTGATACTAGGTAGAGTGATACTTTCAACTTTGTTCTTCATTCTCAAAATTTCTGTGGCTATTTGGAGTTTTTTATGGTTCCATATAAACTTTAGAATTATTTGTTCTATTTCTGTGAAAAATTCCATTGGTATTTTGATAGGGATTGCATTGAATCTATAGATTGCTTTGGGTAGTATGGACATTTTGATAATGTTAATTCTTCCTATCCATGAGTATGTTATATACTTTCATTTTTTGTATCTTCTTCAGTTTTTTTCTTCAATGACATAATTTTCTGGGTATAGGTCTTTTACCTCCTCGGTTAAATTTATTCCTAGGTATTTTTGATGCAATTGTAAATGGAATTTAAAAAAAAAATTTCCGATCATTATTGGTATATAAAAATGCGACCGATTTCTGATCATTAATTTTGTATCTTGCTACTTTACTAATTCACTTATCAGTTGTAACAGTTTTTTGGTGGAATCTTTAGGGTTCTCTATATATTGTATCATGTCATCTGCAATAATGACAGTTCTACTTCCTTTCCAATTTGGATGCCTTTTATTTCTCTTTCTTGTCCGATTGCTATAGCAAGGACTTCCAATACTGTGTTGAATAAAAATGATGAAAGTAGACATCTTTGTCTTGTTCTTGATCTTAAGGAAAATGCTTTTAGCTTTTCCCCATTGAATATGATGTTAGCTGTGGGTTTGTCATAGATGACCCTCATTATGTTGAGGTATGTTCCCTCTCTTTCCACTTTGCTAAGTTTTTATCTTAAATGGATGTTGGATTTTGTCAAATGTTTTTTCTGCATATTTTGATCAAGAAAATTTATTTTAAAAATAAAATTACATGGATAGGATTAGAGAAATTTTTGATACTTTAGTCCAGAAGCTATAACATGACTGCTCATTAGCCTTCTTGCCTTCAATCAGGCCCTTATTTAGTTGCAACCTGCATTGCCTCTTTTCAGTAGCAAACTTGATCTTATTATTCTTCTGTTGAAAACTCTTTACAACTCTTCATTTCTCTCAAGATAAACTCCAAGTTTCTATCTGTGATATTTAAGGTTTGTCTTAATTTGGCCCAAGTCTAATTATTCAGCTCTGACCTCCTCTCATTCTTTACTCCCAACATTTTGCCTTTTGTAAATACTCAATAATTTATAATTTTTTGAGAGCAAAATGATGTTTTACACTTCATGATTTTAGGTATGCTATTCCCACTGCCTTGAATTACCTTCTTCTCCCCCCATCTCTCGTGGTGAACTTAATTTGATCCTTTCAAACTAGTATTCTGATTTCATTTACCAATCAGAACGAATCATTTATTCTTTTGCACATATATAGACTACTTTTTTGCAATTATGACAGTTTTTAAAAGAAATTTACACACCTTTTTAAATTTACACATTTATCTTCACTATTAGATTAGGATTTCATGGAAGGAAAAAATGATCTTTGTGTCCCAGTTTCAGACTTAGCCCCAGGCAGGCGATAAGTTCTCAAAAGCTGATTGCAAATGGAACGGAAAGATTGTATATATACAATCTGACAGTCTTCAATTTTATTTTATGTATTTTATATTGAATTTCAAAACAATCAGAACTAGTATTTTTTTTAGTGGTAGCATTAGTAAAGGAGTATATGTATGTATATATTTAATATTTTTTTCTTCAGACACCTCATATACCCTTTGACTAAATAGTTTTCCCAGGGCAGACATTTTTTCTCGAGACAAGATGTCAAGGTAACAAAATGTAATGCAACTTTTTGGCAGTATAGCTAGAATTCAAAACAATGATAAAAGGGGTTTGTAAAGAAGAAATATGATAAAAAGTTATTTTCTCAATTATTTTACTACCGGAATAATCAATTAAAATGTCCATTTCCTATGAGTTTACTTGGCAATAAATTAGTCTGATTTTTTTTTTTCCTCCAGAAAGATGATGTAGGTGTCATTTGTTGCTGAGTAACTATGAAGCAAGGGAACAGTTTACTTAATTATAGGAAAGATATATTGCACATTTGTATATCACGCCTGGGTGAAAAAAGACTTAGAACATTCTCTTTCTGCAAAATGCCTTGATAATCGCCTTACAATGTCATTTAAATACTTGAAGTGTGGAACAGTAAATGTGCTAAACCTGTTCATATTCTCTTAGTGACAAGTAAGTGCTTTTTATAGCTTGTGCTTTCGATGGGGTTCAACTGTTCCTGATAATCATTTTTGAATAACAATGGAAACATCAAGCCAGACTGTGCCTGCACTGGGGGTTTACGTAGAGACCCTCACTTTCCTCTGATCATGTTTTAGAGCTTGGGAATGTATGATGTGGTGTCTTCCTATTTTATGTTAATTCACATTTCATTATACTTTAAGTGTATTTACATATCATCATTTTGCTTGTATGCATTTAATCAATTAGAGCCATGAGTTTATTTAAATACCTGGATGCCTCATAAATTCAGCTTTGCTCAAACCAAAGCAAAATTTTAGAGATTACGATGGCGTTCTTATGGAGTAATTAGCACCTAAAAGTGTTTTTATTTTTAAGCAAACACTTGTCTGCTTGACAAACATGTATATCATTTTAATTATTTAGTATTATGTGCAAATGATAGCAAACACATACGTCTTCCTTTTAAAATATTTTTACACATGTGATGCTATGCATATTATCCTAAGCTTATATTTTTCACTTATACATCTTGGACATTGTTTCACAACTGATTTCATTTTTTTTTTTAACATTACAGAATGTTTCATTGTCTGAAGTTACCAGAATTTAATGAGTCTTATAAAATGAACATTTAGATTGTCTTAAATCTGTTTATTACTAACAATATTATAAAAATATATCCCCATAAATATTTTTATAACATGTTTAGGTATACCTGTGTGATAAATTCCTAAACATGGAAGCTTAGGATCAAAGGGAGACACATTTTTATTTTCATAGCTATTGTCTAAATGCTCTTGACAGAGGTTTTGCCAAGATATGAAACTAAAGTTTATATAATAGCTTGGTTGGCTATAGCAAATTACCATAAACTGGATGGCTTATCAACAGAAACTTATTTCTCACAGTTTTGGAGAGTGGAAGTTCCAGGTCAGGGTGCCAGCATGGTTGAGTTCCAGTAAGAGCCTTGTTCTCAGTTACAGACTGACAACTTCTCATCGTGCCCTCATCTGGTGGGGAACAACAGAGAGCTAGAGCAAGCTCTTCTGTCTCTTCTTACAAGGGCACTGATCCCATTCAGGACGGCTCTGCCCTCGTGATCTAAACACCTCTTAAAGACCCCCACCTCCTAATACTTTCCCATTGAGGATAAGGATTTCAACATAGAAATTTTGGATGGGGACACAAACATTCAGTCTATAACATAAAATATACTTAATTCCCCATTCCTGTATAAGTTTCTTATTGACATTCTGTTTTAAAAATGACAATTATTACATTGTTACTTCTCCTCTATATCCCCCATCACTTGATTTTTTCATTGATATATTACCTTGATCTTAATTTTATACCTTTAAATATGCTGTATCTTTATTTGGTTTATAAACTCTTAATGAAACCAGGTATTTAAAGAAGTCTGCATACTTATGTTAACACCTACTTTTCTCACTTTTCTTCCAATTTTTGCTGAGTTTATCACATTCACAATCTATACTGTAACCATAATCTTGACATTTATTTTAATTTTAGTCCAACACTTTTGAGTCAACGCCCATGGCTAGTTTATTTATAACAGGTTTTCAACCCTGTGGTTAAATGAAATTTTTCTGTTTTTTCAAGAAGAGCTCATGGGAACTATATTGTCAGTTGCCTTGATTGTCAAATGAGAGAAATCAAAATATTTATTGGGTCATTTTTTTCCCCCCTTAAGGACTTGGCATATTTCCATTTTCTGGCACTGACTATTGCTATGAAGTTTTAGGTAGCTTGATTTTTTACCTTAAAGATAGCTTGATATTTTTGTGTAAATGCCTACTTTATCCTATTCTAATAACTTCACTAGAGTATATTGTGGTATTGAGCCTTCTCTGTCAATCTCTCTGGGAAAAGTACTTTCATGTCTATCGATTCAAACATTTTTTTTTTTTTCCGGCAAGGTTTCTTGAATGATATTGCTCTATATTTTTATATCTGTAGTTTTCCCTTGGTTTCTGCAGGGGACTAGTTCCAAAACTCTCTGTGGATACCAAAATATGCAAATGCTTAAGTCTTTTTTATAAAATGGTGCAATATTTGCATATAACTGTATTTGCATACAGGCTACAGCTGAGTGTACCTACACATCAGCTCATATGTGTGAATTCAGCATAGTGCTTGGACCTGACAAATTCAAATTTTGCTTTTTGGAACTTTATGAAACTTTTTAAAAAATATTTTCAATCCACAAAGGTGAAACCTGTGCATATGGAAATGTCTGTTATTTTTTAATGTAATTTTTAACTTTCTTTAAAATTTTTCTTGATTTTTCTCTGTCCTGTGCTTGATGATTTTTAGTGTTTTCACAGGATTTAGTTCATTTTGGTTCTGTTTTCAGCGTATCAATTTTCTGTTACTATAACTGAGATTTTGTTTCTCTGAAAGCTAATGTTGTATCTCCTTCTGTTGCCGTTTTCCTGAGCTTTTATAGTTCTGCTTTGAATTATTGCCTTTTTCCACCTACTTAAACTTGTAAATTTTTAGTGCTTCCCATTCTCTAGCTTAAAAATGGGGTAATAATTGTTCTACTTGATAGGGATGTAGTGAGAATTAAACGAGTTAATTTATTTAAAGCACTTAGAATAGTGCCTTTCACGTGGTAAGCACCTTATAAGTGCTTGTTATTATAGTTGTGGTTTTATTTTATAAAGGCAACTTCTTTTTATTCAGTTTTTATTTTTTTAATTCATACAGATATTTGGTCTCAATTTTCATCTACTTTGTGGCAACATTGTTCTGGTGAGTGTTTTTTGTTTTTCAGTCTAATAGCTGGCTCTTTGGAAATATATATACTCATCATATTCGATAAACTAGATAAATCATTAAGTGGCCTAGTCACAGAAAAATGTGAGCAAAAGTTGAAAATACTAGGAAATAGTCAGAAATATAAAATAAACTGGAGATTCATAAAAGTATACTTTGCAAAATTCTATACAAACACATTTGAAAGAATCCATGGAATATAGAATTAGCTATGAAATATATCTCATCTAAGAGGGCTGAAGAGAGAGAAAATCTGAGACTGATAATGGAAGAAATTGATAAAATCAGACCCCAAATGATTTTACAGGTAAATTTTGTAACCCTCAGGGTTATGAATTTCATTACTCTTCTGCCTTTTTAATAACATAGTGAATGAAAATAAGGCCTCATGTTTCTTTATATTTTTTACAGGACTAGTGTTGCTTTAATATCTAGACATGAAAATAATACATTTTTACTCACAACATACACAATAAACATATCAGTTATAATAGCAACTACATCTACCACCACTACCACAAAAAAATCTTTAAAATTACAGAATAACCTGTTTTTTTAATTAAGATCTATATGACATTAACACTGTATTAGTTTTAGGTGAGCAGCATAATGATTTGACATATGTATATATTATGAAATAATTACAACAATTCTAGTTAACACTTATCACAAAAAAAAAATTTGTAATTATGTGTGGTGATAAGAACTTGTAAGATCTACTCTCTTAGCAACTGTCAAATATGCAATATAGTATTGTTAACTATAGTCACCATGCTGTACATTATGTCCCTAAGACTTATTTATCTTATAACTGGAGGTTTGTGCCTTTAGACCACCTGCTTTCATCTCCCTCCATCCCCACTTCTGGGAACTGCCAATATGTTCTCTGTATTAGAGTTTGGTGGGTTTTTGTTTCAGATCTCACACATAAGTGATATCATATGATATTTGTTTTTCCCTGTCTGACTTATTTTACTTAGCATAATGCCTTCAAGGTCCATCCATATTGTGGCAAATGGCAGGATTTCCTTCTTTTTTATGGCTGAATAACATTCCATTGTATATATGCCACATTTGTTTTATCCATTCGTCCATTGATAGACACTTAGATTGTTTCCATGTCTTGTCTATTATAATGCTGCAATGAACATGGGATGCAGATCTCTCTTTGAGATTGTGATTTCATTTCTTTCAGACATACCCAGAAGTGGGATTGCTGGATCATATGTAGTTCTGTCTTTAATTTTTTGAGAAAACTCCATACCATTTTCTATAGTAGCTGCACTAAAGAATAATCTTAAATATAGAATTCATCATACTTTAAAATAATGCAACACCAAAAAATTGGGATCTATACCAAGAGTATGACAATGTTTTAATATTAGGAGTTATGCCAATATAAATCACCATATTAATCAGGTAAAAATCAATTAATCACCTCAACAGATTCTCCCCCAAAACATTTGATGTAACAACAATTTTATCTTGCCTAAAAGCTGTAGGAATAGATATTCTTCCCTGACGTTTGTGTATTACAGAGAATTTAAACATATGTATACATATTACAAACATGTATCCACATATGTGTGTATACTTTCTCTATATTTCTAGGTATATATAGATCAAACAAAAGCTTTTATGCTTAATGATGAATAGTTAGGTGTCATTCCTATGAAATTATGACAAAGTATGCTTTCGTCACTGCTGTAATTTAATATTTCTCTAGAATTATGAGCCGATGTAATTGGACAAGGGTGAAATAAGTAAAAACGTTAGAAAGTTAAGTTAGAAACATTCTTATATGCGAGTAATGTGTTTGAATAATTTAAGAACATCAACTGAAAATCTATTAGAAATAAGAGAATACAATTATACAGTAATAATGCCAGTCACAAAAATACATATATACATAACCATACAAATTATATAATTGTATAAAAATTACAACAAAAACACCCAAGAAAAAAACTGAACAAGAGAAGTTTAAATTCTAAATAAAAGAAAACCTTAAACATCCAATTATTTATTAAATAATCAGATATACCTTGTTCATAGAAGAAAAGGTTACTATGAAAATTGTAAAAAGGCAATTCTCAATTTCACCTATAAATTAAATGAGGCCTCAGCTAAAATACACCTCAAGATTAAAAACACAAATGAGAAAGATATGCAAATTATATTTGCAAAATGAAATGTATGATTGGCTATGTTATAGATTGCATGCCATTGGGTCAACTCTGACTCCTGGTGACCCTATGAATGAATGATGTCCATAGTGTCCTGTTCTCAGCAGCCCTGCTCAGCTCTTGTAGACTCGCCTATGGCTTCTTTCATGGAGTCAATCCAGCTCAGATTTGGTCTTCTTCTTTTCCTGCTGCCTTCTATTCTTCTAAGGAGCACTGTCTTTTCCAAAAATCCCTGCCTTCTGATGTACCTGAAATAGGACAGCTTCAGTTTTGTCTTTTTGCCTACAGCCATGTTTCAGGCTTAATTTGTTCTAGGACCCACTTGCTATGAAAGTTCCCAAAAGACAGATAACATGGAAGGACCAGCAGAAATAATTATAATGCTAAATTAATTAATTAAAACTTTGTTTTTATATTGTAGATATAAACATATACAAAGACATCAGAATTAGGTATTCCAGGAATAAAATCAAACATAATTTATGATAAAATTGAATCATTCAGACAAGCATTATTCCCCATCCCCCAAACTTACTCTGTGTTTGCCCATATTATATTTTATTTTATTTTTCCCTTCTTACCTACTTTATTTGTCATGGTCATTGCTTTTAAAAGCAGTGCTCACTCTAACACTGATTTAAATTTCTCAGCAATAAACAATGTATATTTTCTCATTTTATCACATCATTAAAGCATTCATGTTTTCTACTGGACAGAGGCTGAGACAAGCAGGAAAAAGAGAAGGGGACTTATGGAAGCTGGGGAGCCAGCCTCACCCCTGAAAGGTGGGATGACTGGACAAATAGCTTTAAATAATCTGTGGCCTTGACTTTGGTTCTTACTCTGTAACAAAAGTGTACTATGACCTTTCCTGCTATTTATGATACTTGTTATAGAGAAGGGGTTGGTCAGGAGCCCTTGAAAGGGATGGTGGTGGAAAATGAAAACCACAGATGTACATACTTGTTTTCACTTCTAAAATTTCTAAGCTAACAATTTTAAAAGTATCCTTCTCCTGGGGTATTATTTCTTGAAATAAGAGAATACTTAGAAAAATTCTTATTTTTGTTTTGAGGATTGTTTCAGTCATTAAATTAAGCTCATATGCACATAATAAATTTTATATAAAATCTCATAATGCAATCTCATGTTAACTTATTCTCTAATTATAAAATAAAATTTCTGGAATAATTAACTCATATTTTATTAATGCTTAATTAAAGATATAGCTTAAGTAATTGTGGCATATTGCAATATTAGTGAACCAGAAAGTTATAATAAACAATACAATGACAGAAAATTACTAGGTAGTTTAGTTTTATGGATCTTTAGCCAAATTCATAAATGGATTACATCATTTTCAGATGTTTTTTTGCTCCATATGAACATTTCTAAATGAATTTCTGCCATGGGTTTAGTATATTCATAAAGGTGGCTTTCATTGACAACCTAAAGCAGGTATCACCATGCCCTTTGTTTTTGTTTTTCATAAATTCAATTTTTAGATCTGATGTCAATAGTGGTTTAGAAATAAATTGAGAGAAAGATTGACTAAAAGCCATAAATTGAGTAACCGGAGAGACTTAGGTTTGGCGTCTCAGGAGGCATTGTAACTTATTGAATTATAACTTTACACAGAATTAAACAGTTCCTTTTTTTTTTTTTTTGTATTTTTCTGCCAGTCAAAAGTATGATTTTGTAGTCCACACTGCAGCCCAGAATGAAATGGTTGTCTTTGCTTCCAAAATGATCCTTCCCCGATTTTTTAAACCGCCATTGGGCCCATGCACTGTGTGGTTACAAAAAAGTAAACTATTAAGCTGATTATGAGACAGTGGTGTCAAGTTTATTGTTCTGGGCTTATCCAGGTTATTGGCTTACTTATTTGTATTACAATTTGCATAAGCAAACAGATTCTTTAGGAAAATATATGGATCAAATAATGAGCAAAAGAGAAAATCAAATATTTGAGCTAAAAAATTACAAACTAGACCTTACACTTATTTATAAAGTTATTGTCACTTACCTGAAATATCGGGGAATTGGAATAGCTTTCCTTAAGCTGCAATTCAATATATGAATTTCAGAAAGGACCAGACCCTATCTGCACAATTCCTCCCGGGAAGTGGAAGGGCTGTCTCCCCTGAAACCTTCCAGGAATGAGGGAGAAATAAATTTATGCAAGAGATAGTGGGCACCGAACCCTTTGGTCTATGTTCTACTCTGTCCTTTTCCAGTTGACAAGGTATGAGAAAAGCATGTTAAAGGAATGGGGAAGAGTTCCAGAACAGAAAATATTTAGAAAGGGTATGTATGCTTCACTTTATAATTACACACGTAGTTGATTTTCAGTATTAATTTTGGTTCACATGAGGTATGATTTAAATGAAAAATGGCAAATGTTTACAATATTAGTAGACATTGAATAAGCTGCACCCTGCTGGCTCAGGATCCACAGTATCATCTCTGTGAGGACTTTTTGCCAGCTCTTTCACCTAATTGGCATAACACTTCAAGGATTTATTCATGGTTGTAATGTTCACTATAAACGTCTTTAATTATCCCTTTATCCCCAAGGCTTTCCCCCCTCCCCCCATTTCCGAGGAGGAAATTATGTTCACTGAAATACCTGGATTTGGTAGAAAATGACACAGTCCATATAGCCTTGCCATCCTCAGGAACCAGGATTGGTCCATACGTTCAAAGCAGAACAGCAAATACAGATAAGCAAAAAGAAAATAAAAGTTTGGCACAACAGGATTCTCAGTTTATTGGACCTTTATAGATACATTTGTTTAGAATGGGTTGACAGGTTTATTGAAGCCACCAAGACTAGAGAGATCTTGTATTTCTTGGGTATTTCTAGAACTAGTCTGACCATGCAGAGATTCGCATAAGTAGGGATCACAAACTGAAGTACAGTTTTGTTTGATCCTCATGTGTTTTTCTAATTGAAAGTTTTATTGAGATTATTGTATAATAAGTTATAAAGAATAATACAGAGCAATTGCCTATATCTTTTATCAGGTTCTTCCCTATGGTGACATTTCCCAAAACTATGGAATAGTATGACAACAAGGATATTGGAATTAATACAATCCACTGTTCTCATTCACATTTCCATAGTTTAGCTTCTACTTGTGTGTATATAGTTTTATACAATATTATCAAATGTGTAGGTAAGATATTAAATAGTCTAGATATTAAATAGTTTCATCGCCACAAGGATCCATACACCCACTTCCCTCAGTACTCCCTTCCCCCAAACACTTGGCAACCACTAAGCTGTTGAATCATTTCTCAAACTGTGTTGTTTCAAAAATATGATATAAATAGATCCATATAGCATATTTACTTTTAAGGATTGGTTGTTTTTTTCCCCCCTCATTATACTTCCCTGGAGATTTATCTACGTTGTTGTGTAGGCCACTGATGGTTAGAAAGGCTCCTGATGGATCCTTGCTATGGCCTCACCTGGCATTTTCCATGGGATTTCCAATGGGTCCACAGGAGAGTGGGCCTTCCTGAGCTGCCTTCTGATGCTAGGACCAATGCCAAGTCTGGGCGGCCTTCTTTAGTTGGGGGAGAAATACACACCTGACAACTGTTTTCTTTCAATCTTGGAGTCCTCCTTACCAGATTTCTTTTTACCAATGGTCATTTCTTTTGGTTGCCTTTTGCCTTATTTGTAAGTTTTCTAGTTGCACTGAGTAGGGAGGAACAGAGAGAAATGGGTTTACGTCATCTTGTCCAGAGCTGAAATCCTTGTGGTGGTTTAAATTTTTGTTTATCTACTTGCATCCCCACCCCCATGAATACATATTCTCTCCTTTGTTTTATAAGTTTACCTATTTACCTCATATCTATTGATAACTTTTGAAGGAAACTTTGGATTCATTTTGATTCACTCTGAGACCTCTATTGGACCTTGAGTAGTGGACTTAAGATGTGTTTACTTGTAAATGCAGAACATGCAACTAAAATTGACTTAAACCATAAAGAAAATATAAGAAGGCTTAGAAATAGGAGGTTACAGATTTGGCTAATGCAGTGAGATTCCAGCTTAGAATCTTGGAAATTCTTTTTGTTCATGGTGGCCAAATGACTGTTGCAACCCCAAGCATATCATCTATGACAAACTTCCAAGTTAGGGAAACATAGGTCTTTTTGTGTCTTTGAAGGAATACTTTCCTTGAAGTCCTCCAATACATTCTCTCATGTTTCATAGACTAGGAATGTGTCACGTACAAGCTTGCTGACAATGGTAACAAAATTACTATAATAGTTTTGGAGTGCTTAACATTTGCTTCCTCTGCATTTTATAAAGTGCATGGATATCTAATTTATGAAACACATCAGTTTCATTTGGAAGAGAGCAGGTGGTAGTGGCTGTGGTTAGGCCACACTAGACTGATTTAGTGTGTTACTTGTCTTATTTTAATCATAAAGCCTGATCAGATCTTTAAAATATAAACTGGTAGAGATTAGATATAAATTAGGACTAAGAATGATAGGATGCTGAGATAAATTGATTCATCTGCAGAGTTAGTCCCTCAGCTGTAAAATTCTGTTTGTATGGAAGAATTGGGTTTTAGGTCTGATGGTCAATGTTTCAAGTCAAGCTTTCAGTCACAACTGATAACTTGAGTTAGCAGGGTAGTAGGATAGGCTAGGAAAATGAAAACAATGGCTCAAGGGTCAAATAGGAAACCAGATGTCATCCAAGTCATGTTAGGCCCCAAAGGCTGTTGACGGATTGCTTTAGTCTAATATGAATTGATTTGAAAACTGGACAGGTCTGACTCTATAAAAACAGGGCTGTTTGTGGGAAAGAAAAGGCAAGGGTTCCCATTGAAAAGTCTGGTCATCAAGGATTATTTGCCATCCTAAATTTAAGTAACTCGGCAATGTGCTTTTCAATTCTGAAAGATTTATGTCATTCAGAAATATTTCAAGTCTTTATTTTAATTTCTTAGAAAACTGATGCAATTCAATAGCAGAGATTTATTGAAAACTAAGTTCACCAAGCAAAGCACTGTTTGATATTTAGAAAATAATCCACAATCTGGATTAGGGTCCTGACCTCTAGATAGTAAATAAAATTAATTGGTTGAGTTATTAAATATTAATGCTTGCATTAATTTAAAAAAATACACCAGATTCTATTCTAGGTACTAATGGTACAAGTCTCTATTCCTGAGAGAGCATACATTCAGTTGAAAATTTACTAATTAGATTCTAGACTCTAATCAAACATGGGGATGCAAAGATAATAAGATACATTCTCTAACTTCAAGCAGCTTAGTCTAGAAGGCAAAATAGGACAGACTCCTTACCTACTCTGCTTATAATTGAATTCCAAGAACCAGCAGAGATCACTGGCACATAACTGATGCTCAAAACCCTTGTTTGCATAAATGAATATGTAAGCAACCAACTGCAGTATTGCATGATACTGCTATACTACAAGTGAAGAGAGTGTCAGAGGAGTGAGGGTACTTGAAAATTATGTGCTCTGTGGAAATTGGGGGCAGATAAAGGAAAGCTTCAGAAGGAATGATATTTGAACTGAAACTTGAAGAATGAGCAGGGTTTTGGTAAGTGGCGAAGCAGAGAAACAATATATAAAGGTGTGAAATTACATTGGAGTCTTGGGTTAGAGAGATGTACATGTAGCAGAGACCTATGGTGGATAATGAGTGGGTGATGGCTGGAGATGACCTTGGAAAGGTAGGACGAAGTAATTTTGGGAAGACGTGAATATACCCTTTAAGGGGTTTATACTTTATTTTGTAGGTAATGAAAAAACATCAATTGTATTTAAGTATATAAACTTCATGATCAGGTATGATTTATAGAAAAGACACTCTAGTAGCATTAGAGGATGGTTTGTAGATAACCATGAGCCAGGAATAAAATCAATATAGGCATTTGCAGTAATTCAAATTAAAAAATGCTGAGAGCCAGGGTTTGGGTATTGACCTTGGGAATGACAAGGCATTTTATGAGCGTTGAGAGATATTTTAGAAGTAGAATTAATGAGACTAGATGATTGATTGGGTATTTATGGTGATAAAGGAGATGGGGAATCAATTTTTACTCTGTGGTTTTTGGTTTGGGGAATCAAGTAGACAGTGTTGTGGTTGACTAATCAAGGAAAAGCATTCTTGGGGAGAGGATTGAAATAAGCTCTCTTACTGGAAATATCGTGGCATAGGCAGAACAAGTGACATTTAAGACAAACGTTTATAGGGCATTAATCACTTGGGATAAATAAGTTTGGTTTTTAGTTTTAATTTTTATCGAAGTATAACATGAGTTATAAGGGATTAAAACAATGAATTCACACGAAGTAACATATCTTCATAAACTATCACTCAAGGTAAGGAATAGAATGTGATTAGCACTTGCAAACAAATATGACAGTCTGGCAATCAAAATATCAGTTCTAAAACAAAAAGATGAAATATTTACAAAAGAATCTTTGACACTGTTTTTAGCTCATCACATGAAACAGCTAAATTTTTCCTCAGTATTGGAAAACTGACCTGTTTGACTTAAAATGTAGACTCTATGCTATACTCTATGATATACAACTTGAGAGGCATCTCTAAGGGATAGATAGTTACCCCAGAGTAGCTGAATCTGAGCTACAACAAGAGGCCCATATAACTACAGCAAGAAAGTATCCCATACATACCAAAGCACTGAGGACAGAACAAATAGGGTTTTCAGATAAATTAAACAGTGCTTTTCAAATTGAAAGTCATTAGTGCAGAAGCTCTGAATTATATAGGCATTGATTTTCTGCTTCTTACTTGGGCAGTAACTATAGCTAATATTTATTGACCTCTTACTATGTGCTGGAAATAGTTCTATTGTCTTTCGAGGTATTAAATAATTTAAACCTTTCTATTAGTATCATCAGATGAGGTGCCTGAGCATAAAGCTGCTGTGTAATTTGCCTGAAGTCACAGCTAGAAAGTTGTGGAATGGGGCTTTGGACATGGGCACTTGGATGCAGAACCAGCGCTGGAGAGTTCCTGCACTGATGCTGACCTCTGTGGAGTCAGCAAAAGTGTGAGAAGCAACAGCAACTTGTATAATTAGTGATGGATAATAATGTTCCGAAGCAATTGCTAATTTTATGGCATAAGTGGAAAAGGTTCTGAAGGAATAATTTAATCAAGAGACAGTATAATGGTATGTAAGCATAGAATATTTAACCTCTATTTATTTAACCTCTATTTATTCATACATTTAATATTCATTCATTGAATACTTAGTACAAATCAGATAATGTCCTTGTTCAGAATTCTGCCTTTTAGAAGCCTTAGAAAAGCAAGCGTATCAGCAAATGATTACATTGTGATAAAGGATCTTATAATAGAGTTGATGGCAGCTTGGAACAGGAAGTGTTGCTTCCTGGCTGGAAGTCGAGCAGCTTTCTATGGAGAAAACATTCGAATTGCCTCCTGAAGGATAAGCAGAAATTTGTCAGTTATGGTCGGGAAGGCTTTCGTAGAGTTTAAAAGGCACAGGGCTGAGAAATACCTGGCTAGAGGGACAAAAGAAAAGGCTGGAAAGGTAGGAAAAGTCATCTGAAAAGATTTCATAAGTCAGACTAAACCATGATTTTTACCTTATTTAATAGATTTCAAACTCATTTGACTCTGAGAGTAAGGAAATTTAAACAAACTGTAATCAAGTAATTGTTATTAAGACAAGTTTCCTGAACCGTCTTCCCTGTTAGTATTGTTTATTTCTCCTCTGCCTTTCCCCTTCCCTTTTCTTTTAGTCTTTTCTATACATCACTAAAATAAAACCTTAATCGAGATCCACTAAATTGTTTGATTGACTCAGCAAGAGATAACTGCTTTTCCTGAAAAAGAATATTTGAAATGACTTATATTTTAGAAAAATCACTCTTGACTTTAGAGTGATTAGGGCAAGATGGCCCTAGTGGCCAGATGAGAGGTACAAAGCCAGTGAAGAATTATTCAAAAAAACTCTAGGCAGAAAATGGTGAGCCTTTCAATTGAGAAATTAGACTGGAGAGAAAGAATTGTCATTATAATTATAACAAAAGGAACAGTCTCAGAATCAGAGTTTAAATATGTGGTTTGGGAGAGAAGAAGGAATTCAGAACTAGACATGGGGTAGTTTCTATGCTTTAATATGAAAGTTTATGAAAATTCCTTTTAGCTTCAGAATACCCTTCCTGAAAAATATGAAAATGACCTACCTAGTCTTTACACATCAAATTTTCTTCTGTCTAGGATCTCAATTAAATGATTCTTCTGAAGGAATGTTCTTTTCTCCTTTTCTGACCTCATGACAAGCTTTTAATTTTTCTTTAAGCACTTCAAAGAATTTTCTGTGTAGTAGATTATATACAGAATCCCATTAGGAAATAATTTGAGAAAGAATAAAATGTTTGACCCCTGTAAAATTCTACATGAAAAGAAATATAAGAAAATAAGTCTCTGGCTTTAAAGCACTCTAAAGTCAAAAAAAATATTCTGATGATTTAGGAAAAAAGTGGGTTAGATCTTTAATGAGGATGTATTAAAGGATGTATTTTTTGGAAGCAGTTACTATTGTAGTGTGATGAATCATGACTTAGAACTGCAAACATTTGTTTTCAACAGTTTCTATGGATCATGAATTCATAGGAAGCCTGGATGAATCCTCTGGCTCAGGACCACTCACAAGAGTATAATCAAGGTGTGGGCCGAAGTTATGGTCCCCACTCAGGCTTCGTGGGGCAGAATACTCCAAGCTCACTCAGTTGGTTGTAGCAGGATTCAGGTACTCATACAACTGCTGAAGTGAGGGCCTCACCAGTTGTTGGACTGGTTGTTGTTAGAGACCTCCTCACTTCCTTCCACATGGATCTCTCCTTAGGTCAGTTTACCAGATGGCAGCTGACTTCATTTGAGTGAAAGAAAGAACAAGTCAGGCTGAAGTACAATCTCTTTGAATCTGTATTGGAAGTAACATCTCATTGCTTACATCCCATTCTATTCACTGCAAGTGAGTCACTTGGTCCAGGTCACCCTCAAGGGGAAGAGATTACGCAGGACATGGAATACCAGGCGATGGGGATTGTCAGAGGCCATTGCAGAGGCTGTGTACCACAATTTTGTTTTTTTTAGATAAAGGGACAAAGACTTTGGGGATAAATATATCCTCTTATACTTCATAGGTACATGAAAATTTTGGTGTTTGTTTAAATATCATTAGGATATTTCTTAAAGAAAATAAATAAGTTTTTAAGCTTTTGATTAGTTGCCAAAGCAAAAAAATTTGGCAAAACAGAAAAAAAAATCAGAATGAATCATGAGAACTGAATGCTACCTTGAGGCCTAACATTAACAAAAATTCACGAACTGCTTCTGCAAAGCCTATAAACGCTCTGTGCTTCCGTTTTATTATCTATAAAATCAAAGAGTACTTTCCATCAAGGGCTTTCAAGCTTTTTTGACTGCAACCCACAGTACAAAATTTATTTTACATGGGTCCAGCCTGGTACACACATATATGGAACCAGTTCAGATAATTGAAATGAAAGTTTCTAGAAACAATATTTACCCTTAATACAAAGCTTTCTGACATTTTTTCTTTATATTCTATTATTAAAATACTTTATTATATTTAATAAAAATTATAAGATGACCCAGCTAAAAATTTTATTGCCTTCATATGAATTCTAATCCTCAGAGGGAAAGTATTATGATCTTACAGCTACCTCCAAAACTGTGAGACTAATCTAGGGTTATTTGCTATATCTGTAGTGAAAGGATGAAAGGAGAGAGGCGCACATTGCTCTTCAAGCACCAAGCTGCCCAGGTAAGAGTTTATTAGCAAGGCTACCTTTCTCTCTACTATCACCAAAGTGTATGTACAGTAGTGGTCCCCCCTTTCCACGGTTTTGCTTCCCGCAGTTTGCATTATCTACGGTTAACTGTGGTCCAAAGATATTAAGTGAAAAATTCTAGAAATCAACAACTCATAAGTTTTAAATTATGCGTTGTTCTGTGGCAAGATGAAATTTCATGCCGTCCCACTCTGTCCCACTCAGGATGTGAATCATCCCTTTGTCCAGTGTATGCACCCTGTATATGCTGCCTGCCCAGTAGTCACTTAGCAGCCCTCTTGGTTACGGGATTGTGTGGGGAGACCACATTCACGTAAATTTCATTACAGTATATTGTCATAATTGTTCTATTAGTTATTATCGTCAGTCTGTTACTGTGCCTGATTTATAAATTGACTTTATCATAAGTATGTACAGGAAAAAGTGTAGTATATATGGAGACTGGTACTATTTACAGTTTCAGGCATACACTGGGGGTCTTGGAATGTATTCCACCACAGATAAAGGAGGACTACTGTGCATAATTTTAGTAAGGAGGTCATGGGTAGCTATTTTAGAAAGCAAATGACTACATAGGAAAAATAGCCCCTGGCTTTGTCTTAGGCTATTAACTCTCCCCAAAATTCTTAATCTCCCCAAATGGCCTATCTTTCCTAATCTACTAGGTTCAAGGGGCTATTGATTTTGTCATATATATATCTTGTCCTTTGCTCTCTGTTGCATTATCATTTATTCACTTATCCTGTGGATGTAGTATAGTTGGTGTGATATGCAATACTAGCTTCATGAGTAATTTCCAATAAAAAAGGAATTTTACCTAGTTTAGGAAATTTTATCTTTACTGCTATTGAGCATCTATTAAGAGCTTGACAATGCACAAGGCACTCATACTTTGCTTCTAAAAATTGTCACCAAAGTAGAGCTAGTGGAAGGGCAGCATAAAATTTGTGGCTGAAAGTCAAATTTCTTAATTTTCTGTTTCAGATATTCATGGGAATTTTGAACTTTATGATATGTGCTTCTTTTAATATCTAATCAATGTTTTACATTATTTATGAATCACATCACGTTAACTACTCTCACTCCTCAATCTTAGAATAAAATTCATGTTCAAGGAGGCTGCATCATGATTTTCTCTGGCTCAGAGCACAGCATTCTGAGAAGCATGAGACACATTTGTGTTTTTTGAGTTTTGGGTTTTTTTTTTCCATATAATCCTCATAATCACCATATGAAATAGGTCTTATCGTTCTGATTTGGCAAGTGAGAAATAAGAAACTTCAGAAACATGTAATTGGTAAATAACAGCATTAGAACTTAAAACCAGGCCTGTCTTCACAGCTCTTATTTGCCTTACCAAGTCATAATGCATTTAAATCTTTGTGAAATAGAATCCAAATAATTCTAAAATATCCACTGCAGATATTTCAAGAGTTCTGTACATTTCCAGTGTAAGTATCTTGTATCCTGGAAGAGAAGATGTGGTAACTGTGGCAGTTAAAACACATGTTCCTTCAAGAAGGAATTAATGCATCTGAAATAACTGGGTTCAAATGATATTAATCATGTTGTAGGAACTAGATCGAATGACTGGTTTGTGGGAACAAGACTTGGATTCTGACAGAGTTATAGCCAGTGATTCTGGACTTTCACATTTTCTCTTTGCCAATTTTCTCTACCCTGCTGGATTTTCGAGTTCCCTCATTATTTGTTTGTGGAACCAGAATGCATAGGGATACTTATTAAAAAGGAAGAGAGAAGGTGAGAGACAAATATCGCACCAGAAGAAGTTCTGACTTACTCTTTTAGCTGCTTGCAGCCCTCTCAATGGTTATAATGGAGTATAAGTCCACCAGCTATATGAAAAGACAAATCTAGAAATTAAAGTGAGAACAGAAAAATAAAATTACTAGTCCTAATTTCCTTTCATCCAAATAATTATTTCCATATTCACCCTAATGCTTTCAAGGTTAGCACCTTGACCTTGGACTTCCCAGCTTCAAGAACTGTGAGAAATAAATGTTTGTGGTTTAAGCCACCAGTCCATGATTTTTTTTGTTATAGCAGCCCAAACTAAGATAATCATTATCCTGATTTGGGATAGCCATTCCCTTGTTTTACAGCTTTAGATAACATGTGTATATCATTAAAATATATATAGTTTTTTTCTTTTGTTTTAAACTTCATACATTATAATATTAATTTTTCTGTGACTTACATATTTTCTTAATATTATGTTAGATCCATGTGGACATAGACATTCCAAATAAATATAGCATGCAACTAGTTTATTTTTCCATGCTGTATAGGATTCCATGTGGCTTGTAGCTTCCATTTATTTCCCATCTCTATACCATGATTTCCTGTAGCATGTAGCAATAATTCATTTACTTATATTTCTATATAGAATTCCACATAAAGTGTAGCAGTAGTTCATTTATTTACATTTCTATACACTATTTCATTTAGTTTGTAGTTGTAGTTCACTTGTTTCTTTGCTGTAGAGTATTCCATATGTGAGTTTTCAACAATGTATTCTACTTTTAATGGACATCTTGTTTGTTGCCACTTTACAGTTATGAAGGACGTTGCTAAGAAGACTGTTGTATGTATCTCCTGTTATTCAGTATCTAAGGATTTCTTTGGGGCCATATACCTAGAAGTGGAATTATTAAGTCACAGGGATATGTATTTTCAATATTACTAGAGAATGTCAAATTGTTTTTCTAAGCGGCTTTTGATTTACTTTTCCACCTATTTTATATGAGAATTCACATTTTTTTTTACATTATTTTACTCTTTTTAAATTCTTTACAATGAGTATGTATTATATTTACTATCAGAAAAAGATTTTATCTTACCTTCAAAAATATCTTTACAGGGGCAATAAACATTAATATATCATCACTTAGGTATACATATATGTAAAATGAGTTTTTAATCCTTTGAAAGTGATGTGATTGATCTTATTGATGGATAATTGTGACTTTAAAATCTACTTATCGCTGTCAGCAAAACAAATGGAAAGCAATCTCAATTCCCAAGTTAAATGTTCACTTCATGTATCTAATATGTTACTAGATACATGAAGTAAATAACTAAGGTAAATAACTAAGACAAGGAGGACTATGTGAATCCCATTATCTGATTTGGGAACAGTAAAGAAACTTACTCCCCGCCCCCTTTTTTTTTTCCTGTAATAAAACCACTGTGCGGCAACGGTGCAGAATTCTTAAATTGTAAGATAAGTGGTTGCAGTTTTTATAGAGTGTTGATATTTAAACAGAAGCATGAACTATCACAGGACTTGAGAAAATAAAGGTCTTGTTCTCTCCAGAGATCACTGTCTCATTTTGGGAAATGATCTCTTTCTGAAATGTGCACTCTGCTTTCCTGGTGCTCTGGCTGCACTGGGAGACCAGCGAGGTCCTGGAATTTACAGGAGCAAAAACAATTTGCATCAAACAGGCATGACACAATTAGGAGAAACAATAGTTCGCCTAAGAAAATGTCTCCTTGTGATCTAATCCACATAAATACATTGATTCGGTGGGAGTGCTTACTTATAGCATGAAACAGAACTTTCATTTAAATTTTCTCCTACTGCATTCGAAGTGCTTAAAACTTGTTTTACATACATCTATCATGTAGACCAGTGGATTGCAGTTTTAAAATTACATATCCTATCAGGTAAATTTTTATAACAAAATCTCAATATATATATACATGTACATTCATACATTTTTACTCATATTATTGAACTAATATAATTAGTGTAAAACATGAAATAATTAATTTTCAATGATAAAAATGAAAATAAACATTAATTTAAAAATGATAGTATTTTCTTTAATACTATAAAACACTTGTGAACTACTCACAAATTGTGAAAACTGAAGTAGTATAACTAAAATATTCTCCCCCCCCGCCCCAAATATTTAGCACTTCATGATACAGCAGCTTAAGGGCTGATTCTAGGTGATATTTATTTTGATACAAGGTTTTAAGGCTATTACAGCTGAAAATTTATTTCACAAATATGTGTAGAACTAAATGGGTCTATCAAATAATAAAGCATATTTTTCAGTCTCATCCCCAATTTTCCAAAGCAATAGTTGAAAATAGGGTGATTAAATGTAAATTTTTCCTAACGTTAAACACAGTAGATACTGAATTTCAATTGTTTTAATAGTAGATTCGTATTTTATTGAAACACTTTATTTGGAATCTCTTAAAACAAATTAGAAAGGCCTATTTTCAATTTTCAGTTGTACAAATTAAAAGTTTTGAGTAACTTATTTATATCAGTTTCAATGACAAAAATCTCAAAGATGGAAGTACTTTTAGACATCAATTTCCAAAATTTTCTTTTCATAGCATGAATTTCATTTTTAAAAGAAGATATTTTGTGACATTGTTAAAAATATCACCTTTATTTTAAAAGTACTGATTAGGTATGTTAACTTTTTTCTATAAATACATTCAGGGTAACATGGCTGATGACTACATCAGAATAAAGGTCACCAAAATTGACACTTTTATCTTTTATAAAAGAAAAATACATAACCATCCTTTAATAGATAATCCTTTAAGTACTTGCTGTGATAGCCAGTGAATCTCTAAATGCTTCAAAAGATTGATTATATATATATACATACATACACACATATATATACACATATATGTATGTGTGTGTGTATGCGTATGTGTGGATATTCCCCACGCCATTAAATATTGCAAGAATTCCTCCATATTTTAAAAACTCCCCTTTGGTGATACAAAACTTGGGCCATGACCTACAGCAAGGAGCCCACTCTTGCCCAGTGTCAAGGTAATTGATAATTGATTAGGTATTACAGGTGATTGGGTTGTGCAACAGAGGCTCTGATTGACATCTTGTAGCAGTTTGTTCACTTTATTTTCTTCTGGTTTCAATTCTTTGCTGTAACAGCTTACCTATGAACGATGCAATGAACGAATTTCACAAGCAAGGCTATAAGAGTCCTTCATGCAGATTCCCTTCTCTGTTCCAGTTATAGGCAACTATCTTTAGTGGCACACACACACGCACACAAGTTATTTGTGTGTTTCATTATTGAAGTAGCACATCTCAAATACCATAAGCCGAGACATACCATAATCCATAGTTTCATTCAAAGAACTAGTCTCCCACGATGTGTGATTTGTGAGTTGTTTCCTTCAGTCTTTGGCAGTATTTTCTGTCTCCCAGCAGTATATGCTGGGGAAAAAAATGGTATTAAATTGTGTCTCTGTTTTCAGTGAATCACAGCAGTTTCTTTTACTATTGCAGGAAGGAGCATTTCCTTACTGGTACATGGCACTTGTTTTCCACAATGAAAACCTCAAGATATTTCTAAATGCTTGCCATAAGGTTTAATAGAGAAATTTAATAAAATATTTTACTGTGTATGACATGACTTAGAACATGACAATTTTAAAGGATATTTATCCTTATGTCTTAGATGTTCATTTTTGTGTTTTGCTAAGGTGATGGCTTTATCTTAAGGCACTAATATCTTAAGGTTCAGAATGTACTTAAATTGCAATTAATTTATTATCAAATATGTACATACATACACATATTCCAAATATTCTTTCATTATTTTGAATTATATGGTAATTGCTTCCAAGGTGTAATGTTAATGAAGATCTTGTATAAGGAGTGGAAGAATTCAGCTCTACTATTTAATTATTTGCTTGGGCTTGGATGATTTATATTAGCTACAATCTGTGCTTTCTTTGCAAGAATCTTTTAAAGGCATCTGTCCATCTTGTGATGGATACTTTCCTTTAGTTTCGCTAAAATTAAATGATACAATTATGAATCCACTTGACTGGGCCTAACCAAACCGCAATTAGTTGTAGTACAGTCAAAGAGAAGAGATGATGAAAATATTACTGTTAACCCTCTAGGTTAAAAAAAAACTCTGCCTTTGTCTTGTCCTTAACAACTGTATATCTCTAGTACATAATTCACTTCCAGTTGGAAAATGAGAGTTATTCATCTACTTGGTCTGTAAGTTATTTTCAGAATCTCGAAGCTGTAATACTATTCTCCTAGTAAGTTTTTAACTTAACATTTCTTTCTAAAGAATTTGAAGACTCGGCTCTTCTATTCTTAGAATTGTAAGGTTGATTATACATCTATTTCTCTACTTAAAATATATTTTTCCTGATTATATAGTTAACACCTGTTCATTATAGAAAAATGTAAAGACTAAAGAAAAATATAAAGAAGCAAATTTAAAAGGCCCATAACCTGAACACAAAAATCTGATGATTTTTGTGAATTAACTTCTAGATCTGAAGCTATACACATGTGTCAATATATATTCATATATATATTTTTAATACCTATATTTATAAACATATATTAAGAGTCATACTAGGCTTCATAAGAGTCTAGCTTAATTTTGTGGCTAGGCCATAATTTACAGAAAAGGCATGCAAAGGGCATGTCATGATAAATTAACTATGACTTCATTTTTTTATTAAAACATTTTATTAATCTTTGTACATTCTTATGATATAGGACTATCCAAACATGATTATGAAAGGTCTTGTGATTTAAGTATTTTTAATCTGGATAACAGAGGGAATGTGGTTGATGTTTGAGGGCAATTAGGCTGGAGTTACTTTCGAACTTAGCTCCCTCAGAAAAGTTTTGGAGTTATTTTCTAAAGTCATTATATAAAAAAAGTCTAAGAAAGACCTGAGACAAAGCTCTACATGCTTTAGTAAATGACAAGAACAGGGGGCAATTCGTAGAAGTATTTACTGACATGTGTATTGAAAAGAAATGAACTAATTGTAATAGCGCTGGAGTAGTTACAGTGATTGATAAATTCATGTCAGGCTGTCCCAAAGATTTAATTTCTAGATTGATAATTTTAGCTCCATTATACATGTAAAATATATCTCTATTCTAAGAGAAACCCATTCATCAAAGGACTAGAGATATATGGTAATTTGAGGAACAGTCATTATGGGAACTGAGAAATGAGGATAAAATGAGGAAAAAGCAGTTGAAGGAGGATCCTCTCTTTATAACTGAGGAACTTGATATTTTTTTATAATCGCTTACTGTAGGAGTCCCCAACCTTTTTGGCACCAGGGACCGGTGCTTCTATGAGAATCTAATGTTTGATGATCTGAGGTGGAGCTAAAAAGGATAACGTTAGCTCTGGGGAGAGGCTGCAAATACAGATGAAGCTTGGCTCACTTACCTGCCTCTCACCTCCTGCTGTGCGGCCCTGTTCCTAACAGACCAAGGATTGGGCACCCTCAACTTACTGTACAAAAGTATGTTTTTCTACTTGCAAAGTGGAAGGTGTAATATTTCCCAATTGCAAACACAAACAAGAACTATAATGACTTTAAAAAATATCTTGTAAATATAGAGGGCCATTTAATTGCTAATGATACCTTTATGTTTTGAATATGTAATACTTAATGGAATGAGATGAAACCAACTATATTCTCCATCATGATCATTTGAGAGTAGAAATAAAGAATAACATGTCTCATTGAGCTTGTTAGAGAATTTGAACTAGACTAAGTTTGCATTACCTTATAGTATGAATCAGTACTCCAAGGAACTAAGAACAATTTGGGGAAAATGCATTTCTTCCCAATTTTGGTGACCTTTCCTACTGTTGTAAACTGGTCACTTAAAAACTTTCACCCTTGAATAGTTAGCTAACATTAAGGCAGTGATGGCAAAATGTCACAGAACTATTTAAATATTTATACGTATGGTCAAATTCCTATTCTCATAAACTTTAAAACAGTCAGTGACTATTTATACAATTCAGCCTTTGCTTTACCAACATTACCAGAAAACTAGAAAAATGAAGATGCATGAGCTTGATAAGGATGTAAAATTTGATAGGATGACAGTGAAGGGAGAAATGCTATTCTCTAAATTCTCCCCAGAGGAGAATTCTAAGTAAAACATTGTTTTTCTGCTTCCTCTTTCATCTGTTTTAAACTCAGAATAAGACTGGCATTCCTACTTTCTATCCTGCCAAAAGTTGAGATCAGAGTCAGCATCCCTAATGAAATTCCCCAACCTGGAAGAGCTTCCACGGAGAGCGGCATCTCTAATGCATATCCCCTGAATCTGTCTATAATAGCAGTAAACTTTTCATAGCAAGAATAAGATGTATCCAATACTGAATTAAAAAGGGATGTTCTGATAATGTCACCTCCTTTTGCCTATTAAATACTTTATATGAGAAATTATCTCACAAAAGTCAAAATATTACCCAAGTTGGTGGGGGTACACATCCTTGAAAATACATAGGTGACAGAGATGGAGAACATTTCATTTGCCTCACTTGTAGTGAGAGTGCATATGTGACTGAAAGGGATGTTCTGATGAGCAGTTTGTGCCAAGTAGATTAAATAATAACAGACGGTTATTAAATTTCCTTCTTAAGGGTAGTCACTGCTAACACTAGGTTTTCAGGCAAGTTTGGAGCAATGCTTAATTGCTTGTGACAGTCTTGGAAAGACTGAACACTGGATCTGGAAAGTGTATGTTGTTGATAGCAAAAGCAGGAATATCAGGTAAAGAAACATTTTGAACTAAGAAACTGAGTTCTGTAGAGTAAATGATATAAAACCCACCTAGTTCTCAATTTAGTCATAAGGAACTATCTGGGTTGCTCCATATTGCTTTTGGTATCAGTCGATAATTTCTAGGGTTTCTGAAAAACTTTGAAGTCCTGTGTATTGGTGGGCAAGGAGAAAAAAAAAGCAGAAACAAGGCATAGAATAAAAGCCCATGACGTGTCACAGAAATGAGGCTCGTGAGTTGGAGTGGGGGTGAGTGAATCTGGCGTGCACAGTGGTGGGAGGAAACTTCTGGCTTTTTTTTCCCTAGACCCTTGCAGATCATTTTACTACTTTTTAGTTTCTTCATCTCCTGACATTTTGGAAACCAAAGCCAAAAGCAATATATCACATCAGCAGCTCCAGGCATGAGGCTCTTTCAAATCAAAATTGATTTTTTAAAATCTTTAATCAAGTGGGAATGGCATGTTGTGAATATTTCCAGGGAGTAAATTTACTAGCGCTTTAAGATGAACCCAACCTAGATATTGTGTGGAAGTTTAGTTTCATTTTGATCCTTGGTCAAAACAAAACAGCACTGTATGTGATTTAGAAGCAAAATGAAGCATAGAAGAAAGCAGACATTCATCATAAGTTTTTTTATTAAAATTTCTAATGTTGGTCCAGATCTGTAATTAGATACTACTTGTGGAGTTTGCCATTACATTGAAGGAACAGAAAGTAAGAGCTTCAAGGAACGAATGAAAAAACAAGAGGAAAATGTAAAAATGTTATGATTTTCCTTCCCTGAACAAGCTGTAGTATCGATAGAACTGATTTCAGATGAAAACTAAGAGAAAAGGTTCCATGAATTCTCCCATGTTTGACTTCTTGAGGCTATCGGCTTCCCCATCCTGCAGAGGTACTTCCCCCAGATGGGTCTGCTCACTCCTAGCTCAACAGCGGTGACTTCTCTGTAGGCATTTCCTAGCAGTTAATGGCAGGCTAGTTTACAGGCCCTGGGCTTTGCCTAGGGCTCTTAACTAGCATCTCATTAACTGGCAGGAAATGTGTTTCCTTTCTGTTGCTTACTTTTATATATTCTTAATAGAACAGAAAGTACCTTGGCTGAGGTAGACAACTATACTTTCAGTGTCTCATTTGTAAATTACCCTATTATGAGTAATAGGAAGTGATCCAGCTGGTTGTAAAGAGATACACATCTAATGCGCAGCTCTAGGCGGACTAATAGTTTTTCTTGAAAAAACATTGTACCTGCAGGACACATTGCTTTGGTTTTTGTTCTGAACATAATGAGCCTGCGTTCAAGCAGAGATGCACACAAATCTCTCTGGGAGTTATAAACTTTAAAATATACAAGAGAAAAATATTTTAAAAAACAGGTCTAGATCATTTTTCTCCCTAAAGGCTAACATTATACAATCTGAGTATCATTCTCTCCTAAGGTTCAGTAATTTCCAGGTGCAAGGCAGAACACTTTTATATGGAATGTAAATCCCCTCTAAAATTTTACACCTGGTCCATACAGCTTATGAATAAACTATGGAAAGATGGTCACTGACACCTTCATTGGCCATTAGTGCTGTCTTTCCCTGATACTAAGATAGTATATCTAACACAGAAGTTTATGGCACTTCATCAAAATTTGATCTCTGTTTAACTTGGAGGCCTAATGTTCTATTTTTAAAGTTTCTTTATTTTTTCTTTATTTTTTATAATAGTCAAACAAAAATTTTGGGGGGCATTCCCCACAGTGTTAGGTTTATTCCATATGTATCTAATGCCCACTGAAACAGGCACCAAACCAAACTTGCCATTTTATCCCCTGGACATAGCTTGGTGCCTGGCTTTGGCTTCTATAGCACAGTTAGCTAAGGTTATGCATTCTGAAGTTAGAAGGGCAGAAACTCTAGCTCAGTAACTTGGGCATGTTATGTAACCTTGTGTCTCAGTTTCCTCATTTGTAAATTTTGGAAAATAGCAGTATCCACCACAAGATGGTATGAGCCTCAAATGAAATAACCCATTATAAGTACCTGATGTATTTCCTGGTCCATTGTAAGCATCAAAAATGTTAATTTTATTATTTATAGTAGGTGCTTAATATATTAGAGTTCTCCAGAGAAGCAGAACCGTGTGTGTGTGTGTGTGTGTGTGTGTGTGTGTGTGTGTAGAGGGAGGGAGAGGGAGAGATTTATTTTCAGGAATTGATTTACCATGATTGTGGAAGCATGGCCAATCCAAAATTGACAGCATAGGCTGGATTTTCATGGAAGAGTTGCAATTTGAGTCCAAAGGCAGTCTTCTGGGAACATCCCTTATCATTTGAGAAATCAGTCTGTTCTACTAATGCCTTCCGTTCATTGGATAAGACCTACCACACTATGGAGGATAATCCGCTTAACTCAAAGTCTATTGACTTAAATGTTAATTTATCCCCCCCCCCAAAATCTTCATAGAAACATCTAGTGTTGGACCAAATATTGGGCACTGTGGCCCAGCTAAGGTGACATAAAATTAACTGTCAAGCTTAATCAGTTGAATGAAATTAATGAGCTGCTCAGATAGACTGTTATAGAATACTGAGCTTCCTAGGACATGTCCCATCTCCTGGTACTGCTGGTAATATCAGAAAGAGGGATCTCCTTTGACTTAATACTCCTGTTTTTTTGCCTCTAAATCCCAATCTTTTGACCTGTGTTCTCTCTACTCCATGATTTAGGATGCGTTATTGATCGTCATTCCCATTGGCCTTTGTTTCATTCTCCCTATGCAGCTATCTGGCTCTCACATTCTTTCTTGGGCTGCAGTTGGAGCTATTGCCTCTGCCCTTTCAAGAACCACAGGTAGATGTATCTTCTCAGGGAGAATGTATTAATGTGACTGACTCTACAGATTAATCTGAAAACAGCAGCCCTAGTCAGGCCACTGTAAACAGTTGTGCAATTTGGAAATCTATATGTAAAAGTGCCTCATGAAGTCCAGCGCATGCAGCTTATCCCTGGAGAGGATAGTGTCCACCATAGGCTGTATTTTACTTTGCTTGGGCTCTACCTACTACAGAACTGTGTGTTCCCAGAGGAGTTACTTCTTCCTAATTTTCCTAGAGGTACCATAGAGACTGGCCTTCATGGAATAGGAGGCAACATTACCAAACTCACAAGTGAAGTTGTTTTTTCTAGACATAAAAAGCTTTTCTCAATGATTTGGCTTTTTGATTGGATAATGTGACTTCATCTCCGTTCCTCTGCTCATAATCTTTTCCTTTCCTATCCCGCCTCCTCTGTCACCTAACAAGAGTTGCCTTCCGTGAAAGGAGTCATGACTTCAAATGTCAGCTTACACTTTTCCTTCATTATACACCACCATGTACATTATCTTATTGTGTCCTTTCATCTGTTTTGTGAGGTGTTTTCATTTATAGCTATTAACAAAATTCGTAATTATTTAAGCATCTGACTTAACCAAGTCCTAGTAAGTAACAAAGACAGGCCCAGCCTCCTGTTTATTCCAGGGTTTCTCAACCTCAGTACTATTTTTGAAATTTTAGTTCATTTTAGACGGAACACTGGATCTGGAAAGTGTTCTTTCCAGACATTCTTTGTTTGGGGGTCTGTCCTGCTGTTGTAAGGTATTTAACAGCATCGTTGGCCTCTGTCCACTAAATTCCAGTTGTAGCCTCCTCACAAGTTGTGACAGTCAAAAATGTTTCCAAATATCACCAAATGCCCAGAAAGGAAAAAGTGCCTTTGATTGAGAGCTACTATTGTACTCATTCCAACACACCGTAGATGTACGGTCTTGTATTAGTTTGTGAATACTGCTGTAACACAGTGCCACAGACTGGGTGGCTTAAACAACCGAAATGTATTGTATCCCAGTTCTAGAGTCTGGAAGTCCAAAATCAAGGTGTCAAAAGGGTTGATTCCTTCTGAGGATGTGAGGGAAGGATTTGTTCCAGCCATTCTCCTTAACTTGAGATGTGTCTTCTCATTATGTCTTTTCACATTGTCTGCACTATCTACAGGTATCTCTGTGTCCACCTTTCCCCGTTTTATGAGAACACTAATCATATTGAATTAGAGCCCATCCTAACCTCAGTTTAACCTGACCACATTTGTAAAGATCCTATCTCCAAATAAGGTTACATCTTGAGGCACCGGGGGTTAGGACACAAACATGAATTTAGAGGAGAACACAGTTCAACCCATAACGATTCTAAAGGTGTTTATTTAAAATAATATATTTTTTATTCATTTACTTACCAACTTAATCCCTATCTGCTTCCAAGGAGATACTATGTGGCTAGCATAAGTTGGTATCATACCTGACAGAAAAAGAACTCAATGCTACATTTGAATGAATGTACAAAGCAAACAATGTCTTAAAATGTAGTAAAAATAATATAACGCAAGTGTATACCAGAGCAGTTAAGTTGAAAAGCAGGGAGGATAATTATGCTAAAGTTTTAGGTTAGAAAAAGCTACAATTACCTTCAAATGAGATTATAGATCTGCCTATATTTAGAGTATTAAAGGTATAACCACAATTCTATTTCTAATTTACTCAGTCATTTTGAAGTGAAATGATAGTGGATAAAATATTTCACGTGGGCATGCAGGCTACAGTCTTTAGTAGACTTTAAAGAGCTTTTTATACCTGAGTAGAAGTCACTGATATGAAAGGTTGCCTGGAGTTGCATATCGTGGAAAAGGTTGGCACTTACGTGAAAGAACATCCTGCCGAGACAGGATATGTGTTCACTGTGAAGTACAGAACAAAACAGGGGTGGGATAGAGGTTTCAAGAGGTCTAGTCAGTGTTTACAAGAAGCAAAAGATGGGTTTCATGACCCCCTAGTGATCCCTTGAAAATCAGCTTTGATTCTAAAGAGATAATGGCCATGTCACATTCAGTACACAGTTTTATATTGTGGTTTTACACTGTTTATATGAGCGTGTTTCTTCATGATACTGTTCTGAGATTATGATGACATTGGGAGAATATCATACATACCATTTACTTTGATTCAGACGTGCATAAATGGCTTCTTCAAGAAAATATACTGAATAGTATGGGACTTGGGGGAGTCTTTGTCTTATTCATTTTAGGGGTGTTCCTATTGTTTTGCCTTATTCTTATTCAAGTATGAATTTTTTTTTACTCCTGGTTCTACCCTCACCCTTTTGCTAAAAATGTTTTTCTTTGTGTCTTTAAAGTGCTGTTAAATTGTGAAGGATTAGAATGACAGGTATAAGCAGCACTTTTGAGTATCATAAAGCTATAATTTAAATCTACCTGAAACCATGACCTAATATTTTAAAAGTAGAAATCTTTTATATTGTATCAAATTCAGAGCTGCTTCCAAGTTTTTCCATGTTTTATACTTGTATTTAATAATTTGCTGGGGCCCAATTATCTTTCCATTGAGTTTCTGGCTCATTCCCAAGTCTAACCTTGTCTGATTCCTTGGTATACCTTTGAGATTTCACTCCTCTGTGATGCTGACCAAGGGTACCTGTCTAAGGGATATGCTATAGTGTATAAGTGGTATTAAGACTTCCTCCAGAGCTTTCTCTTTTCATATTGCACCTTGCTCCACCTTCATTTTCCCATGATTGATCTCTATATCTGTGTGGTCTACATTTTTGTTGCTTGAAACTCTGATAAACTGCCTGATTTCCCACTGTTGGCACTGTCCCCTGGAACCTAGTCTTTCCTCTTTCTCTCTGGCAAGGAATCTCTTCAGGAGCACACCGCAAGAAAGAACCTTGTTTGGTTCAGCCTAGAGTTCATGACATTTGTATGCTGACTGACTTTGTGATCCAAGTTCATATTAGGCCCTGGTTGTCATAAAATTTGGGCAGTCCTGGCCAAACACCATAAATGACTTCACCATTCCTTCCTAGGAGGGAAAAAAAAGACTCATAAAAACAGAATATTATATCGTCATCATCAAAGTATACATTAAGGTGAAATTGAAAATTCATTATTGCAATAAAGATACTTAGATTCATCAATAGTCATTCAGTAATTTTAAGTTAAGCATCTCTCTTAGTAAGTTTGGGCTGCTGTAACAAAAATACCATAGGCTGGAAAGTTTAAAGAACAAACATTTATTTTTCAGTGCTGGAGACTGGAAGAGTCTGGTCAAGGTGCCGACATGGTCAGGTCTTTGATGAGGGCCCTCTTTTGGCTGTATTCTCACATGGCAAAGTGAGAAAGGACTCTGGTCTCTTCTTATGACACTAATCCCATCATGGGGGCTCTGCCCTCATGACCTCATCAAACCAAATTACCTCCGGAGGGCCCCACCTCCAAATATCATTACCCTGGGGTTTGGGGCTTTAACATATACATTTTGGAGAGAGATAAACATTTGGGGCTTTAACATATACATTTTGGAGAGAGATAAACATTGACGCTATAACAGTATCCTTGAAAGTTGCATTGGTACCTTTTGTGTACGGGCTGTGTCAATGTATACAGTGAGTGACATTTGCAGTTTGATTGATTGCCTACCCAGCATTATCTGTCCTTTGTTCTTGTAGAATTCTCCTGAATCTGAGGGATCAACTGGCTTCCTGAAGGCCTAATTCAACCTCGTTTCATCTGGCCAGAAAATTGTGCAGGAAATAAAATAGTTTCCAATGTTTGAAAAATAAGAAATCTCATAAAAATCTAAATTTTAAGCTTCTCTTGAAAAATCAATAGTGCCAGCAGTGCTGGGAGGCTACTCTCTCACACCACAGTCGGGGGGCAGTGGGGAGGGTGCTTTATAGACTTGTTCTTTCCAGCTTGTCACAAGTCCACGTTCACTCAAGTTTCCTTCCTGGCAACTGCAGCTGTGCCACGACGTTCCCCGTCAGAGGGAATCCCTGGCCATTCTTGGTAAAAGTTACTGCTTGGATTTAATTATAATCATTTTTTTCATGTCTAAAGATATTAAATAAGCATATTTTTATGTTTCCTTAGGTTCCCTAGAGTTAAATCATCTCTTAACATTAAATTGAGCCTTAGCTTCCCTCTCTGATCTCCCATCTCTGAACCATTTAGTATGCTTCTCTAGTTGCAAAATTTAAGGGTAATTTTATTGGTCAGGTCTTAATTTTTTTTTTAAAGTTCTTTTTAGTGAAATAAAAATATTAATTTTTTTCTACTTTTTCTTAGGCAAATACAAAAATCTAATTTGTTTCAAGATAGTCATTCTAATATCTTCAGAGTTTCTGATTTAGAACTATAAGGTGCTGGACATTTCAAGGTTTACACTTATAATTTTAGGCCATGGTATGCCTTTATGCCAAATGAAAATTTTATTTCCATTTGAATTATCTCTTATATTGCCAGATAAAGTATGTATCCATGATACATGTATAGTAATAATAAACAGGTGCAGCAATACCAGAGTAAAGATTGGTTTTTGGTATGTAGTAACTGGAAATATGAAAAGGAATAGAGTGTCTGTTCCTCTGATTACTCCTGTTCAGATTTATTTAACAGTAGAAAAACAAAACACATCTTAACCAGGCTTTGCCTAACCCACATTAATAGGTAATGAAACAAATCTTACCTAATAAATTTTGATCAAGCCATTTTCAGAGGAAAACGTGCCACATTCAGTTTTCATAAGCAGCCATAATCAGATTTTCTCTTTATCTTTCTAAAGAACTCTTTGACATAGACAGCTTCAGAAGTGATAGAAATGGGGCAGAAGGGTGTGGTCCCACAGAGACACAGCGCTCTGCTGACCCACTGTTCCAGGGGTGCAGGGGTGCCTGGTAATCAGCCCACCGCCATGCGCTCCCGACGCTGCGCCACTGCTACTGGTTTCCCCAAACAAATAGTTTTATTTCTACTTCTCACCAACAAACTAGAATTTCAAACATTGGTGAACAGGACCCCTTTTATCCCTGAGGCTTTTCTGAGGCAAAAAAGGCAATGCTTCCCACCATGACTGCGGGCTCTGCTCTGATGTCCCCAGTTGCTGGATGAAACTGTGCTTTGAAATAACTGCAGAGTGAGGAGCAAGAAGTGCTAGTGCTGGAAATGTAAGAAGTTGGAGTCTCATTTTCTCCTCTTCGTGTGGAATATCTGCAGACTTGTAGAAGAAAACAATGGTGTGTGTGTTTTCTTCATTTCTAATAGACGTACTTGCCAGACATTGCTTTCAGTGTTGCCCTGCCTGGGAATACTGCAGATAGATGGGAATGAAACAAAGAAACAGGGGCTTGCATTTTACATAAATCATTGTATTAATTGGGGATCAGGTGGTGTGTTTCCTGAAGTAAGCAAAGGGAGAATAGTATTTATAGAAGCTGTCAGTGTACAACATGCATACTCTGGCTTTGACCCTATGTGAAAAGAGCAGACAGGCCGTTTCAAGATATATTAGAAAATTAAGTACTTTTTGAGCTAGCAGCTTGTCAAATCTGAAGATTTCAAACATAAAACAAGAAGAAAATTAGCCTTTCTGTACTGATGAGCTTCCCCTACCCCCAACATTTTGACTATATTGCAAACCTAGTTAAGGGTTTGGAATGTCCTTCTTGCAGTTAATTTGTTTTCTGAATTCAATCACAGTATAATTGTCTCTACATAGTTAGCTTTTGTTTTCTTAATTGGAATAAATAGCAATCAAGCTTGTTAAACTATACCTTAATATAAATGCATTTAATTCTTTGTTATTTTTATATGGAGCTCTCACTCAATACTTCTGTTAGTTGTCTTAGAGCCTAGGATGAAGGCTCTGGACTCGGTAATTATTATCTACACTGTCTGAATTTGTTATATAATTACTTGATATTCTGCTTCATTTTGACTGTTTAGACTTGGCCTTTGAGCACTTGGTATTTTGCTCACAGGAAGGAATTTACAAACGCAGTCTTCTACTGATAAATGTAACAGCACATGATGGTGTGAATCCTAATTAGAGAATCACACATCTCTAGTACATTAGGGTCAAGAGCTTTCAAGTATCAGAGTAGTGTGTTTATCTCATTAGTATATGCAGCTTTGGAATTGATTATTGCAATAACAGTTGTTTTCTTTAAATTAGGGTAATTAAAACTTGTAGTGTTTCCTCTTTATGTTGGGTAAACGTTAGTTGATTTTTAAAAAATTTATGCTGTTTTAAAATTAGTCTTTAGGGTTTCTAAAATCTGTGGCTCTTCTTTGTAAATAGGCAGCTTTATAGGAAAGGCCAGAATGCTTAACACAGATATGACATTGTAGAAAGGGAAAAGTCAAGTCTTATGTTAAGTGGGAAATAAGCTTTGATATAAACAGCGTTTTACCAGTCAAAATTGTCTTGAAGATATCTTCATTTTTCCTTAAGTGTGCTTTATTGCCTTCAATTCCTCTAACAACATCCCCCCGCCCCCCACTGAGATCTATAAGATGAGGGCAGGAAATTATCTGACTAAAATAATTTTCATATAGCTTTACCTCGTGGTAGAAAGATACATCTGTCCCCATGTCTCTCTATCTTATCTATACTTATCTATCAACAGGTATTTGATAAACATTTACTGTATTCAATGATCTATGCTGAAAACAAAGGAATTCTATACAGGATTGCCTAGATTCAGGAGTTCACAACCTTCCACTCCTCGATATTATTCCTACAGAAATATGTGCAATAGGCAGGAGAGCTGGGACTATCTAGAGGTTGTAAAAGAGGGGTGGACAAGTAACAAATTCACCCAGAGGACTCGTGAAAAGAACTTTAACTTTGGGCAACAGAAAAAATGACACTATTTGATTATAACTCACAGTCTAAAGTAAGTATCCATGAGATCATACTCCTATAAATACATGATTGAATAAATAAATGGGAGAGAGGAGCAAATCTTCCTGATAGAATTCCAAATAATATATGTAAATAGCTTCCTCCAAGAGATGGAGCCTCTCCTCTTAAATGTGGGCTGGGCTTAGTAACGAGCTTCCAAAGAACAATATGGAAAGGGGAAAATAGTGAATTTACAGAGGCAAACTCTTGAAGCTTTTACCTTAACCAAGAATTTAAAGTTTACATCATCAGTGGTAAGTCATGTCGACATCACATACTTCTGGTATCTTATGATGAGAAGGTATCTTAGTCAACTCAGGTTGCTGTAACAAATTACCATAGACGAAGTAGCTTAAACAAGAAACACTTATTTCTCATTATTCTGGAGGCTGGAAAGTCCAGGATCAAGGTGCCACAGATCTGGCGTCTGGTGAAGATTCCCTTCATGCTTTGCATATGGCAATTTTCTTGTAGTATCCTCACCTGGCAGAGAGAGAGATTCTCTCGCATTTCTTCTTTATTTGAAGACTTTATTTTTTAGAATAGTTTTAGGTTCAGAGCAGAACTGGGAGGAGGTACAGGGATTTCCTAAGTACTCCTGCCCTAATACATACATAGCCGCCTTCATCAACATCCACCAGAGTGGCACATTTGTTAATAATTGATGAACCTACAGTGACTCATCGTTATCACCCAAAGTCCATAATTTGCATAAGGGTTCACTCTTGGTGTCATGCAGTCTGTGGGTTTGGACAGATGTTTAATGACATGTATCTGCCTTTGTAGTATCATATAGAATTGTTGTGCTGCCCTGAAAATCCTTTGTGTTCCTGTCATTTCTTATAAGGACACTAATCTCATTCATGAGGGCTCTACTCTCATGGCCTAATTACCTTCAAAGGCTCCAACTCCAAATACCATCACATTAGGGATTTGGGATTTGGACTTTAACCTATGAATGATGGTAGGGGGGGCGGCGGGGGGGCGGTGGCGGCGGCACAATATTCAGTCCATAGCAGAAGGGCACCTTACCTCTGTGATATTTTCCCCATGCTTTCACGCTAACATGAGAAAGCATCAGACAAATCCAAATTGAAGGACATTCTACAAAATATGTATCCAATATTCTTTAAGACTCTTAAGATTATAAAAAGCAAGGAAGACAAACTGTTGCACACCAGAGGAAACTAAGGAGACATGGTGACTTAATGCAACGTATCAACCTATTTTTGATCCTGGAAGAGAGAAAGAACATTAATAGAACAACTGGTGAAATCTGAATATAGTCTGTACTTTAATTATAGTTTTGTACCAATAATTGCAAAATATTAACACTAGGGGAAACTGGGAGTAGTATGTATTTCCTTTGTGAACTATCTTTGCAAATTTCCCAAAACTCTAAAATTATTTCGAAATGTAAATTTCATTGAACAACTATGTGTTACTAAGAACTACTAGATTTAAGAAAAAGGACAGATCACCACCATAGGTAGATGTGGCTTCTTGAAGGAGTAGGCTAGATGACAGGCCCCCAAAACTGGACAGGATTTGAGGCCCAGTCACTGATTCTTCTACACTACAAGATTTTATCCCAAATTTTTACTTTTTGACCTTTTAAATAAGACAAGATTCTCATAAACACCACCTCAAGTAACTCTGATACCAAAGCAAATTCATTTTGTCTTAAATTTGGCTGATTCCATCCAAACCTCCTTTTATCCAGAGACCCCAAGCATTGCCCACACTGAAGATCCCTCTAAACACCAAGCACTTCTCTCCCAAATCTTCTGAGACTCTACCTGCTGACATTCCGCCATCCATCTATTCCACTGACATCCTGAAGGGAAGATGACCCACATTCTTAGCTTGATTTCAGAATGTATGTTTTACCTCAAGGCTTTTATTTAAATGAAGCTTCTTCCCAAAGCTTAACTTAATTCAAATTTGTCCAGGGTGTTCTCTTCTTTCCCCATTACTACAAAACAAATTGAAGAGGCAATTAAAAAGAGATCAAAAACACCCAGGACCATATGATTTTTCAGACAGTTCTTTCATGATTTTAAAGGAAAAGATAATTCTTATATAGTGTGATGACACACAAAATCATAGGAAAATGACAAAAGTGTGCCTACTCTTTCGATGAAATTAGATTAATTCTAATAACAAAACTTAATGAATGATAATAACAGCAGCAAAAAACAGCACAGACTAATGTTTATGAATAAGATACAAAGATACAAAATAAAATATTAGCAAAAGGATGTAGCAGAAAGATATAGCAGATTATTAAAAGAACAAAACCATAGCCATAAATACAGAAAATGCTTCTTTTTAACAGATGCATAATTCCTCATGTCCATGTGCCATTATTTATTTAGTACTCCCTCCATTGGAGACTATTCAGATATTCTCTTAATTTTGACTATTACAAATAATGTAGTAGTAAATATTTTTTGTACATAAATCCTAGTGCACATATTTCTGTAGGAATGATATTGATGAGTGGAATTATTAGCCAAAAGAATATGTGAATAAAAATATAGTACCCACTTGATATATCTTAGTAAGCTAGAAATGGAAGAATGCAGTCTTAATTTCAAGTACATTAATGGGTAAATAAGCATAATACTTAAACTTATAAACTATGCCAAAGTACTTTGTAAAAAATCATAAAACATGGAAATAGTACTTGTGTTGTAAACATTCAGCTAATGCGAAATTGTTATCAATTGGATTGTATCTTTTTTGCACCTGTTTACATATTAAAGCATGAGTATATAGATAGATGAATGTATAGGTAAATACATGTACATCTCTTAAAAATGGTATTATATAATACTATTCTCAAATTCATTTTTTAACTTTTTATCAATATATTAAGTTCCTTCTGCATTAGTACATACAACTCTACCACATTCATTTTTAGTAGTTGCATACTTTATAGTACACCATAATTCATTTAATTCTCCCTCTAGGACGTTTTGGACTTCATCCAAATTTTGTTATTTTAGTAATGTTGTTTAAACATTTTTGTATATCTGTCTTGTTTGTATTTCTATAGGATGAATATTAGCAAATAGATAGAAAGGTAAGCAGGAGCTGAGGAAGAAGCAAGCTACTGCAAAAATTTGAGGAGCCTACCTTAGCAGAAAGGAAAAAAATAAGGGATGACTTAAAAGTGTTGCAAGAGGTATATTTTTGAACATAAAAAATAATATCTGCACAAGGTAACAGCACAGGAAGTACTAAAGAACTCACAGTGAATGGCTGTAGCCTTGTATTCCCCTTCTCAATCCACTCTACTGAAGATTCAGGCTCTTCATTCCCCTGAAAACTTCTCTGGCCATAGTCACCAAGGGCCTTTCATGCCACGGGACATTTTTTTTTTCATAGCACTTGGTTTGATTGGCCACCTTCCTTTTCTAGAAACTAGATTTCACTTGGATTCCATGCAACAGTTCTCCCTGGAGCTCTAAGCTCTCTGAGCCCTCCACTCTCCTTTCTCTTTTCAGGCACCCTTAACTCCTCACATTATAACTAGTGCATGTCCCCAGGCTTTGTCTTTCACTCTCTCCTCATCCAACCTGCTCTTCTCGTGTGGGCTTATCTGCTCCCTTGGCTTGAAATCGAACTTTGAGTTCAGAATTTACAGGTCTAGTACAAATCTCTCCCTTGAGTTCTAGAGCCATCTATATCCATCTGTTGACTATACACATGAGAAACTCAAAGGAGCTTCAAACTCAATAGGTCCAAATCTAAATTTCTAAGCTCTCTTTCATTCTCAAATATTTTTCTCCTCTTCAATGATTGATTTTTTGTAATAGTTATCAATTTAAAGTACCACTTTTACCAAATCCCACATCTTAGTGCATCGATCAGGCACCTCAAGTATCGGAGACCCAAAAGAGTGGAGGTTTAGACAAGAGGCAATTTACTGTATATTTAAGGTTGCTTTTCCACTTAAATTATTTTGTGGCTCTAAAATGTTCAGTTCATGGTCAATTTTCTGAGCACTTACATATAGCAAACCTACCATTTTAACTGTATTTTACAAAACTTATGTCTAAATAGACTTTTCTTTATATATTATGGATATTAGCCCCTTATCTAAGTTATCGTTTGCAAATTTCTTCTCTCATTCAATCGTTTGCCTTTTTGTTTTGTTGATGGTTTCTTTTGCTGTGCAGAAGCTTTTTAGTTTGATAGAGTCCCATTCATTTATATTTGCTTTTATTTCTCTTGCCTTTGAGGTCAAGTTATGAGACCAAGGTCCATAAGTTTAATACCTGTTTTCTATGAATTTTATTGTTTCAGGTTTTATATTCAAGTCTTTAATACACTTTGATTTAATTTTCGTGTATGATGTCAAATAGCAGTCTAGTTTAATTCTTTCGCATATGGCTTTTAGATTTTCCCAGCACCATTTATCAAAGAGGCTTTCATTTCTCCATTGTATACCTTTGGCTCCTTTGTTGAAAATTAGTTACCCATATATATGGGTTTACTTCTGGGCTCTCAATTCTGTTCAATTGGTTTATGTGGCTATTTTTCTGCCAATAACATACTGTGTTGATTAGTGTGGCTTTATAGTATACTTTGAATCAGAGAGTGTGATACAGCCAGCTTTGTTCTTTTTTCTTAGGATTGCTTTGGTTATTCGGAGATTTTTTGTGGTTCCATAAAAATTTGAGGTTTTTTTTTCTTTTTCTGTGAAAAATGACCAGCAAATTTAATTTAAAAGTAAAAAAAAATTTAAATATACTTTTCTTTATATTTAACTATTTGAAACAAAGATAAAGATTTCAATCTTCTATCTGGACAAAAGTACAGTTATTAAAATAGTAGATTTTAATTTTAACCTCTTTTTTCCATATTAGTTATTGGTAGAACACTTACTGTGAAATACTGGGGGAGTGAGGAATGTACACATACAAATTATTCAGCGGGATAACCTGATTCTGATCCTAGATTTTTATGTATCCTGTTCACTTGCATCTATAATGATAGACAAGGCCATTAATGAGGATTACTTCTATTCTTGATTCTCCTTGAGTTTTGGGGTGATGATGAGAAAAAAAATGGAAATATATCCAAATTTATAAAAGTCCACGTTTTTCTCTAAAAATGTTTAACATTAATCAAATCCTATGAGTGATACAGTTTTAATTTAAGTTAAAATAAGCAAAGTTATTCATGATCATTAACATAAAAATATTATAATTCCCATATCACAGTACTATACATAGTCCTAGAATGCAAGGATTGTAGCCTTGGAAGGGATCTCAGAAATGAAATAGTTTAATGGTCATAGACTGGTACCTATAGGCTGCATATGGCCTGCTAACTGTACATGTGTGTATATGTGTGTATTCTACATGCTTCAAAAATACTGTGACTGCCGTCAGCTGGGGGTGGGGTTGGAGTGAGGACTTCACGCTCTGGAGTACCGTATGCTCCATCCCTCTAGATTAACTCAGCTCTGCATCCTCTCACATACCTGCCTGGGCCTTTGAAGACACCTGAGTTTGTAACTCAGACAGTTTGACTTATCTTCCAATTAAGCACATCTGCCAGGTGGTGTACCAATCTCTGCTTGAACACTTTCAGGAGTGAGGAAATGGAGAGCTTATTAAAATTGTAGGCAGCCTTCCTGGTTAGAAAGTTCACTTAGATTGAGCAGAAACTTGATTCCCAGGAACTTCCACCTAATGGTTAAGCTACATGGAACAAGCCTGATGCCTCTCCCACAAGACAAAACATCAGATAATTGATGAGATCTATCACGTCTCCCCATTTCGTTCCAGGGCTTTTCTTCTTAAGGTTAAACACCATCAATTTCTTTAATGTCCTTCATTTGGCATTCACCACCCTTATTCTTCTTTGAATGAATGTAGTTCCATTTTTCAATGACCCTTACAAAACATGTTCCTGAGAATTAACACAGCGATCTACATGTGGTCTCCCTAGCCCAAGGTAGAGAGAGGCCATTAACACCTGTGTTCTGAGCATTATGCTTCCATTAATGAAATCGAGGACTGCATTAACTGTTGTTAAACAGTTAGCAACAGGGATGGAAATGATGATTGCATGAAATGCAGCTTGAACAAGGTTCAAAGAAAGATGGGTGCAGTTTAAAAGCTAGTGATAAGTAATAAGGATACATTTTAACATTCAGAAAGATTCTCCTCTATTTCAAAGGCCACGAGATTATATTAGCAAAGGTAGATATTTAAAAGAACTGAGAAAAATAAACAAAAACTAAAATGGATATATCTGGGTTGATACTGATTACCTTTTTCCTTCCTGTAATGTGGTTATTACAGTTTTTATAATTAAAAATTTAAAAATATTGTCAGTTGCTGAACATTACCACTATTTTGGCATGTTTTTATCCCTCGCATTTCTATAATTTAGTTACACAGATAATACTCAAATATGCATACCTGTTTATATAATTGTATTTTCTAATATCTCAAGTCCTCTTTTGAAATTTGGCAAGGGAAATCATTTTTTTCATTTTACTTTTGCAAATAAAAATTCTCTAAGTAAATTTCTGGCTTCATTTTTCTCAATTCCATCATTTCCACATTGTCATGGTCGATCTCTATGATCATAGCAGTTGAAGATAAGGTCTACTCTGACTCCCAGGCCATTCAGACAGGGAAGAAAATATTATTTTAGCATCAGTATCGTATTTCAGTCTAGAAACTGGTAGATGCTTCAGGGACAACAAAGTTCTTACATTATCCCTTTCAAGACCCTGTCCCTGTACAGCTATAAAGCTAATGAAGTTTAAGTTATAAAACCCTTTGTATAGACACCTTCCAAGTTTCTGAGAATCCTAACACTTCATATTTATGATTGTGTATTCTTTTGCTTAATAGAGGGCCTCAAAGTTATGTAAACATCAGTCCTCACAACACTTGACTTTCCCTTCTTAGCCTTTTCCCCAAACTACTTTTGCACACTTGGAAGCTGTTCCACTTACCCATGTTTTGGCTTGCTTTTGGAGTGTGGGATCTGCCTTGGTCTTGATCCTAAGTCCCATCCCATCATTTAGCCCAGTAGAACATTTCCGTGCTGTAGCTCAATGCCTAGGGAGGTGTTTCCCCTCTTTTGCTCTTGCCAGTCTCCTTACCTAGGGAAGCTTTCCCCTGATTCTCAGCCTGATTGGCATCTGAGGCTGGGATGTTCAGGAATGGATAATGCCTGCCCACTGGTCTTCAGGCTTCTGGGCATGCTCACCCCAGTTCTCCCCTGCCATGCTTCACTATTCTTTGATTTCCAGAATAGTGACTTTGGTCACTACCTCTCTTGGGCACTGTGTCTGATCCTTCTGTTATACTTCAGCATCATATCATACAATCTAAAATGTTTTCTACAGTCCAGGTGAGCCCCAGTATATGTATGAATAAGCATCCTACCCATCTGCTTTGGGTCATCATAAAAAATCTTAATAAGCCTTGTACCAAAGAAATTATATAATTATATGTATTGAGTGTGAGGACACAGTTTCAATGGAAAAAAGAAAAATTCTAAAGACATGAGTGAATGTGAGGCCATTGTCAATTCCTGGCTTCCCTGAGCCTCTAGCACATGATTTCACATTCTTTTCACTCTAATCCTGGCAACATTCCCAGTGACTTCAGTATCATCATGGATATAACCTTGCCAATAGTCTGGCTACCTGAGTTTATAAGCTTAACTTCAGTGATCTTTTCTGCTTTAGAGTCACACGTACAGATATTGTGTTTACTTGATTCTTGGTGACAAGAATAAAGGATATTTTAACCATCTTATACCTCCAACTATACCTAGCACAGCACTTTAAATATTAGGAGTACAATAAATATTGATTAAATGAATCAATAAATAAGTGTAACTCTAAAATCAAAATGATAAATGAACCTTGAGCAAGTTAAGTGTTTTGAGAATAGTAATTGGAAGTTATGATCAGGAAGACATCATATTATCATTCAAGTTCAAATTATGTTCTCTTTCATTGTACTCTAAATATGAATAACATAAGGTTCAGAAATTATAATTTTTTTCTCTCATAAGATATACCTTTTTTCATTGAAATTATTCTCACTGTATTTTAAAACTACACAATACCAATTATCATTTAAGCAATAACTAATCCTTTAAAAAGGTGGTCAGTTCCACAAAGCAATTCAGAGCATATCTAAAATTTTATTTTAACAATTAGATAATGGTTTATATTGTGATATAAATTACAGTTATTAAATGGTTATCCAAAGCTGTGCCAGTAAACCTAATACATTATATACATAATACATTATGTAATACATTATGTACATATAAGAGACACAAGGCAAAAGAGAGTTTTCTTGGAGTTTTTATTAGTATTTGGGGATAAAGAATGATGTGAAAGTGACTACATTTTTTTTAAAGAAATTGCTAACAAGCTGTCATTGTATTCTGTTCTTTTCCTTGAGAGTCATAAGTACACATATTGTCAAAGATCTCGCTGGAGGTTTTGTCCATAAAAATAACTCTGATGTGGCTTGAAGCACAGCTTTTATGAGACTCTTCAATTTGTTTCCCAAAGGTCAAATTTAATCCTGGTGGCTTGCTATAGGAATGTTTTAATTTTTATTCAGTAATTCCTACTTTCTCTAACTGCCTTGCACATCCTATCATCCAGCAAATAAAAATCAAAGCAGTAAAGTTGGTTAGCTAGGCATACTCTGTAAACATGATTTATTCTTTCAGTGACCTTAATGATAGTTTTAGTGTAGTAAATTATTTATTGCAGTAAATTATTTATTGCAGGAGAGACATGTGAGTCAATAAGAAATGAGGAAATAATAGTGGAGAAATTTATGATGTTTTTCTGAAGAGTCTGTTTTTCCTCCTTTGTGCTTCTAACAACAACAACAAAAAATTCATTATAGGAAGTAAATGCTTGAAATAACGTGGAATAGATGAGATTTGTAAAAAGGAGAGACTACATGTCCAATTTCGAGGAGTTCCCTGAGAGCAGCTCTTCTCATTCTTCATACTTGTTCTGGAGTGAACTAGTCAGAGTAGCTTTTCATTGTCTACTGTCTGGTAAGAGTCAAAGTTCTAGCATCTTCCAGGTTTTTGACTTTTGTAGGGTCTCACGGTAAGGTAAGGTAAAGGAATCATGGATATCCAATTCCCTCCTCCAACTTCTTGCCTAATCATTTGGAAGATAGAAAATGAAAAGTAACTTGTCACTTTGAAATTTAATGTCTACATAGAGTAGATGACCTGTTATTTAGAATTCTAGAAACAGGCATTGCTGATATCTATTGCACAATGAAAGCACGTGCATATAGTGAGAACCCTAAGGTACTCTATGATCTTGAAGTCTACAAATAGTAAAACGAAGGTGACAAATGACTTTATAATCAAACTATTTATTTGTATATTTAATTACTCATGAAGTAATTGATTACTCCCATTTAGTATAAGAAGTAAATGACTGTAAAGTTTTTATTAACCATGGTATTGTATGAGCCAGAACACTTCTGTCAATGATCTTCCTAAATAAAACAGTTAAACTATGAAACATTTTAACAGTTACTAAATTTCTATTCTCTAACGGAGAAGCATTATTTAATATTTAATCTTATTAACATAATTAACAATATGTTTTAAGGATCAACATACATTTGATGAAAAGATGTGATATACTTTCCATTGCTTCCTAGGACCCTGAACAAATTATCTGGCATATGACAGCAATTCAATAAATATTTTTTGAACAAATAAATAGATAGATAAATTTATTTATTAGTTTAGTGAGGTATGTATTTCTTCAAAAAGAGTTTTCGATTTACCGATTTTTGGAGCTCTCACACATCTGCAGATACCTTTCGTTGCTTTCACATGTGAAAGCCAATTTGGCTGCCATAAAAATCTGGCACCACACACATTTTCCTTCAAACATTTAGAGATGTCACATCTATCATCATTTTATACATTTGCTCTTTATTCTCGGCCCAGTCTATTCTTGTGGTTTTCTGCTCTTGTTCTACTCTGATCATTCCTTTTTATATATTATTGAGGATCAAGCAGTTTTCTTTTTTAAAAAAATTCTGGTTCTTATAGTAAATATCTAAAAATGATTTCCTTTTGAATTTTAAGGTAGTGTTTTTTTTTCCTTGAACTACAGTATTGTTTCCAGCTACATGTTGTTTTATTTTACTTTTATCATCTAGATTAATAGATTTATGCACTTCTAGGGTTTCCCATTAGATGAATTCTGTGGATCTCACTTATTCCAGCCATTTGTATGTTAGAGACCTCAGCCTCTGAGACCCTAGGATATTAGTGTAGATATCAAAGTCACTGATGCTATTATTAATTAAGGCATATTGATGAAAGGTACTCAGTGTTATCAGTCATTAGAGAAAGGCACATTTATACCACAGTGAGATATTAGTACATATCTATATGAATGGCTAAAATGAAAAAATAAATAAATAAACTACCACAGGTTACTGAGGTTGTGGATGAAGTGGAACTCTCATACATTGCTGGTGGGAATATAGAATAGTAAAACCACTTCATAAAACACTTTGAAGATTTCTTAAAGCTCAACATACATTTACCATATAATCTAGCTAAACCACTCCTATGTATTTACCTATGAAAAATAAATGCTATGTGATTTATACTAAATTCTAGAAAATGCTAATTAATCTACCTTAACAGAAAGCAAATCAATGGTTGCCTAGGAGTGGGAGGGAAGAATTATAAACAAGCATAAAAGAACTTTTGTGGATGAAGGATATTTTTATTATCTCGATTGTGATGATGGTTTTAATGAGCGCACCCATATACTTAAACCAATTAAATTGCATTATTTAAATACACTTTATTACATGTCAATTACAGCTCAATTAAACTGTTTTAAAAAAATAATAGCTTAAAAATCTTTATAAAATGTTTGAAATTTACTACTTTCATATAGCTTTTATTCATGAAACTTGATGATGGCCTAAATGTTTTTTTCTCTTAAAAATATCACTGAGATGTTAGCCAGAGTATCCGATAGCTAACTGTAAGAGAGAAAAAAAGACAGAATTAATTGAAGGAAAAAAGAAATGACAAGAAAGACATGGTTCTTATTCCAGAGATTCCTGGAAAGCAGCTCCAGAGAAACCTGGCCAGGAGTTGGGAAAAAATTATATAAATGCTACAGGGCCACTTTGCCAGGAAAAAAGTTACAAATGACTGAAAGCTATGGTATTTGTGATGAGAAAAAAATTTAATCCTTCTTGTAGCTCATGTTTTCAAGTTTTTAGAAATATCTACTTTAAAAGGCAAACAAAGAGACTAAAGAGTAAAATTTTGTCTTTAATTTTTTAATAAGAGTATCATGCTCTAAATATTTGTTTAAATAGTGTGCGATGGAAGGAAATTTAACTTTGGGTGGTGAATACACAATGCAATATACGTATGACATTGTTGAACTGTATACTTGAAAAAAAATTTTTTTGAATTTTGGAAATGGCCATTTTGAAAGCAAAAATAGGGTTGTATGAAAGTTGAAATGGACTCAGTACCTCCCTGAACTTTGCTTGGAGAAAATTGAGTTCCCAGTTATAATCAGCTATAGCTGAGATTGATGAAACCATTTTGTCTGTATTATAAACTTCCCAGAATATTAAGGAAAGTACAATAATCAGAGCAAGAAGGCTGAGTCTCCTCCTTACATAGAAATAAAAAATAAAATAAAACCATCTCTGGTTCTGTAGCCAACTCATGTAACTTCTGTGAATCTCAAGTACATCCTCCTGAAATACCAAATAATTTAATTCAACTTTAACTCCACTCCAGCTGTACAATTCATGTTTCTGTACACTAAGATTAGGGATATAATCACTCTCAGACCATTTCTTAACTTCCTAAAGATAGAACACAAGAGAAATACTATATAGGTGATTTAAAAGAAAAGAATTGATGCTATACTGGCACAAAATTAATGTATAAGCAATATAACTCTAATAACTACTAATAGTAATCTCTTTATCATTTATCTGTATTTTTAAAGATACTGCCGACGAATTATAGTGAGTGCCATTTCAAGGTAAAATGTGCCTGATGTGTGAAAATAGCTAATTTCCCTAAACCACAGAGCTCTACAACACTTAAATGTTGATTTGATTTGAATCTGCAGTTTTAAATACTTTTTCCATCAAATTCTAAGAAGAATGTATACATTCATATGGGACTTCCTTGGGTTGATAGAACTCAAATTGAATGCTAGTAGTAAAGTAATTATAAAGAAATGTGAAAACAGACTATGGGGAGGTTTTAGAAGAAAATATTTGGAAAATCATACACGTATCTAAAAGCATAACTCTAATGATAGACATAGGGCTTCTTTTGTTTTGGCTGTTTTTACTGTGGAATAGCAAATCACACAATTGGCATAAAACCCCAAATAAAGAACCAATCAACCAAAAGTTACTAGAGAAACAAGTACTACCACCACTCCCACCCCTAAAAAAAAAAAAAAGAAAAAGGAATAAAAGAAGATGTAGAATGGTAGTTCACTGATTCTATCTGGGAGAAATTGGCTCTATAATATAATATGGGTGGGCAGGAGGGCAAAGGCAAGAGAGTGAAGCTAATGTAGTTTACAGAGATTTTGTCATTATGGACAAAGAAAGCACTTCCCTAGGCTTGCACAAACTTTGGGAAAAAATGGTTCTGTGGAAACTGCCTAGTCTTGGTCTAAGATGTGTGACTATCACCCAACTTGGCACCGGTAGCTATGAAAATGACTTGAGTGTGTAGCACATGCTGAGGAGATACATTCACTTTCCAGGGTTTGCTTTTCAGAAAACTGCACCAATCGTATTGCTGATCGGCCATGCCGGAGCTACCTCTGGGAGCACCAGGGACACTAGTATCGATCAAATTGAGAGTGACTGGAACATCTCTTCAGTCACAAGAAAAACGCTAAAGAAGGTATAAATCAGGGAGATAGATGTAGAATCCCTCCCCACATGCTTAGGTTGGAAGGAACTTCTCGAATAGGTTAGATGTGCATGCACTCGGGTATTGTGGCCAGTGGGCAAAACTGGTTAAGTTTATTGCTCGATATCTTCCTCAAGAGCCCTAATAGGGAAAATCACAGCCCTGTGACATTTTTTATAGATGTGGCTCATAAACAGAACACCTGGAAATTTTTATATTAAATTCCATATAGACATATTTTACGGTTTCAATTTCATCATTTTTAAAGGGACTCTCCTGGCAGTAGAATCCCCTAACATTGCTACCTGGTTTGATGGGCAAATCATTGTTTCCTGAGGCAGCTCAAAGGAAAGATCTTAACACTGGAAAATTCTTCCTTATGTTAAACCCAAATCTGAATGTCTGAAACTTACACTCTTTGGTTCTTGATTGGCCCTTAAATATGATACTCATTATATAAGCCTTCAGTAATATTTCTCTAGTTTGATTCAGAGGATGTCAGGACAGGTCTTATCTTGACTAAGTCCAAATATGTATACTGTACTGCACTAATTTGACCATGTGTAATAACGTTAAACATAAAACTCAATAATTGCTATTGGTAATATAAACTATTAAGGAACTTAACTTGATATTATGTATTAAACTGTTAAAAAATACTTTCCTTCAACAAAATAAAACCTTTCCTTTAAAAATAGATATTAAAGTCTATGATATACTTCTATTTCTGGGCAAAACTATTGAGTATCATACCATGTTATGCTACATCCTCTACTCTCTTCAGCTTTGTTAGGCATTGACCTCTCTGTTTAATTGAAGAGTTTACCCTCGGGCTCTTCTTCTTCTTCTCCATCCCAAAGTTGCCTTTTACTGTCCATATAACTTCTTATATTGTATTCATAGATCTTTGATTTCCTTCTCATGAATGAGTTTAGAGCAACTGACTTAACTGGGTAAATGGTACCAATGCAAATCGATGGATTTCAATTTAACCCATAACAACTCTCATTCCCATTCACCATGATATCAACTCCAAACCCACATCACTCTTTTCAAACCCTTCATCTCATCTACATACCCCCTTCTCTCATCAATTCAGCTCATCTTAATCAAAGATGCCAGCAACTTCCAATTTTACTTTCCTCTTTATATTTTTATGTATTAGGAAGATGTGTCACCTGTCTGTCCATGCCTTTGCCTAATTTCCTGCTGTTCCCATTATTACATATGGTTGTGTAACAAACCACCTTGTAAATGAATGATATAAAAATGTGTAATTTTTAAAGGTTTTGTCAGTCACTTAGGCTCAGCCGGATGGCTTTCTCATGCAGTTACAGTTAGATGATAACCAGGGCTGAAGGCTTGTCTGAGCTGGATGTCTAAGATGTCTTCACACACATGTCTGGTACCTTAACTGAGGTGGCTAGGCTGGGCATTTCTCTCTCTTCTTGTAGCTTCCCTATAAGGCCAGCTTCCTCAGAGCATGTTACCTCCAGGTAGTTGGTCTTTTTACATTGGCTGGATTTTCCCGGACAAGCATTCCAAGAAACCTGGTGGGTAGTGGCAAGGCCTCTTATTGACTTACGTTCATAAGAAGTCATAAAGCCATGCAGTGCCAGGTCTGCCTCATTCTGTTGTCAGATTCAGGAGAGGGGGCTACACAAGGATACATATAGAGATGTGGTTTTGGGGTAACCATCTTTAAAAACTAACTACACACCTGCCTTTATAAATTCTAAGAACTTTAGAAGTTCATACAGTTAATGTATACCTCTTCTTGTGGCCACCAGCTGCCTACTCAAGGTCCTGTTTCCAAATTTATTTTCATTTCTGGGTTAGGGTATTCCTTTCTTATTAATTTGATCATTATTTAATAAAATTAGAAATTAATAGTAATAGTGGAAAGAAAATTTACTTCCACCTAAAATTTTAAAAAGCAGAACTAATCTTTATTTTTGGATTAGTTGGGAGAAAAACCCACAATGAAAACACTACATATAAGAGACATATTTCATAAATCTCATATATAGAGATAGAAAATCTAAACCAAAGTGTAAAGGGAGGTGGGAACTGGGTAGATGGGAGATAGAAGTTGAAGGGAGCCCTTTCTCTGTATAGTCTCTCATACTTACATTTTATGCAATTACCATTATAGACATACATACATAATACACAAATGGGCTGTCAAAAATAAAAATAAAGAGCAAAATTACTTATTGGGTATGGTAAGAATAAATTAGCTGCTACAAGCAATGTACTTAAATCTGTCCCTGGGATATAAGAAATTAATATTAGCTGTATGTATGTATGTATGTATGTAAATTCAGGGACTTTGTTGAGGTAGCCTTACCTTTTCAGAAACAAAATAACTAGCCTCGTCAATTCTACATTATTTCCAATTGATAACTTTAACTTAATCATAATTCAATTAGGGCCAACTGTCTTCTAAAAATGTCCCAAGTGATCAATAGTAAAGGACTCTATGAAACTAGGACATCTGAATATCAGGTTATAAATGATGATTAAAAAGAAATAGTAATATTCCTCTGTGTGTGTGTGTGTGTGTGTGTGACATTTTCTTTATCCATTGATAGATGCTTAAGTTGTTTTCATGTCTTGGCTATTGTACATAATGCGGCAATAAATGTGGGGGTACAGATATCTCTTTGGGATAGAGATTTCATTTCATTTGAATATATATCCAGAAGTGGAATCATATGGTAATTCTATTTTTATTTTTTTGTTGGATCATATGGTAGTTATACTTTTTTTTTTTTTCTTTTGAGAAACTTCCATACTATTTTCCATAGTGGCTGAACCAATTACATTTCTACTAACAGTGTATAAGGATTTTTCTCCATATCTTCTTTAAAAGAACTCATGGAAACAATAAATTGGTAGCTGCTGGGGGTGGCCTAGGGATGGGGTAATGGGTAAAGTTTGGTCAAAGGGTACAAATTTCTAGTCACAAGATGAAGAAATTCTGGGGATGTAATATACAATATAAGGACTTAAAAATACTGAATTATATATCTGAAAGTTGTTAAAGAATAGATCTCAAAAGCTTTAATACACACACAGTTGTAACTGTATGAGGTGATAGATATGTCAGTCAACTTTATTCTGGTATTTCAGACACATTCATGTATAAAACCATTACACTATACCTCAAATCTACACAATGTTATATGTCAACTGTATCCCAATAAAGCTAGAAAAAAAATAAACTATATACCATTATGTCATATGATAACATCAAAATCTGCTTTTGAAATTTGCTAACCAAAAATATTTAAGGACAGTTTAAAAAAAATTAAAGAAAGATAAAACACTAGCAAATTTTTGCTAAGAAAATATTTGTCAATAATGTTAATATCTGAATATTTCTCTCTGTTTCCCATAATGTTATTTATGCTTTGAGTTGCCTTGGCTAATTCTCAAATAAGCAACTGTTTGACTATTTAAATCTATTTTAAATGCATATTTTTCAACTAATTTTCATTTTTGGATAAATTCCAAGAGTAAAAATGCATTATTAGTTGAACAACATGAAACTGATTTAGCAATGCTTTTTTGGTGTCCAACATTTTTGCTTTAATTTTAATAATATCCAAGTCAACTTTAATAACTTTGTGGCCGACTCAATCCAGGACAGTTCTTTGACTTCAATTTCCAGTGATATTTACCTTAATCCAGTATCTGCCACATATAGCCACATCTTGAAATATGCCCAAATCTAACACTATACTACTTATAAAATACTAAACTTCAGTTCATTGCTCTCTTTAAAACAACCCATCTTTCCAATTCTATAACACTAATACACTTACTCTTTGACCTTAGGACACTTTCAGGCCCTGACAACTCCATTCCTTTTAATCTGTCTGCTTCTTTCTACATTTACTTTCTTTTCTGTCTAACATAGATTCCAAAGTCTGTCATTCAATCACTCTGTCATTCAGTCAATCTGCTCTTTGCTTTTCTCTGAAACCCCTTGTAAAATCTTAACTTGGATAAATTTAAGTTTTACCTCTTTGATTTTTCACAAGTGAGGACTATTGAAAAAATGTAATGCAAATTTCCTGCCATCTTTCAAATACCTTCTTTTGACATCACATCACCTTTTAGTTATACTCAGATTCTGGACTTATGAAAATCAAGCTGCTTTATAGAGGAATAAACATTTACTGCTATCAGTACAAATTCATTCCTTTTTTTCCTAAGATGAACAATAAGCTATAAAATAGACCCTTTTTCTCTTCATCTTAGCACTATTTACCATTCTCTCCTTTAAGCAAGAAACATCTTTTTAGCTTCTGTAACTTTATTTTTCTCCTGGATTCTATCCTATTTCTCTAGACTCTTCTTAGTTTCCAGCTTGTTTCTGGAAATCTCGCTTGTATGTCTTATGGGAATTTTTATCTCTACATGTTCTGAAAATGACCTAGTTATTTTCACCTAAAATTTATTTCTCAACTGTATTCTCTCTCTAAACCAATGGCATGCAAATTCCCTTATTTCATGGAATCTAGAAACACAGGAGTCATCCTTGACTCCTGTCTCTCACTCAGTCTCTATATCCAATCACTCCTAGGGTCCTGCTGATGCAATTATTTTACTTCTGTAACATGTATTTCTGCTGGTATTCTATCGCAGTGCTATTAAATGATAATTGTTGAGGCATCTTTCTTCCTTTTTAGAAGCATTTGCAAAAAAATAGGCCCTCATGAAGACCATGTATGACCAGGAGTCCTAAAGACACATATCAACAGATGATTGAATAAAGAAATTATGGTTCATATATACAATGGAATATTACTCAGCCATTAAAAAAAAGAAAAAATGAAATCCTACCATTTGCAACGACATGGGTGGACCCTAGAGGTTATTTTGCTGAGTGAAATAAGTCAGGCAGAGAAAGATAGATACCGTATGACTTCACTTATATGCGGTATCTAAGAAACAAAAAGATCAAACTAATCAAAATCAGACTCACAAATATAGTGACAATTTGGTGACCAACAGAGGGGAAGGGGTTCAGGAGGCTGGGAGAATGGGGTGAAGGTTAAAAAAGTACAGATTAGTAGTAAATACTTGGGCATGGGGAGCACAGCAGATGGAATGCAATTAGCATTAATATGATGGCTAAGTGGAGGGCCAGGGGAGGGAGGGAGCAATTGGGGGAATCGTTTTATGAACATTATAGATGTCTAACTAATGTACTGTATACTTGAAACTAATTCAAATAAATAAACTTATTTTAAAAAATATATCAGATGACTCTGCTCCTTACCTCTGTACATTGTTGCTAAAATATCTACAGTCTTGAAAGTATTTTTTGCCATAATTGAGTATCTAATGAAACATTATCATAATACTTTTGAAAAGAGACACACACACACATACTGATTTTTATTTTCATGGATAGTGTTTACAACTAAGATATAATAGAGTAGAACTTTGGAGTCAAGATTAGGAACAATAATGTAGAGATGCAGAGGTGCTACATATTCATTTTTTTCTCATTTCTTTCATTTTTTTATTTTTAAATTTTAGTTTATTATTATTAACTTTCTTAATTGAAGAAACTTTTAAAATTTTTCCCCCATCTACCTCCCTTCTCTCTCCCCCTCTACTCTCTGGTAACCACTAGTCCATTGTCTATGTCTATGAGTCTCTGTTTGTTTGTCCTGTTCATTTGTTGCTTTCAGGTTTAAATCTCACATATAGGTGATATCATGTGATTTTCAACTTTTTCGGTCACATTCTTTTCATTTTTAATGCTCGGCCTAGTATTTTCTATGTGTCAGTCTTGGACTGTCTACTCTGAGTGCTGTTTGAAGAGGAGAGAGCTTCTAAAGCACTGTCGATCATGTACATTCATGATCGACAGTGCTTTAGAAGTATCACGTTAATGCTGTATACATTCTCACCATGAGTCACCACACATGATTTGAAACATGAACATATTAGAAGATCCAATACAAGCAACCTCAAAAAAAAAATAAATAAATAACAATGACTACTTCTTTGTTGAAAAAAAAAAAACCTTGGTAAATTGAAACCAGCATATATTTCATCAAGTGGCAGAAGGCTAACTTCTTGGAATTGTAACAGGGAACGTTGGTGAGATAGCTGGTAAGGACAACTACACAAGCAAAAATGACATTAATAAACATCCAATGGAAAGGATTCATTGCTTGTCATTCATAAAAATAACTTTACTTCCATCATGGTTAAAAATGCAATGAATCAACACAAGGTAGGACTTTCTCCTGAAGAGATAGGGTGGCTATAGTAAACTATGTGCTAGCTGACCTAGACAAAAGTGAACCATTGCTTGAGCATTGAAACATAATTTATAGAACCTTTGTATATCATCATTGGTCGTTAAATTTGTATTCCCAAAGGGCTGCGTTCATAGGTGATCAGTATAGTAGGTCTTTGTAAAAGTTGTGAAGCCTCAGTGAAGTCTCTTCTGTTTTACAATAAAAGTTTGAGAATTAAAAATATCCTTTTTAAAAAAATTTATTTATTTAAATTGGTTTCATGTATACAGTACATTGTTTAGACATTTATATAGTTCATAAAATGATCCCCCCCAATTGTTCCCTCCTTCCCTTGGCCCTCCACCTAGCCATCATATTAATGCTAACTGTATTCCCCTGGATTATTCTTACATGAGTGGACATATAAGATACAAACTTTTAAAAGAGCATTGGAATAAAAATTATTTTCATAATTAAAGAAAATTTATTTAATATTTTAAGCAACAGTAATGTGAAGTTCATGAGCACATTGTAATGTAAATTAAGATTTAAAAAACTTCATAAAAGAAATGGTTCTTCAAGTATCAGAATTTTCAGGAAGATATAAAAGATTATCTAGGTCTAAATACAGCAAAGTTCACTATCAAAACTATAAAGATCAGTTTCATATTTATAAGTTTGGTGATTTTACAGATTTGGGAAATCATATGAGTAAAGTAAATTTATTTTTAAAAAGATTAAAACAACTATAGCAGTCAATTTGTTGAATTGCATAGTTGTTTGACATGTCATCTTATATCGTTCTTGTAAATCTTATTTATAAGTGGTAAATATGCTTTCAGAGAAAAGGAAATATAAAGAGAAAAAAATCTATTTTAGTTATTTTTCAGTATGAAAGGGAACTAATGCTTTAAGTTAGAAAAACTAGAATTTTGGAAAATATTTGCTTAGATTATTGCAAGTATTAAGATTCCACAAGTTCAAATACTTCTGATAATGTTTTAATTATAATAGTATAATTAACTCCCTTTGGATTAAAGCTGTTTTTTTTATTATTATTATTCAACAAAGGTAATACGTTTATGGCAACTTCATCATCTTTAAACTTTTAGTTATCAATAATTGAGCAAGTAAGTATAAATTTCCACTGTTCATCCAAAGGTTTTACAATGGTACTTTCATTTGACCCCCTACAGGTCCCAGGAGGGCCATACTGAATGGTCCATGTCCACATGACTAGCTTATACTCACTGGACTTTATCACTTACCACACCACATCTAAGGAGAGCCTTATACACACCAGCTTTGCCAATGGAGGTAAGACTCTCACAAGGCCATGATACACTTGATTCAGATCGTAAGTTAAACTGACTTCTGGATACCTTTTTTACTCTACAGTCTTTTTATTCTGTGGTATAATTTATATTGTGATAGTACCAGGATATAACTACTTGTTTTTATGATGATTGCTTTTTTTTCTCCTAGCCTTGATATTTTACATTTCAAAGTTACTATACAACTAATTTTAAATGTGCTTCTCTGTATTTAATTAACAAGTAGGCTGAGCTGTCTAATAATAGAAAATGTTATTTTTTTCACCAAGGAGTAGAAGAGCAAATATGTTCTTGTTCTAACAAGGTACTTGGAAATCAACTTCTAACTCTTTATTTGACTTAGTTCTAATTTGGGGTATGAGAGAGCTATTTAGAATTCCTCTTCCTTGGCTACAAATCCCAGATTAATAATCTAATATTTATTAGAATTCATAGGCTATTAGATAAGCCTCTTATGAATTGTATGTATGTTTCCTATATCCTTTACCAAATAATAGTTCTTAAAGTTTCTTTTTGTACTCCATATTTACTTAAATATTAATCCATATTTATATTTACAAAGTTGGATGCCCAGATTTTAAAATAATTGAAACTGGAAAAATGCACTTGAGAGATGGTAAGTGGTTTCTAAATATCACAGCAGATGAGAGAATTTAAGTTGGAGATTAAACCTTTTTTATTATGGAAGAGACTGGTTTTGTGAGCAATTTGAACCAACTATATATAAAGCAAGTACATATTTCATGGTACTCAGGAAATCTAGAACTGAAGAAGTAATTCAAATACAGATACCTCAGACTAAAATTGGATGTGTACTTATTAAGAGCCCGATATATTTTCTTTGAAATATGGCTTTTGCCTAGACTCTCCCTACAAATTAATCTGTCATTGACAGATGGGTACACCTCTCTCTGTCTCTCTTTGCCTCTGTCTGTCTCTCTCCTTCCTCCATATATTTGTTCACTAATGATCAGAAGACTGGAAGGATATGGAAACATAATCTCCTTACAATATAGAAATGGTTTTGAAGAGACACTGGTTGTGATGCTTTCTAAACTTTGACTATTACGATAGTTTTTCAAGATGCACCCATCTTTGACTATTATATGGGCAGGCAGGGTGCAAGTCTTGAACAGAGGTTTCAGATTGAGGAGGGCAGGGGGATGCAACTCTTTGTATAACCAGGAACATATGCATCTTGATTCTCAATAGAAAGGATACTGTCTAAAAGAACTTCAGTTGGGAAGAGGTAGGTGACTTCTATGTGTTGGCAGGTACGACAATAAAAAGAACTATTTGAGAGGCTAAGAAAAATAAGTGACTACCTGTGAAGGGACTAAAGGAGAGTTATGTTTTCTTTTTCTACATTACAGTTATCTTCCATTTGCCTATGGTTTTCATTTAGTCTTAGCTGCGCTTTGAGCCTCTGAGGGCAGGCTGTATACATACTTGAAGAAGCAACCCAGCAAGTGTAGTGGTGTCACATGCATGCATTCTTCACTGAGTCTTCAGGGTGGGGGAAACTGGAATGAAGGATGGTGACTTCAACTACTGTTATTTGTGTAAAAAAGGAGTTGTAGAAAATTGGCCATCTGGATGTGATTAAGGTTTGAAGAATGTGTAAGCATCATCATTATCACCACTGTCATCAATAATAATGCCTGAAATTTGTAGAATACTTTTTTGAAACTACTTTGCCCTGATATCATCTTACTTGCTTTTTATCTGAGACTTTGACTATAAAGTAATAGAAATACCTCTTTCATAAAAAAAGTCTAATAATAAAGATACCCCAATTTAATCACTTTGGGAAATGTCGGTGCCCCAAAACTTTATATAATAATAATGTACATTTAGTGAGCTTTCACTACAGGCAAGTGCTTTATAAATATTTATTATTTTATATTAATTTTCTCAATATTTATACTCATGTAGAGAACATACAAAGATAAAATACATAAATATACATACATACAAAAATACACACCTGCAGAATACACTACCTTTATTTTCATGTCTAATCCTTCCAAGGACTCTGAGGTAAAAACTTTATAAATCTTCATTGTACAGGCATGGAAACAGTGGTTTAAATAGATGAAATAACTTATTCTGTAATGTGGAGGGGAATTTGAATCCAGACTACTGAAATACAGGGACTTCTTGCTTAGTTTCTGCTACATGGGACATCAATTTACTCATGCTCTCAAGGCAGTTTTAGAACTGCCCATGTATTAAGAGTTGGCTGCAAAATATTGAGATAAACTCTGATTTAAGTTGTTATGCAAGAGAAAACACTTCCCACTTGTTTTATATTTATTGTATTTATAGTCACTAATATTTGTAAGTGGGGATACATTTAAATGCAATGCCATATACTTTGAAAGTATAATATGTTGTTACTTAGTTTAAAATTTATCACACAAATCATTTGCCTCCCAAGAAATGTCTGGGTACAATAAATTTAAGAGATGATATTGTTGAGCTCATAGTAGGCATATTTCAAAAAGAACGTTCAGTGGTACTTGTGAGAAGCAGCTGTATACTGACGGTCTCTGCAAAGGGCTGTTTGTTGACCATTCTCTTCTTAATCAATTAACTATTCTTTCTCTGCAAATGATCAGTCACTTGACTTGAAAAGAAAAAAAAAAGACCCTTTTATAAATTAAGGTTTCTAATTTATAAATACTGCCCTATAAGTGAAAATGGCATTTACCTTTATTTGGTATAGACATTTTGTTTCAAGTGAAATATTTGACGAAAGAGAAAAAAAAAATTATAATTTATTGTACTGTTCTGCCTTGACTACATAATGGAAACCCAAGCTGTGATTGAAGAAGTCCTAGATATTAACATGTATCACTTTATTCTTCAGCTGAACAGTAAACACTGTTACAAGTTAAGTTTAGCTGTAGGGCTGACTTGGAACAGGCCTGTAAATGCACCAGAAGTTTAGGCAGGTTTGGTAATTAAAGGTGCAAATGGGATAAACTATAGAAAGGGTGAAAAGAAGCAAGAGAAAGAGAAGCTGAGTGTGATGCACCACATGAGCAGACATTAAAATTAAATAAAATGGAGATTTCCTGATTTAAATTTATCCAGGAAATCAGAAACAACTTTTAAGTCATGTGACATCATTGACCATGAAAACATAGGTAATGAAAGCTGCTTATCCATTAAGAATGCAATAAACGATGTCCGGGACCCAGGTGCACGGATGCAGGAGGAGCACAGAAATAAATGGGAAAAGATGAGTCAATATTTGTTATGGTGCTGCCTGCTACTCTAAGAAGAGCCCATGGTTATAGGAAGTACTTTGTTAAGCAGCAATTGTAAGTCTACAGTGAAAGAGAATATGGATAAATGACTCCTGATACAGATCATAAAACTGTCATGAAGCCAAGCTCCAAACAGGACATTTAGCTAACTTAAATCCTGTAAATGTTATTCCCTCAAAGTAGAGCACAGTCTTTAAAACAAAATTTTTATATTTCTCTGATATGTTCATTGTAAAAATTTTGTTTACATCTTATTCCAGCATTTTCTTACACTTTTTACATTGTGATTTAATGGTAGATATAAGTCTTGGACTGCATGTCTTATTATGTAACATGTATGATTCTGTATCAGAATTTTTAATAAATGATACTTTAATGATTGCATAATATTACAGATGACCCATAAATGTACTTAATCATCTGTTGTTATATACTTATGTTCTTTTGATTTTTTTTCCTATAATTAGGCTGTGGTAAAAAAGTTTCATTAAAATGGAATTCTGGAAAAGTAATTAAGGTTAATGGATATATACAATTTTTAGTTTTTGAACATAGTTTGCACAATTATTTTCCAGAAGTGTTCTTGCAACAGACAGTCTCACCAGAAGGTTGTGAATGTGACCATCTCAGTGTACCTTCTTGTGCACTAAATAATTGTAATTATTTTATTTACTAATTTGAGAGGCAAATGAATGTGACTAATAATTCATGAGATTGAATTTTTATGTTTATTAGCTATATTCTTTAAATTTTTTTAAAATTCCCATTTAATGTTTGTGTGTGTATGAAATTAGTTTCACTCCAGTTTAACTATAAAAGATTTGATTCTCTTTTTTTCTCCATGTATGTGTACTCATTACATAACTAATTTTCTGTCTATGGCTTGTCGCCCAACTTGGTTTGGAGTGTTCTTCGGAAGCTCTAGGGTTTCGGTGTGTGTATAACAGCTAACCTTGGTTGTCTGTGCTTTTGTTGATTTCCTGCTTTCTTATCTATGTTGCCTATTTTATGATAATTTGGGAGGAGGGTAGGAGGAGCTAGGTATGCACACGCATGCACAGGAACTTATCTTGTAGTGGGTCTTTATTATATTCTTGAGTTTTCTGTGTCGGCCTCCAGGAATAAGGTCTTCATTAAAGAAATTTTATATCCTAAAACTAAAGGAGCCTCACCTGGTTCTGGCTCCTTGGAGATATATGTAAGACATAGCATCCTCAAGCGCCCCTACTCTGGAACTTCTCACATCATATTTTTGCACCTTGAAAACAAAGCCTGCACCTTTGCTATAGAGAGCTTTAAACAAATGGTTCTTTTAGACATCAGAAACTACCGAAGGGTGTTTTGTTGTTATTTTTACTAGCGCTCAGTAATTATTCAAATTTATACTCAGATCTGATGGTTAAACAAATCTCTATATTTATTCTGCCTGAATTAACCAGTCACTACTAAGAACTGAATCTCTTCAGCTTAGATTTGGTACACTTTGGGATTTATTTTTTAACAAGGCAAAAAATATTGTTGGTTATGTATACAGCCAAGATTCTGATCCATTATACATGCTCTGATTATGCTTATAAAAAAGATTCAAAGTGAGTAATCCTAAGCATTGACTTCTCTCTTACTTTCATACGATAGGATTTTCCTTCTTTCTTTTAATCATTCATTTGTTCTTTCATCCTTTCTACTGTTCTTTCTCCTTCTTTCTCTCCTTCCTTCCATCTCTTCCTCTATTCTTTCTTTCCACCTTTTTTCACAGTAATAATGGCTATATAATTGTTTCCTTCGAGAACAGCTTTTGTGGTCTCATAGTTTTTGATATCAAGTAACCATTTTTAAAATTTTTCTAGGTAGTTTTTAATTCTCATTTGATTTCTTTTTTGATATAAGTTAGGACTATATCTCAGTTTCCAAGTAATTTTCCTGCCATATTTTTAGTATTAATTTTCATATTTATTGGATTATCAGAAAATATGATCTCTGCTTTTTAAATGTGTTAAACTTGCCCAGCTAGCTCAGGTGGTAGAGTATGAGACTCTTAAATGTGTTAAACTTTTCTTCGTGGACACATTCATATTGATTTTCATGAATGTATATGCAAAATTTTTATATTTACAGAGATGTAAATATGTATATCTATTGAGATTTTTCTCGTTTGTATTATTAAAGTCCTCTGTGGTCTTCTTATTTTTAGTTTACTAGAATTTTTAAATTCTGAATGAAGCGTATTGAAAACTCAGCTATGTTTTTTCTGGTTCTCCTAGAATTTCTCATATATTTACATTTTCTGGTTAGCCGCTATATAGTATGTTCCATACAGGTTTGTGACGTTAAAACTGCATGTCTTTAAAATGTTATCTTTTAACATCAAAATCTTCTTCCAAATATCTAATTTCCTTTCAGGAGTTTGCATTACATATTTTTGAATGGTTTGTCATCTGTTTAGGTTCCCGTATAAATTGTAAAGTTCATTGCTCATCACCACTTTTGCTCTTATTTATTTTCCCCTATTGTGAGACTTTGGTTCTGTTTCATTGGTGTTAGTTTGAGTACTTGGTCAAGTATTTTCCTAAGATCTGTAATATGGGTCACACCTTCTCATACATCTTGAACATTCTCAAATATCTATTTATACCCTGATCTATGGTTGGTATAGGATTAATAAGTTCTTTTTTGTTAGTAGTGATTCCACCACTTTCTTGCTTTTAGAGTGACATAAATGGTACCATAAGTGTTAATACGATACTTATTTCTTTGAAGTTGACCTCTTTGTCTAAATACTTGTAGGTTTTTCTTTTAATTTCACAGATTTTATCATGTTCTGCTGACTTTTATCATCAATCAAGGTTGAGACAGGCAGACTCAGTTTGTTTTCAATGCAGATTCCCCCCTCCCTCCTTTCTAGTTATTTTCTATCCTCTGTTACTTTATTTCTTTCTGGAACTATAGTAGCCACATTTCAAGATGCTTGTCTTTTAAGTTTTCTAAGATTTCATCACTTTACATTTTGAGATATTTCTTCTACATTTTCTTTTTGGCTCTGTACGTGGACTCAATTATGGGTAAACTTAATTTACTAAATTGTGTAGTAGAAAAATTATGGTTTTTTTTTTAATGCAACAGAAGTACCTTAGTATTATTATTATTATCACTTTGTTCAAGTTGCTGTCTTTCTCTTTGTAGTAGAAGGAATTCTAAGATGACCCCCAAGAGTCTCTCCTACTGATATACATACCCCAGTAAAATTCCCTTGCCTTAAGTGTGGGTGGAATTTGTAAATATGATGGAATAATTACTCATTTGATTAAGTTATGTTATATGAGAAGGGTAATGGGATTGTAGCTCCTATAACTGTTACATTATTTTTCTGCTAGCCTTGAAGAAGTAAGCTGCTATTTTATGAGAGGGCTAGGTAGCCTCTAGTTGCTAAGGGTAACCCCCAGTTACCAGCCAGCGAAAAATCAAGGGCCTCAAGTCATATAACTACAAAGAATATTATTCTGCCAACAACCCAGGTGAGCTTGGTAGAGGACCCTGAGGTTCAGGTGAGGTTGTATCCTTGGCTGACACCTTGATTTCAGACTGATGAGATGCAGAGCAGAGAACTCAGCTAAGCCATGCCCAGACTCTTGTGAGACAGTAGATTAGTGTTTTAGACCACTGATTTGTGGTAATTTGTTATGCAACAAGAAAAAATAAATATACCTCTCTAGAAGTTAAGTGGCTTGTCTTTTTTCTTTTCCTCATTCTTTTGTTGCTGATAGAACCCCTTGTGTGGGATGTGAGGTTCCCTTGTCACTGGATCTCTGGTCTGGTTGTTAAGAGTGACTTTGGTAAGGAGTGAATAGCTAGGTGCAGCAGCAGGCAGGGTTCCCGTCTCCACTAGAATACTCAGAGGATACATTCTGTTTTCCAGGATTCTCTGACACTCCCCCAGCCTGTGCATGGAAAGGATTCCATTTACCAGTACAATGCCTTCTTGGTTTCATGGAGTACAGAGAGATTAGTCAGACAGACAGCCATAGGTTGGTGTTGGCTATCTTTCAGGATCATACAGAACTTCAAAGGCCACCATCTTTCTGAAATCTAAAGCATCCATATTTTCACTTTATAGCTTATTGATTCTGGCATCTAGGTTCTCACAAGCTCATGAAGGAGAAAGCTCCACATCACTTCTCTCCACAGAGAACAAAATCTTGCTTGCATCCATTTTTTCTTTGCCCCAACAACTTGGACTGGAGGAGCAGCAAGCTTTTATACATGTTGTCATCTTCCCAGAATTCTCTGCCAGGACTCTCTTCTCTATGGTCACAAATGAGGAACATTTTTTTTTTTTAATGAAACACTGCTATTAGCAAAAGAGAAAGGAGTTGGAGAGAGAAAAGGAGGGAATATATGTGTGTTTACATATTTATACTTTACTTAGATATTCTTTTGTAATATAGGCAAAATGTTAGTGAGGCAGATAGCAAAGTGCTTAAGATCATGGACTTTGGGTTCAGAATGCCTAAATTCTTCCATCTACTGAAATATGTCATCTTGGTAAATTACATTATATTTTAGTGCCTTGGTTTACATATTGATTCAGTGGAGATAATCTACTTGATAGGTGGTTGTGAGAATTAAATGAGTTAACATATGTACAATAATTAGTATCGGAACTAGCACATATATGAGCTCAAAAAATATTTCCATTATTATAAAACACAAACTAAAGATATTATAAAAGGATGAATTAAGCATCAATCAATAGTTAATTCTATTTTATTTGTTAATATGCAAAAACATTATGCTCAATGACCCTGAGTATTAAATTAAATTTTGAATATGTTAGGATTATCATTTTTGTTTATTTCTTTATAATGTGGCTGATAAAGAGCTAGTATTTATACTAAAAGTGTCAGTTTTTCCATTTTCTTGGTGTTTATTTGTGTTTACATTATCAGTTTTAACTTCAGTCCTTGATGGATTTGCAGGGGTCTTCCTAGATACTTGTCTATTTTGCTAGGGCTATTTGTTTCCAATTAAATAATCTATCTATCTATATATATATGTATACCAAACTAGGTACAAGTAAACTACAGTGTCTTAGAGAACTCTGAGAGCAAAGCTTTGAAGGTTGACATGAGGGTGCTGACCTTCTATGTCATAGATCCTCCATTATTTTCTCATAAACCCAAGTGAGCATCGTGGTCATCTGTGTCTATTAAATCTTAGTAAAGTTGTATGTCTTGGATTATAGGTAAAAGCATATATAAATTCATGCTTTATTTTTTTTTTCTTACTATTCTTGGGGTGCATACACCTTTTGAGATCATTATCTAAAAAACTTCTTAAATAATACTGAATAATGATCAAATATTTTATTAAGCATCTTTCTGTGCTAGAGGATGTACTCCTGTGATAACTAACATTGCATGACATAGATACAGAAACTGAAAACTTATTAAAGAATTTATTTGTGTTCATATACAACTTAAAATAATTTCCCTTAGTTTAATATTTTAGGAATAAATTTAGTTGCCCTTTTGGTTGTTACACAGTTATTATGGGTAATTCTATTTTCTCAAGTGTTTATTATATGCAAAGCACATACTAGATACTTTAATGCTACTTTATTATCTACTTCTGTTGGTAGTTTTGGCAGTTGTTTTGATAGTTGTTTGGGGTGGTTGTTTTTATCTGTGTTAAAGATAAGGAAATGATGAGCAGAAATGTGCTGAAGCTTACAGATCTAGCAAGTGGCAGAGGTGAGATTCAAAGCAACATATTTCTGGCCTCAGATTCTTTTTTCTTAAGCACTGCACTGAATCAGATGGTTTCCATAGTTTTAACAGCAAGTAGAAATGGCTAGAACTGTGATGATTATCTTTATACCCCTAGAGCCAGGTACAATGATTGTCTCATAATAAATATTTGTGGAGTGAAACCAGAGGTAAAGAGGAAAGCAGGTTGATTAAACATTGAAATAGTGTTGAGTCAAAAGCTACAAGAGCTCTAGAGAGGACATAAATATTAGTGATTTGAATAATCAGATGATAGGAATATTGGTAACAATCAGCCTCCAACTGAAATGCCTAAGGTTGTTAACTATGTCATTCAAACTTGAGGATGTTTTTTCCTTCATGAGTGAATACCAGTAGCTAGGAAGGGTTAGAAGTGGGCCTGGCCTCCCTCCACTGCTTCAAATCGCACAATGTGCAAAAATTGATGACAACAATAAAAATAACAGTAATAATTAAAATAGGTTCAAGCTAGGTCTTCTCCAGTCCTTTCCTTGGATTATTTACTCAGAAAACATTTATTAAACAACTACTGCTAACTTAAAAAATAAAAGGCCTCTCAAAGTGAGAAGCAACAAGCATTTACTTGAGATTAAAAAAAAGAAGCATAGCTATTGGGGAAGCATCGATTCAAGCAGAAGCGCAGATAATTTTCTGATTCAGAGACAAAAGCAATGAGTATGGGAAAGGGAAGGAGGAAAATTACATTAACAGAAGAAAGGCATTTCTATTGGTGCAGATAACATAATGATGCTAATTCTAAACAATATTTTTAATTTTTACTCTGGTAGTCATAGGTCCTGAAAGCATAATATCTGCTTTCTGGTTATCCTTGCACAGTTTTTTGGGATACCATGTTGCTTTAGGCCCAGTCCAAAGGTTATTTTGTCCTGTTTTAACATTCCAAAGGTTTGAGGCTTAATATGTGCAAGGCAATTCCTCTGGCTTGGCTGCTCTGGCTGCATTTTAAAGTGGCTCCATTTATCATTTTGCTTACACTACTATGTGTCATGCACCATCTTAGGCAGAAAGGTTATAGCACAGCCTCTGCTTTTAAGAAGCACACAATCTCCAGGGAACATAGCTACCAAACAAGCAATGCGAAGTGCTGTAGAAGTGCACGTTCATCAGGAGGGTCAGAAAAAAACTACCATGAAGATGGGGTAGAAGAACATTCCAGGAGAGTAATAAAAGTATGAACAATGATGAGAAAGAACACAGAATAATCGAGAAGCTCAAAGAAGGCCAACTGGAAAGAGCAAAGGGGGAAATGGCAAGAGAGAATGCTGCAGTGGTCACTGGGAGGCTGACCACCTGGGGCCGTACAGGGTCTGTTAGGGATTTGAATTCTGCCCTAAAGGAAATAGAAAAGCATTGAAGAGTTGGTTTAAAACTGAAGATTAATACGATCAGACTTATATTTCTTGGGCTGGAAAGTAGAGAATGGATTACAGCGAGTAAGAAGAGAAGGGGGAGTCCAACTAGAAAACTCTTGGCATACACCAAGAGGTAAGACTCGCTTGGACGAGTATGAAGAAAGGGAGAGGGGCACATATGGATGGCTTCAGGGAGTACTCAAGAGGTAAAGCTGATTGTTTGGATATTGCAGAGCAGTAAAGAGAAAATCAAGAACGACTTCTAGTTTCTGGCTTGAGAATGCTTGTTGGGCAAATTTAGGGGGAAAAGATGATGTCAGTTTTGGATATTTGACTTGAACTGCCTTTAAACCATAAAAATGGAGAGGTAAAATGGACTATTGAAAATATGGACGTGGAGCTCATTTTGGGATTTGTCGGCATATAGCTATAAACAAAGATATGGGGGTAGACTGAACAGAGAATGGATTGAGAGGAAAGAGAGGGTAAGAACTCTGATTAGGTGAAGAACGTTGGGTCAGGAAAGAGAAACACGAAAAACTAAAACAGTGTATTCTAAGAAGCGTTGATTGTATCAGATGTTTCTAAGCAATCAAAAAAAAAAAATGAGAATTGAAAGGTTTTTACTGGGTTTAAAAACATGGAGGTTGCTAGCAATCTTAACAGAAGAAAGTTGATGGAGTGTGGCTGAAACCAGACTGGAGTGGGCTCGCAGATGAGAGGATCGTGAGGAAATTCAGGGAATTAAAGCAGAAATTTGACTAAAGAGATGAGGGAGGTTGATTACTATGTATGAATGGGGGATTAAAAGAGGCTTTCAGTTATGGTTTATTTTATTGTTTAATAATTGCAAAAGGCTTAAGCATATGCCAGTTCTGATAAGGAGAAGTAGAGAGGAACCTATCGTTACCTCAGTATTCTTGAAGATCACAAAGCTGTGGATAGAGCTAAGATTAGCACTACTAGTCTGGGGATTCTGGTGACTTTACTGTTCTAGAGTTAAATTATGAACTTAAACAGAGGGGAAATATCATTTTAGAGCATAAGATAGTCTTTTTACACATATTGAATTATGAAAGAGGGAGAAGCTATAGCAAGAATTGCCAGGTTGATATTGCAGTTTTAAAGTTATTATGAAGTTATAAGTGTATTTATATGTCAGCTTGTCCTAAAAGGTAGAACCACGAGTATATTGGGTTATTGCTTTGTGAGGAGGAATCAATGGAGCTGATGATTTGCGCAGAGAACATGCATTAGTTTGATTGAAATTTGGTGGGAGACCTAGCTTGAAATTATTTTTATTATTATTTTTATTGTTTTCATCAGTTTTTGCATAGTGTGGGATTTGAAGCGGTAGAGGCAGGCCAGGCCCACTTCTAACTATCCTAGCTACTGGTATCATAAAGAGGAGCAATTGCTAATTTTAATGGTTGGAAGTCCAGAATATTCTCCAAATCAATTTTTCGAGTGAAGGTTTCTATATTTAAGACATGTAGCCAATCTTTTAACACTTTTTTTTTTCCATGAAACTTGATAATTGAGAGGTCAAAGGGCCATCCTTACCAATGTCCTTCTTCCATGCAGCTGGACACAGATTACCAGGTCTTGGTAGCAGTTATCAATAAAATAGTAGTTGAATTCCATTTCACTATTGGTTTTTTGTGTGATCATTCTCAGAAACCCCATGGCAGGGGACAAAATAGATTATAGGTGACCTATACAGCAGGATTTGGACTTTCATCAGTCTCTAGCAATAATAAATGTGGTTCCCTGACAAGTCCTACTGAAAATAGAGATGGTAGATTCTTTTAATAAGTTTATCAAAAATATCACTTTTAATAGGTTACTATTTGTGGGAGAGTTTCTAAAAATGGCTGCAAATCTCTACCCTTACTTATCTATGTCCTTTGTCATGTGACATTGCAGCTCCTCCCATTATGGTGTAAAGTTCATTTCTCCACCCTTAAATCAAGACTTGCTCATCCAGTAAAATTCACTAGAAGTGATGGTATGGCAGCTCCACTCTCAGGCTTAATGAGGCCTTGAGTGCTTCTGGTTGCTATCTTAGGGCCCCTACCATGGCCGTGTGAACAAGCCCAGGCTAGTGTTGTTGATCATGCGAGACTAATCACCAGAGGTGTCTAAGCCCTGTTGTCCCAGCTGAAGTCCCTAGGAATGGAGCGTAGCCCAGATTAGTAAAGCCACCGACCCAACTTGCAGCCGACTGCAAGGCACGAAGTGGCCACAACCAGACAGCTCAACTAAATTGCCAACACTCAGGATTATGAGCTAAATAGTTATTTTTAAGTGACAAGCTTTGGTACGGTTTGTTGCTCATAATAGCTAGCTGGTATACCATTCTGTTGTATCTCTCTATAATAATCATATCTATTATCACCCAAGAGATATCGCTGGGGACAGTGAATAGTTATTAAGTGGCTATACTCTCATTAGGCTGTACTGGGCATTATACAACACAATTTACCCACAGATGTTTGTAAGAGCTCAAATTTTGTTGGTATTTCAGAGATTCTGATTCAAATAAGACACTACACTCATTTGACATTATATTATTTATCATGCCAGTTGTTTACATACAATATGCTTCTGGGCACAATACAGACTGCCTTTATTATAAACCACTGGGTATGACCTACAGGAAACAGCATATTTCTTTCTTGTCTTATTTTACAGTATAATCAGTACATTTAAATCACAGAGTGAATCCAGAATATCAATCTGTTTAGCATGTCTCCATTTAATTCACTAACAACATAAAATATATGTGCATTTGGCAGTTGAAATGAAAAATAATGAGGCACTTAGAGAAATTAGATTACTACATTATAATATAATAAGAATTTAATGATACAAGTAACATATACCCCTCATACATTTTGGCATATGGGAAGCTACACAATTATCGACAGTGTGAAGTTTTTCTTTTGATTGCCAGAAATTAGTCATGTGATTTACGATCAAATGTGATAATGTTGTTCTCTTGGATAAAATCTATTATGACATACATATTACTTTTATTAATTATTCTATTGGATAATTGGAGACCTATGTTTTTTTTTTAAATGACAGAGTAGAGACAGCTCATTTTACACTTTCTAATTTCATGCTTGTCTTCGGCTAAATCTTTTCCATAAATTTCAATTCAACAAACTATAGATGCAGCGAGTTAAACTGAATGAATTGGTTAGAATTCATGCAGAAGTCAAAGAAACTGGATCTTTTTTAACTCAAATATTATCAATTGATATAAAGTTTAGTCAAAGAGAACCAAGCCTGAATCACCCATATCACTAATAATTTTGAAGTATGTATAGTATCTTTAATGACAAGAAGTCGGGGCAAATAGAGATAGCTTAGGAGTAAAAGAAAATATTAAAATCACATATGAAGATTTCAGGATTCTTTGGCATGCAATCTCCAGCAAATACTCGGCACAGTGGTAGTATTTCATGCATGACTGCCTTTCAGTTTATGGTATATAACACTGTCATCTCTTTTCCAGAGTGACAGGACACATACTCATTTTAGTAAATTAACTTTGCCAAGCTGTATGTCTAAATTTGTTTTGAAAGTTTAAGCTCAGCAAATAAGAAAAAAAAAAAATAGCAAGGTGGCATACCAACATGGGGAAGATTGGCGTATTTCATAATTTATCAAGATAAGATTATAAATACTTTATTTTTCTCTATTAAAAGAAATTTAATATGAAACCTATCTTGGTATCACTGAGTGGCACTATCTACCCAAACACATGGCCACAGAAGACTAATATTCAGTTTTGCTACAGTCAGATGATTTCTTTGGGGATACTTTTTTGTTTAATTGAGTTTATCACTTTAGATTGACATTTTTAGGATTTTTTATTATTCTTTTTTATTTTTCAATTACAGTTGACATACAATATTATATTATTTTCAAGTGTACAACACAGTGATTAGACTTCTATGTCTTACGAAGTGATCACCTCAATAAGTCTAGTACCTAGTTGACACCATAAATAGTTATTACAATGTTATTAACTATATTTTCTAGGCTGTACTTTACATTCCCATGACTATTTCAATAACTAGCAGTTTGTATTTCTTAATTCCTCTCACCTTTTTCACTCCCCCTCCCAATCCCATCCCATCTTGCGGCTAATTTGTTCTCTGTACCTATGAGTTTGTTTCTGTGTTGTTCTTGTTTTTTTAGATTCCACTTATAAGTGAAATTATATGATATTTGCCTTTTTCTGTCTTATTTAACTGAGCATAAAATTTTCCAAGTCTATCCCGTTGTCACAAATGGCCAGATTTCATTCTTTTTTTAATGACTGAGTAACATTCCATTATATATATGGACCACTTCTTTATCCATTCATTTATTCATGAACACAGGTTGCTTCCATATTTTGGCTATTGTAAATAATGCTGCAATGAATATATGTGTGTATATATCTTTTCAAATTAGTGTTTTGGATTTCTTTAGATAAGTGTTCAGAAGTGAAGTTGCTGGGTCATAAGTCCTGTATTTTATTTTTTGAGGAAATCCATACTGTTTTCCACAGTGGCTTCACCAATTTGCAATCCAACCAACAGTGCACAAGGGTTCTCTTTTCTCCACATCCTCACCAACACTTGCTTCTTGATTTATTAATAATGACCATTCTGACAGGTATAAAGTGATATCTCACTCTAGTTTTAATTTGAATTTCTCTGATGGTTGATGACATTGAACATCTTTTCATATATCTATTGGGCATTGGTATATCTTCTTTGGAGAAATGTCTGTTTAGGTCCTCTGCCCATTTTCTAATTGGATTATTAATTTCTTTAGTGTTGAGTTGCATGAGTTCTTTATAAATTTTGGATATTAACCCCTCATCAGATGTATTATTGACGAATATCTTTTCCCATTCAATAGATTATCTTTTCATTTTGTTGATGGTTCCTTGCTGTACAAAACCTTTTTAGTTTGATGTAGTTCCATTTGTTCGTTTTTGCTCTGGTTTCCATTGCCTGAGGATATATATCAGAAAAAAACTATTACTAAGAGCAATGTCAGAGAGTTTACTTCCTATATTTTCTTCTATGAGTTTTATGGTTTCAGGTCTTACATTTAAGTCTAATCCATTTTGAGTTTATTCTTGTATATAGTGTAAGAAGGCAGTCTAGTTTGTTTTTTGTTTTTTTTTGCATGTATCTGTCCAATTTTCCCAACACTGTTTATTGAATAAACTGTCTTTACCCCATTGCATATTCTTGCCTCTTTTGTCATATATTAAGTGAACATATTGGTGTGAGTTTATTTCTGGGTTCTCTATTCCATTGGTCTATGTGTCTGTTTTTTTTTTTTTAATATCTGTATAGTATAGTCTGACATCATGTAGTATACTTCAAACTTTGTTCTTATCACGTTGCCTATTCTGAGTCTTTTGTGGTTCCATAAAAATTCTGGGATTATTTTTTCTAGTTCTGGGAGAAATGCCATTGGTATTTTTATAGAAACTGCACTGAATCTGTAGATTACTGTGGGTAGTATGGACATTGTAACGATGTTGATTTTTTGTGTCCATGAGCATGGCGTATGCTTCCATTTGTATCTTCTTAAATTTCTTTCCTCAATGTTTTATAGTTTTCCTAGCACAGGTCTTTTACCTCCTCGGTTAAATTTATTCCTAGGTATTTTATTCTTTGTGATGCAATTGTCAATGGAATTGTTTTCCTAATTTCTCTTTCTGATAGTTCATTATTGGTGTATAAAAGTGAAACCTATTTCTGAATATTAATTTTCTGTCCTGCTACATTACTAAATTCATTTTTTAGTTCTAATAGTTTTTTTGGTGGAATTTTTAGTGTTCACTATAGAATATCATGTCATCTGCAAATAATGATGGTTTTACTCCTTCCTTTCCAATTTGGATGCCTTTTATTTCTTTTCTGATTACTTTGGCTAAGACTTTTAATACTACATTGAATTAAAGTGGTGAAAGTGGACATCCTTGTCTTGTTCCTGATCTTAAAGACAAGCTTTCGCTTTTTGCCATTGACTATGATGTTAGCTGTGGATTTGTCATATATGGCCTTCATTATGCTGAGGTATGTTCACTCTATTTCCACCTTGCTGAGAGTTATTATCATAAATGGATGTTGGATTTTGTCAAATGTTTTTCTGCATCTATTGATATAATCATATGATTTTTAGCCTTCCTATTGTTTATGTGGTGTATCATATTAATTGTCTTGCAGAATTTGAACAAAACTTGCATCTCAGGAATAAATTCCACCTGATCATGGTGGATAATCTTTTTAATGTATTTCTGAATTTAGTGACTATATTTTGTAGAGGATTTTTGCACCTATGTTCATCATGGATATTGGCCTACAATTTTTTTTTGAATTTTTCTTTTTAAAATTAAATTTATTGGAGTGACTGATTAATAAAATTAAATAGATTTCAAGTATATAATTCAATAATATGTCATCTGTATATTGTATTGTGTGTTTACCACCCAAAGTCAAATCTCCTTCTATCACTATATATTTGACCCCTTTTACCCTTTTCTACCTTTTCCTCCCCCCTTTCCTCTTATAATCATGAAACTATTGTCTGTGTCTGAGATTTTATTAGTTTTTATTGTTTGTTCACTTTTATATCTGACATATGAATGAAATCATATGGTTCTCAACTTTTTCCATACAATTTATTTTGCTTAGCATGATAATTTTAAGATCCATCCATGTTTTCGCAAATGGTAGTATTTTATCTTTTCTTACGGCTAATTTTCCATTGTATGTACATACCACATCTTCTTTATCCAATCATCTATCAAAGGACACTTTGGTTGTTTCCATTTTTGGCCACCATGAATAATAATGCTATTATTTTTTTTTTGTAGTGTCTTGGTCTGGCCTCATAAAATGATTTTGGGAGCCTTTCCTCCTCTTAAATTTCTTGGAATAGTATGAGAAGAATAGGTATTAATTCTTTAAATGTTTGTTAAAATTCATCTGTGAAGACATCTGATCCAAGACTTTTGTTTGTAGGGAGTTTTCAATTACTGATTCAATTTGATTAGTAGCTATAGGTTTGTTCAGATTTTCTGTTTTCACCTGATTAAGTCTTGGAAGATTGTATGTTTCTAGGAATTTACCCATTTCTTCCAAATTGTCCAATTTATTGGCATATAATTGTCTGTAGTATTTCTTGAGGTAGGGCTGTATTACTATGAATTTCCCACTTAGAACTTTTTTGGCTGTGTTCTACAGATTTTGGGTCATTATGTGTTCCATTATCATTTCTTTCAAGGTATCTTTTGATATCTTCTTTGATCTTCCTTGTAAACCCATTCATTGTTTAGTAGCATGTTAGTTAGCCTCCATATATTTGCGTGTTTTTCAGTTTTCTTTCCTCATAGCCCTTGGAAAGAATGAATCCTGCAACATCTTGATCTCATACTTCTATCCTCCAGAACCATAAAAAAATAAATTTCTGTTGCTTAAGCCATTCATTCTGTGCTATTTTGTCATGGTAGACCTAGGAAACTAATAAAACCATAAAGTAAGGATCTTTGGTTTTGTGGGCCACCATGATCTTTGTCACAACTACTCAACTCTGCTCTTGTAGCACAAAAGCAGCAATAAACAATATATAAATGACTAGTGAGAAATATGTTCCAATGAAACTTTATTTATAAAAGCAATCAGCATGGGCTGTAGTTTGCCACTGGTGCTCTATACTTTGTTGCTCTGATAAATGTGTGCTGAAGAGGTTGTAGATGGCCAGAAGCTTGGTCAGAAGTCCGAAATACTTGGGGTCGGAGTGGGGGTGGGGGTGGGGGTGAGGAGGGAAGCAGCAATTGTCTTCAGATTATTCTTAATCCTCCTCTCTAAACTACTTTCTATCTGGTTTGAATGACTGCCAGCTTTTGCATGCAAGATTATTGTAGTGCTTTAAAGATGGTCACAAATGTTTTGCTGCTCTTCTCCTCAATAGGTAGGTTCTGTTTAGCCTCCCTCTCAACCTGAGCTGGCTTTGTGAGTTGTTCTTACCTATGGGAATGCTGTGGAAATGACATTGTACTAAAGCCAGTCATAAGCCTTAAGAGACCTGGAACTTCTGCTTTCATTCTCTTGGAGCTCTGAGCCATCATATAAAAAGATCTAGCTACCCTGCTAGAAAGACGATATAGACAGAGAGAAATGTTCAAAAGGCCCCCCTATATTCCAGCTATCCAGCTGAATCATCAGATATGTGTGTGACATCATTTTGGATATTTCAGTACCCAGGTGAGTTTGAAGTGAATATAACCTTTTGAGTAACCCCAGCTGACACCATGTGAAGGCAAGCCATTTCTACCCACTCTGCCCAAATGGCAGAACTGTGAACAAGTAAATTATTATGGTTTTAAGACACTAAATTTGGAATGGATTTTTATGCAGTGAAATCTGATACATAATGCTCTCCAGGTGCCCAGGATTTCTACTCTTGGCCCATTATAGACTTCCCTAGTCAGATAACATTCATTTACCCTAATGCCTTCTTGCCCACATCAAGACACCTGCCCCAAGAAAATTTCAGACATTGCAGTAGGTGGCTGAGGTTGAAACCAAGAGCACTGTAGGTTAAAGATGTATAATATTATGCCTTTTACCTAAGTGCCTTGTCAAGTTACAAGGCTCTTTTGATGAAAGAAGATGTGGTAAGGAGAAATATTTTTATCCTAAAGCATAGTATCAAATTAAACTTAATATTATCTTACTGTGAAGGGCTACAAAGACTCATCATGATCATGAAGTTATTTAGTTCATTCTCGATCCAGTGAAAGTCTTTTATCTCTTCAGTCTTCCTACAGAGGGCACCATCCTATACCATTTCATGTAATCTTTCCATTTTTTTTAGCAGTCTAAAAACATGTTCCAGTGCAAGATCTAAAACATGTTCCAATACAAGTTCTGTAGTCGAACATCATTCATGTTGCTTAAGATGCAGACTTAGATTATGTGCTATATATTAGCAAGAAAATGGATGACCTTTTCCCAGACAGGAAAAACTACAGACTTGAATCATTTTCTGCAACTGAAATTTTTGAACCATCATACTGGAAGCTATAGTTGGAGTGGCCACTTGGGTAAGATTACAATTGAACATTCCTTAGCACTTACAGATGACCTGTTCTAATGAAGTCTATTTCAAAACTCTTTTAAAATTTATCCTGCTACTAGCTATAAGGAAGAAAAACTTTACTTGTCATCCTTCTCCCATTCTCTTTGCATGATTGGGTCTGATCTCAGGACACAGATCGTAGGCCCCATTTCAGCTATGTTATAGTTGGGTCAATTGAGCAATTAAAGAGCAATGAGTTTGAACAACTGCTTTACAGATTTTTTAAATAAAGCCCATTTTTCAAATTGTTTAATTTCCTTAAAACAAATAATAAACTGAGAATGTTCTACTTATATTCTAGGGTTGGTTTTTGGTTGTTGTTACATCTCTGAAGAGTGTGGACCACATCTTAAAAATGAATGACCTCAGAAAGAACACCTTGTGTCAATCTGTTCCATTAAGTAGGGATAGACCGAGGCACTTTCCATCATAACTTCCTGTAACACTTATTTTAAAAGAAAATAAAAAGTCATCTCCTTTGACAAATGACTTTGCAATTCATCAGTTTCCTGACTCTGCTCTGTAAATGTTAAACAACCCCACTGTACATGCTCGTACACATTTGTAGAAATAACTAGTATAACATATTCCCAGTGGAAAGAATTAATTAACACTCACTGTATAATTTTAATGGAAATTAAATATACGAGTTCACAAGATAAACACATCATAGAGACCTTTTAATTCAAGGAGCCAAGAGGACAGGGACTGTCAGTGTGGTACCCAGAATGATATATATATACCTTTAGTGCTTTTTTTCTCTTCCTAGACGCAAGTGGAAATATTTAACCACATGACTATTTTTTTTTACATGCCTAGTTTAAATCACATTTAGACAACTTTTATGCTACTTGCAGAAATGATTCCTGATCTTGATTATTAATGTTTAAACGTTCTTTGGAGAGTATTTTAAAACACGCTTAGCAATTTGGGCATTGACGTCACTTCTTTGCCATTTTCTGATTGAAGTTGCAGACTTCCTTAGATGAAAAGATTTTCCAAATTCTAATCTCTGATTAGATGCCAATCAGAGCTTTTTGAGGGTATGTGCTGTGTCTTCTTGTTTTATAGCCGAATGGGTTAGATACATAGTTAATAATGGAGATAACTGTAAACTATCTTTCCTTCTGTTTGCACATTTAAATGGTTTGAGAAATCTTTCTAATTGAAATAGCACATTGTATGAAATCATAGGAAGAGATTTTAGCATGTAAGCCACAGTGAAGCAGAAAGCACATAGGCTTTGTGTTAAGACAGACACAAGCTCTGCTAAATAGGGCCCACAATTCCTGAATCCTGTGAGTTCCAGCATAGAAAATCTGATCCTAAACCAATTATCTAGTTACGTATTTATCTGTAGAATATACATCCTTTCAAGTTTCTGCTTCTGGAAATCAAGTTAAAACTCTTAACATGGATCATCAGCCACTTCCTATAAAATAATATAAAAATTACTGTTTTTTTCTCAAAATTTATTTTTTTCTGTAAAACATTAATTTGCCTCCAAATGCAGTATTTATTTGTATAAATATAGCATCTCGATTAAATTAAAATGTGAATTATTCCAGCACGTCAAATATATGTTAGCAAACTTGATAAATCATGTTTTTAGTATTTTTCTACTCCTGCATAATGATTCTCAATATCTTGATTGGCCCATATCTGCATGCAGCCCCTGGGTAGAGGTATGCTAAGGTGTGGGCAGCATCCTGTATTCTGGACTAATTTTTTTCTCCATCAAACCATCAATACATATGTTCTTTGTGACACTTTTTGAGTTATTTCATGTCTGCTTTTTGACAGGAAAAATAATGGTTTTATTGATAGAGACTCATCATCCCAGTAAGAAAACATGGAAATGCAATGTTTTTCTTTACTTTATAAGAGTGTACTATTATTAACATTATTTTGACCACTCTCATCATCAGTCATCTTTGATGACCAGACTTTATTCTTTGGCAACATGTCTTCTATTCCCACTGAGAAATCCCCTCTGGGAGGCATTCATTCAGCTACTGAGTGGCTTTCTCTCTCCTTGCACAAACAGTGACTTTGCAGAGCCTGCATGAGGCCTATTGTGGACATTAGCTCTTAATGTAAGTAATAATGATAATGTCCACTTGAATATAATATACATATTTTTAATGGCCTGCTTTTTCAAATAGATAATGAATAGAAGGCAAAAAGTTCAGCCATGACAAGACTATAAATATGTGTATCTCACAATGAAGGCATCTTCTTTCATTAACAGTCACAGGTGGTTTGAGTTCATGTCCTGGGCCAGTGACACTGACTGTACAGGCCACTTTACACACTGTCATGACTTCCGCCTTTTGCATGATGGATTAAAACAACAATGGAATCAGTAAAAAAAAAAGAGAGAGAGAGAGAATGAGAGAAAAGAGAAAGAAAAGAGAAAGAAAGTGGAGAGAGAGAGAAGGAGAAGGAAAGAAAGAAAACAAAGAGAAGTGGAGGCGTGAACCTGGCAGGAGGCAAACTCTATGAGACATTGCAGTGCTTTTCCTGTAGGCTGTGGCTCCAGGGGCGAGCCTCATCCTGGTGGCCTCCCACTGACGTGGCCTGGCTGGCAGATCCCTTTCTCTGTTTGAATGGCTCATGAAGAGCCTGTGTGTTCCATGCTAGTAATCCAGGTCATGTGTTTCATAAGCCTCCCGTGAGATGGAAAAAATTATGTGAAGTATTCTAGGGGAGATTGAAATGACTGATGATATTGTCACGTGGTATCGCTTGGGCTTGCGTATTAAATGTCTTGTTTCTCTCTGCTGTGTCTCCTACTCATCCTGGAAAAGAATGTAAAGTCAAGCAGGGCAGTTGTTAAGTAGAAGTTAGAAATGTGTAGATAATAGGTTAACTCCAATTTTCTCCCTGGAGAAAATAAAAACACGAAAATGGGGCCTCACCACCCAGACTCTCCTTAATAGGACTTATTTTGAGGCACTTGTAGAGTTTGAAAATGAATGTCTTATATTTTGAGTTTGTAGTATGTCTTCAATATTACAATATTACTTAATGTATTATGACTATATGACATTTATTATGTTCTATGAATTAACTTATTATTCAAAAACAATATCAATTAGTTTTATCTAGTTTACAAGTAAAATGGACTTTTAGTGAAAAGACTAGAGTAACAAATTCACTTGAAAATAAAAAGTTAGGATGATGTCAAACTCCGAATGAGTCTGACTGTGCTCTGAGCACTGGACATTTTCTGAGGATTGATGACCAGCTAGAAGGAGTTGATGGTCCTTGGCTGAAACTCGGGCCATTAACTCCAACCAGTCATTAATTGCCTCGAAATGTCCTGGGCTGAGGTCATTATTGCTATTATAAACTGAGTTAATGCCTTGTGCCTTAGCCAATAAGATTATTTGAATTATCTTTATTCTCCATTCAATTTATAATTATAAAAATGTACCAAAGGCAATCAGAGCAAATGATAGATTAATCACATACAAAATTACATTTTAAATGAATTGTTTTTGATTCATACAGCTACCCAAAGCATTTGGAGAAGTTGATTTCTCAGTGTTGGCATTTATTGAAGTTGATTTGCTATGCTGCACTCCTGATCCCTCAATTCTACTTCTCATCACTGGTTCAAATTCAAATAAATAAGTAAACTGAATGGGATCTTTGATTCACAATGTGTAGATGTAATTTTCGAGAAGCTGTAATATTTTTATTTTTATTTTTATTTTTTGGGGGGCGTGGGAAATTAGCATTGATGGGCATGGAGATAGCAGAGGGAGTAGGTGTGGTGATAATGTAAATTTATGAAAAAAGCTGTATAAAACCTAAAGCATATATACCAGTCACAACCATTTAACTTTGTGTAGTACTTTGCCATTTTACAATTCTTTTCACATTCATTACTTAATTTTGCTCTTTGAGTAACACTTGCAGTTAAGCACAGCAGATATTATTATTCCATTTTATATGAGAAGATGGAGGTCTGAAAGTTAAGTGACTTGCCTTGTGTGTCACTGTTATGGATTGCCAGTGTTGTCTTCAACCCAAGGTGATTTCTCCAGTTCTTTTTAGTACCAAGTGTCATTATTTTATTCTGGGATGGAACTATTGCTTGGATGGTGTATATACAAAAGTAAATTAGTGATTCTTCTAAATAATTCTCCACAGTAGCCTATGTGGCTTCATTTTCTAAGTTCCTGGGCACATGTTGGAAAGAGATCTGTTTCCCAAAGGGTTGTTTATTTGTGATAAACAAGCAAAGGATTGCTTTTATATAATAAAATGATGTCCTTCAGGGCACACACTATGTGATAGTGTAGGGGTCATTTAATGTGACAGGTGCACTGCTTATCTGTTTGGGAATGGGCAGGTTCCCTGGAGTTGAGTAACTCCTATAAAGCAGTTGAAGACGCTGAGTAGAAAAAGTGAGCTATGCAGAAAAAATAGTCCTAAGGTATATTCTAAACTCTTTTGCATTCCTGAACTCTATAGACATTTTGGTGATGATTTTTACAGAAGCAGTTTGTTCTTCCAGGGTCAGAGTCCATTTTATTTTCTCATGCCTAGAACTTAGGGCTAATAATGTGGGGATCTATTGGGTACCAGAAGGGGCCAATGGAAGGAAAATGACTCTCTGACTAACCGGGTGATAACTATAAGAATTTCATCCAGAGGAATAAGCAGTTCTGGAAAGTGAGGTATAGTCATTCTATTAATAACCCTAAAACCTTGAACTCTTATCTAAGGCAGGTTAGATGTCAATCAAGGGATAGGGCAAGACATATTACATCCTATTTCTATTGGTGTTCATTCTACGGGCCTTAATCCTTACTTTGGTTCTGGTTTCAAAAGGGTATTGTATAAGCTTAGTTAAAGAGTTGGTTAGGTCAGTTTGAATTTCATAGGTTCAGTCTCAAAAATCCTGCCAATATTGATTACATTTTTGGACCATGAGGAGTCTGGTGCCTTGCAGAGATCTTCAAGGTATGTGCCTGCTTCAACATATGCTTCCCTATAAGACTATCCAAATTCACTATAATTCAATTATGAAAAGGGAAATCCTCTGGAATTTCAAGGAATAAGCTTTATAAGAAGCATTTAAATTGGCAGTTCCATTTTACATAAACAGAGTAAATCTCTTTACCCAGCAGAAATATTCTCCAGAAATGAAGACATACCAAAGACATTTTGTTAACAGCTGATTTATTTTAAAGGAAGTACTAAAGGATGTTTTCAAGTAGAGGAAAATGATTCAAAAAGGAAACTCAGAGATTCAGTAAGAAATGTAAAGCAACAAAGAGTAAATGTGAGTAAAACTAAATGATTACTGAGTCAATAAAACAGTGATAGCAATGCATGCTGTACATCTTGATGCTGTAATCTGCAAAAGTTTATCACCAAATACCTCATTAATTTGATAGGATGTTTTTAATTTTTATTTACCATCATGGGAAAATTCTATATAGGAAATTTATTCCTTTCCTTCATAACAAATTTAACTACCACTTTATACGACAAATTGTCAGAACTGGTTACCCAAGAAGGATTAAGTATGAATTTTGAAAATATACTATCATTTGCCTGATTTTAGATAAAAGTTAAAAAATAATGAGTCTGTTGAAATTAAAAATACGTATCTTCTTCCATTCCCATTGACATATTTGTGACTCGCTTTTCCATTGTATTTTTATACTAATACAACATGATTTTGATTGTACTGTGTACTTGAAACTAATAATAAAATAAAAATATTTAAAAATGTTTAAAAAATGGTTTTGACATATATCATTTATTTTAAGTAGCATTGCTGTCAGTTGAACCTAGACAAATTAACAAGCAAATTCAATTGTCACACTAAGATTTTTAAATATTGATGTAGTGCTGCTCATTAAAAGTATTCATTTAGGTATTAAATATGAGGAACCACATTTCAATCATAATTTTTTCTTTAGTTTTAATTGCACAATGATGTAAAGTTAGGTGTCTAGTAGCATTTCTTTAAGTTGTCTATATGCATAGTTTTAATGAGCAACTTGTATAATCATTATAATTGTATTTTTATCTGTTATACTTGCTCCAATTATATTTTTAAATGTAATTTATGTCCACATAAGCTAATGATAAAAACGTGGGCTTGAGTTTAGTCTTTTTAAAAATCCATTTCATTTATTCTATTAACTTTTATTGTATTTTATAAAATTATTGTTTTGTGAAGGATTGAAAATTAAGACAAAAATTGGTTCTCTATTACAGATAGTGTGGAAAGCACCATTCTACATCACAATTATAGAACTTCAGAATTTAATATTGTACACCATTTACACTCTTATTATTCAGTTTGTTCAATCACTCCCTTGCTATTAAGCAATAAATTTTAATGTCTTCCTGTTTGCAAGCTTTGTTTTTAATAACAGCAATTCAATAAAAGCTTCAATAGCTGAAGTGTTCTGGCACTTCATTTATTGACTACTTTGATTCAAGATTTTAAAATGATTTTGAACAAATGCTGCTGAAATTTAGAGGACTCATTTAAAAATGCTTAATACCATTTTATGACAATCTAAAAAGGGTTCTCAGATACTCACATACAGTAAAATACAATTGATAGTGATCAGAAAAGAAAAATGGACATAATTCCATGATGAAATATTTATTTTATATTCCAGGTCAGCCTACTAACAAAAGTTGTATGGATCAATTGTTCCTTTTTTTAATTTTTAAAAATATTTTTCAACTAGAGTTGATATTCAATATTATTTTATGTTAGTTTCAGGTGTACGGCATTGTGGTTAGACATTTATATAATTTACGAAGTGATCCCCCCAATTAGTCTAGTACCCACCTAGCACTATGCATAATTATTACAGTATTATTAACTATATTCCCTATGCTATACCTAGATTTCCGTGGATTATCTGTTCCATGTGTCTTTTTTTTTTATGCAATAGAAAACCACGTAAGAGTCCACTAGTAAGGGGAAAAAAAAATACTAAAGAAATAGGACAATATAAGTCATAAAAATATTTACTTACTATATTTTCACAAAAAAATGCTAATGAAAATTCAGAAAAACTAAAATAAATTTTATTCACTGTCGATGTCTGTGCTGTAATCTAAAGCAATCGACCTCTTTTGAATTGGCACAAAGTCACTGCCTTCTTCGCTCCAAATATTTGGAAGTACTACTTTAGTTTTATTATCTGTTTATGTTTGTGGATGATCTTTTTCCAACCCCATCTTTTGCTAAGTTTTCATAACTTCTTCGATATGTGATACTTTATGTGGCGTTAATTCCAGATTTTCCATTTTCTTGAAAAATTGATTTTTTAAAATCTCTACAGGTATATATCTCCTTTAAAACTGTTATAAGTAAAAACAGCTCATGTATAATATTGGTTACTTGTGTTTACTTACACTTAGTTACCACGTATTATCTTTAAGTGCTAATGATGTAATCACAAAGTAATATGCACATAGTTACGAGTATCTTTAATTGAATTATGACATAACCGGTGTATCGTGTCAACTCCTACACCTATCAGTTGTTAATTTAACATTTTGTTAAATTAGTTTCAACTATTATCAACCATAGCACAACAATCAATTTTCAAATGTTCCAGTGATAATTGTGTTTTTAAGTATTAGTTCTTTGCATGTTGCTGAGTTAAGTTATTGTTTTTAGAAAGAGTAATCGCCAATAACAGAAATGAAAAAAAAAAAAAAAAGAACCCTGTAAAATGAGACTGTGTAAATGGAAACTGCGTAGAAAAAAAAAAATCTGTGTAAATAGGGGGAATGTTTACCGCATATATATATAAAAAAAAAATGCATAAAAATACCGCGTAAATCAAGGGGCGGGTGTATTTCACATTCTTGTTACTACTTTGTAACTACCAATTTGTACTTCTTAATGCCTTCACCTTTTACACCCAGCTCCCAAGACCCCTCGCATCTGACAATCACCAGTTTCTTCACTGTACCTATGAGTCTGTTTTTGTTTTATTTCTGTTCTTTTTTGATGTATTGGGGGGGACATTGGTTGATAAAATTATATAGGTTTCAAGTCCACAATTTAATAATACCTCATCTGTATATTGCATTGTGTGTTGCCACCCAAAGTCAAATCTTTTGTCACCATACATTTGACCCCCTTTACCCTTATCTACCTTCCCCCACTCCCCCTTTCCTCTTGTAACCACTAAACAGTTTGTCTGCGATTTTTTGTTTGTCTTATTTATTTGTTGCTTTCAGTTTTATATCCCACATATGAGTGAAATCATATAGTTCTCAACTTTTTCCATCTGATTTATTTTGCTTAGCATGATAATTGCAAGATCCATCCATGTTATCACAAATGGCAGTATTTCATCTTTTCTTATGGCTGAATAATATTCTGTTGTATATATTTATACCATCTCTTCTTTATCCAATCATCTATTGTAGGACACTTTGGTTGCTTCCATGTCCTGGCCACCATGAGTAATGCTGCTATGAACATCAGGGTACACATATCTTTGCAAATAAATGTTTTTAAGTTTTTTGAGTAAATACCCAGAAGAGGGATTGCTGGGTCATTTGATAATTCTACCCTTAGGTTTTTGAGGAATCTCCATATTGTTTTCCATAGTGATTGTACCAATTTATATCCCCATCAGCAGTGTCTGAGGATTTCTTGTTCCTCACAACCTCTTCAACTTATTACTTGTCCTGTTGATAATAGCCATTTTAACAGGTGTGAGGTGGTATCATTGTGGTTTTGATTTGCATTTCCCTAATAGCTAGTGAAGTTGAGCATCTTTTCATATGTCTGATGGCCATTTGTATGTCTTCTTGGGATAAGTGACTGTTCAGGTCCTCTGCCCATTTTTTAATTGGATTGTTTATTTTTTTTATGAAGTTGTAAGAGTTCTTTATATATTTTGGATATAAGGCCCTTATCAAAGACGTTGTTTGCAAATACCTTCTCTTATTCAGTTGGTTGCCTCTTTGTCTTGTTGATGGTTTCTTTTGCTGTGCAGAAGGTTTTAGTTTGATATAGATTGATTGATTTAGTTTGATATAGATTTGATATATATCATTGATTTTTTATTTTACTTCTCTTGCCTTTGAAGTCAAATTAATAAAATCCTCTCTAAATCCAAGGCCCATGAGTTTGGTTCCTATTATTTTTTCTATGCAATTTATTGTTTCAGGTCTTACATTCATGTCTTGGATCCATTTTGAGTTAATTTTGGTGTATGGTGACTAATAGCAGTCTAGTTTGATTGTTTTGCATGTGGCTTTCCAGTTTTCCCAATACCATTTATTGAAGAGGCTTTCCTTTCTCCATTGTATGTTTTTGGCTCCTTTGTCAAAAATAATTTGCCCATGTATATGAGGGTTTATTTCTGGACTCTCAATTCTGTTCCATTGGTTTGTGTGTCTCTTCTTATAACAATAATACGCTGTTCTGATTATTGTTGCTTTGTAGTATAATTTGAAGTCAGGCAGAGTGATACTCAGGCCTTGTTCTTTTTTCTCAGGATCGCTTTGGCTATTCAGGATCTTTTGTGCTTCCATACAAATCTGATAATTTTTTATTCTATTTCTTTAAAAAGCGTCATTGGGATTTTGGTGGGATTGCATTAAAGCTGTATATTGCTTTGGGTAATAAGGTCATTTTAACCACGTTGATTTTTTCAATCCATGAACTTGAAATATCTTTCATTTCTTTGTGTCTTCTTCAATTTATTTTAATAAAGTCTTGTAGTTTTAAATGTATAGGTCCTTCACATGCTTTAAGTTTATTTTTAGGTATTCTTTTTGTTGCAGTTGCCAAAGGAATTATTCTTTTTATTTCTTTTTCTGAAAATTCATTGTTAGTGTATAGGAACGCAATGGATTTTTGTACATTGATTTTGTATCCTGTAACTTTACTGTATTTATAATTTCTAATAGTTTTTTTGGGGGTGGAGTCTTTAGGGTTTTCTATGTAGAGAATCTTGTTATCTGCAAAAAGTGACAAATTGACTTCTTCATTCCCAATTTGGATGCTTTTTCTTTCTTTCTCTTATCTGATTGCTCTAGCTAGGACTTCCTACACTGTACTGAATAATAGTGGTGCTAGCAGACAGCCTTGTCCTGTTCTTGATCTTTGAAGGAAGGTTTTTAGTTTTTCACAATTAAATATGATGTTAGTTGAGGGTTTAACATATATTATGTTAAGGAACCTTTATTATGTTGAGGTATTTTAACCCATTTCATTAAGTGTTTTAATCATAAATGGATGCTGTATCTTGTCAAATGCTTTTTCTGCATCTATTAATATGAACATATGAATTTTTATCCTTTACTTTATGTGATGTCTCACATTAATTGATTTATGTATGTTGAACCATCCTTGTGTCCCTGGAATGAAGCCAACTTGATTATGATCTATAATCTTATTAATGTGTTGTTGTATTTGATTTGCTAGTATTCTGTTTAGGATTTTCGTCTCTGTATTCGTCAAAGACATTAGTCTATAGTTTTCTTTTTTTGTGTTGTCTTTGCCATGTTTTGACATCAGAGTAATTTTGGCCTCATAAAATGAGTTATGAAGTATTGCCTCTTCTTCAATTTTTTTGGATGAGTTTGAGAAGGACCGGTATTAAATTATCTTTGAATGTTTGGTAGAATTCACTAGTGAAGCCATCCAGTCCTAGACTTTTACTTTTTGAGAGATTTTTGATGATTGATTCAATTTCCTTACTGTCAGTTGGTCTATTTAGATTTTCCAGTTCTTCATGATTCAGTCTAGGAAGGTTCATATGTCTAAAACTTGTCCATTTCTTCTAGGTTATTGAATTTGGCGGCATATTTTTTATAGTATTCTTTTATGATGCTTTGTGTTTTAGTTGTATCTGTCATAACTTCTCTTTCATTTCTGATTTTATTTGTATTCTTCCTCTTTTCTTTAGTCTAGCCAGAGGTTTTTCAATTTCATTAATCTTTTTCAAAAATTTTCTATTGTCTTTTCGTTCTCAATTTTATTTAATTTCACTCTATTATTATTTCCTTTCTTCTGCTGACTTTGGGCTTCACTTATTTTTCTACTTTTTTAAAATGCCATGTTGTATATTTGGGTTATTTCTTGTTTCTTGAGACAGGCCTATGGCCTGTAATGATATAAACTCTCCTCTTAATACTACTTTCATTCTATCTCAAAAGATTTGATATGTTTTATTCTCATTCTCATTTGTTTCTATGTATCTCTTGATCTCTCATTTTATTTCTTCTATCACCCAGTTGTTCTTTAGTAGCGTGTTTTTTAATCACCACATACTCGTAGTTTTCCCCCTTTCTTTTTGCAGTTGATCTCCAGTTTCAAAGCATTATGGTCAAAGAATATGCTTGATTATGATTTCCATCTTCTTAAATTTGTTGAGGGTGGTTTCGTGTTCCAACATATGGTCAATCTTGGAGAATGTTCTCTGCACACTAGAGAAGAATGTATAATATGGTGTTTGGGGATGAAAGGCCCTGTAAATGTTGATTATTTCCAATTGGTTTTATGTGTCATTTTAAGGTTGAAATTTCTTTATTGATTTTATATTTGGAGGATGATTTATTTATAGCTGACAATGGGGTATTTAGGTTCCCTACTATAATTTTGTTTTTGTCAGTTTCTCCCTTTAATTCTGTTAGTAGTTGCTTTATATATTTTGATGCTCCCTAGTTGGAAGCATATATATTGATAAGTGTTACGACTTCTGATGTATTGTTCCCTTTATAATTAAGAAGTATCCATCATTGTCTCTCATTACATTCTTTTTTCTTGAAGTCTGATTTGTCAGATATAAGTATGGATACACCCACTTTTCTCTGGATGCCATTTGCTTGGGGTATTGTTTTCCACCCATTCACTTTGACTCTAAATTTGTCCTTAAAGCTGAGATGTGTCTCTTGAAGGCAGCATATGGTTGGGTTTTGTTATTTTGATCCAGTCAGCTACTCTGTGCCATTTTATTGGTGAATTCAATCCATTTATACCTAGGGTAATTACTGAAATATGAGGTTTTCCAAGAGCCATTTTATCTTTTGTTTTCTGGTAGCTCAGTATCTCCATCATTTGTCCTTGTGAGTCTGTTATTTTAATTTGGTGGTGTTCTTTGGTTTTCCCCTTTGTTCCTTCTTATGTTATGTATCTCAGTTCTGGATTTTTTGTGTGTGTAGTTACCATCAAGTTTATGTAAAGGAAAGTTTCATATATACAGTAGTTCTTTTTCTTTTGCTTTCATCTTATCTCCATTTCCCTTTGCAGATTCAGATCTTAACTTTCTCCACTTTTTCATTTTTTATTGTCTCAAATTATCCCTATTTATGCTTTGAGTTCCATTTCTAGGTTGTGGTAACTGTTGTCTTCTTTTTTTAAAGTATTTTGGTGGAGGAGACATTTAACTATTATGTAATATTTAAGTATATAATGCCCTGTTCTAAAGGGTTGCAATTTCCTGTTTCTGTCTGTTAATCATCTTACTCATTCCTTTCTGTTTTCTGTCTTTTTGTTTTGGGTAGAATAACTTCATTCAGTATTTTCTGTAATGCAGGCCTTTTGGTAGAAAATTCTCTTAGCTTTTGTTTGTCTAAAAAGTTTACTTCTTCATATCTAAAGGAGAACTTTTCTGGATATATTATTCTTGGCTGGTAATTTTTCTCTTGCAATAGTTTGAATATATTGTTTTATTCCCTCTTCATGTGTAAAGATCCAGTTCTTTCCATAAGTTTGAGAAATTCTCATCAACTGTTTGAATATGCTCTCCTTTCCCTTCTCCCTCTCTTCTCTTTCTGGTATACCCATTATTCTTATGTTGCTTTTTCCAGTAGTGTCACATAGTTCTTGTACAGTCTTTCATTTTTTTACTCTCAAGTCTCTCTCTTCTTCTGAGTCATTTCCAAATTTCTGTCTTCAATATCACTAATTCTTTCCTCCGTTCGGTTAGCTCTATTTCCCAAGCTTGCTATTTCATTCTTTATCTCTTTTAATGAATTCTTCAGCTCCAGTAATTCTGTTTAGTTTTTTTAAAGAGTTTCAATCTCCTTAGTAAAGTAGAACACTTGTTCGTTGAACTGTTGATCAGAATTTTCTTGCATTTCATTGAGTTTTTTCAGAAATGCAATCTTGAGTTCTCTGTCATTTGAATTGCATATTTCTATATCTTTAAGTTTATTTTCTGGAGATTTTAAGTTTTCTTTCTGAGCTACCTTGTCACCTTGGTTGTTCATGGTGTTTGATGGATTATTTCTCTGCCTAGGCATTAATGGGAATGTACTCTGCTTTTTTTTTTTCTTTTAAGAAAATTTATTATTTAATGCTCTCTCTTTAGCAGATAAGAGGTTTTGTTTTCCAGTAGGGCCTCTCTACATTTGATCTCTGCCCTGCTCTCTGTGCTGATCACTGGGCTCTGGTGCTTGGAATATGCTAATCACTCAGGCAGGACTGCTTGGGGCTTCCAAGAGTGAAAACCATCACCTAGCTCTCCCTCCTCACATCTTGCAGGAAGCTCTGGGCTGAGTCTGCAGTACTGGTACCTAATCCCATCCATTTCCTTTTCCCCAGATTGCCACATTCACCCACTTTCAAATGTTCTGATGCATAGATCTCTCAGAAGGGCCTGTGTACTAGGCTGGGTGTTGTCTGTTGGATTGTAGCTGTTTGGTTTGTTATAATTTCTTTAGATTCTACATATAAGTGAAATCATATGGCATTTGTCTTTCTCTAACTTATTTCACTTAACATAATACCCTCTAGGTCCATCCACATCATTGCAAATGGTAAGATTTTATTTTTAATGGCTGAGTAATATTCCATTGTATATATGTACTGCATCTTTATCCAGTCATCTATTGATGGGCAGTTAGGTTGCTTCCAAACCTTAGCTATTGGAAATAGTGCTGCAGTGAACATAGAGGTGCATAAATCTTTTCGAATTAGTGTTTGATTTTCTTCAGATAAATACCCAGAAGTGGAATTGCTGGGTCATAAGGTAGATCTGTTTTTAATGTTTAAGGAAACTTCACATTGTTTTCCATAGTGGTTATCCGATTTCCAGTCCCATCAACAGTGCACAGTACAAGGGTTTTCTCCACATTCTCACCAACACATGTTATTTGTTGACTTTTTGATAAGAGCCATTCTACTGGTAAGAAATGGTATCTCATCATGGTTTTGATTTGCATTTCTCTAAAAGCTAGTGAAGTTGAATGTCTTTTAGTATGTCTGTTGGCCATCCACATGTCTTCTTTGGAGAAATGTTTCTTCATGACCACTACCCAAATTTTAATTGGATTATTTATTGTTGAGCTGTATGAGTTCCTTACATATTTTGCATATTAACTTCTTATAGGATATATCATTTATAAATATATTCTCCCATTCAATAAGTTGTCTTTTTGTTTTGTTAATGGTTTCCTTTAATGTTGGGAAAGATTTTTAGTTTGATGTCTCATTTGTTTATTATTGCTTTTGTTACCCTTGCTCAAGGGGATATATACAAAAGATATTTCTCTGACTGATGTCAAATAGTTTCCTATGTATATTTTTTTCTAGGACTATTATAGTTCCAGAACTTACATTTAAGTCTTTAATTCATTTTGATTTTATTCTTGTGTATGATGAAAGATAGTGATTCCAGTTTCATTTTTTTGCTTGTATCTGTCCAGTTTTTCCAACATCATTTATTGAATCAACTGTCTTTACCCCATTGTATATTCGTGCCTTCTTTGTCAGTGATTGATTGACCAAATAAGTGAGGGTATATTTCTGGAGTCTATTCTGTTCCAATGATCTATATATCCGTTTTTGTGCCAGTTCCATACTGTTTTGATTACTGTAGTCTTATGGGATAGTTTGAAATCAAGGAACATGATACTTCAAATCTTGTTCTTCTCTGAAGATTGCTTTGGCTATTTGTGGTCTTTTGTGATTCTGTATAAATTTTATGATTATTCTAATTCTGAAAAGAATGCCATTGATATTTTGTTAAGGACTGCACTGAATTTGTGAATTGCTTTGGGTAGTATGCTCATTTAAATGATATTAATCCTTTCAATTTATGAGCATGTTATATCTTTCCATTTATCTGTGTCCTTTTCAATTTCTTCCAACAATGTCTTATATAGTTTTCATAGTACAGGTCTTTCACTTCCTTGGTTAAATTTATTCCTAGGTATTTTATTCTTTTTGATGCAATTATAAATGGGATTGTTTTCTTAATTTCTCCTGATTATTCATCATTAGTATATAGAAATGCAACAGATTTTCTATATATTAACTTTATCTCCTGCCGCTTTACTGAATTTATTTATTCCATTAATTTTTGGTGGATTTTTTAGCATCTTCTATATATAGTATCATGTCATTTGCAAATAATGACAGTTTTACTTCTTCTTTCCCAATTTAAATGCCTTTTATTTCTTGCCTGACTGTTGTGGCTAGGACTTCTAATACTATATTGAATAATAGTGATTGTCTTGTTCTTGGTCTTACAGGAAAACTTTCAGCTTTTCAACATCAAGTATGATGTTATCTGTGGGCTTGTCATAGATAGCCTTTATAACATTGAGCTAAGTTCCTTCTATATTCTTCTTGAGTTTTTCTCATAAATGAATACAAATTTTGTCAAATGCCTTTTCTATCAAGTCGATTGTATGATATTTGATCATGGTATATAATCCTTTTAATGTATTGTTGAATTCACTTTTCTAGTATTTTGTTAAGAATTTTTATATCTGTGTTTATCAAGGATATTGGCCTATAATTCTCTTTTTTTGTAGTGCTTTTGCCTGGTTTTGGTATCAGGCTAATGCTGGTCACAAAGAATGAGTTTGGAAGTATTCCTTCTTCAATTATTTGGAATATTTTGAGAAGGATAGATATTAATTCTTTGAATGTTCAGTAAAATTCAACTGTGAAGCAGTCTGGTTCTTGGGTTTTATTTGTTGACTTTTTTTTTTTTTTGCTTCAATTTTTTTGCTAGTAGTCGATTGGTTCAGATTCTCTGTTTCTTCCTGGTTTAGACTTGGAAATTTATCCGTTTCTTCTATCCATTCCAATTTGTTGACACATATAATTGTTTACAGTACTCTTTAATGATGCTTATTATTTCTGCGGTGTTGGTTGTAATCTCTCCTCTTTCATTTCTGATTCTAGTTATTTGTGCTTTTTTTCTTAACAAGTCTTTCTAGAGGTTTGTCAATTTCATTTATCCTTTCAAAGAACCAGACCTTGGTTTCATTGAATTTTTCTATCATTAGTTTTATTTTGTTTATTTCTGTACTGATGTTTATTATGTCCTTTCTTCTACTTACTTTGTGTTTTGTTCTTTTTTTTTTTTTTTCTTAGTTCCTTTGGGTATAAAGTTATAGTGTTTATTTGGGATTTTTCTTGTTTCTTGTGGTAGGCTTGTATAGCTATGAACTTTTCTCTTATAACTGCTTTTGCAGTAACCCATAACTTTTATAGAATTGTATTTTCACTTCCATTTATCTCAAGGTAGTATTTCATTTCATGTTTTATTTCCTGTATGACCTATTGGTTGTTTAGTAGCATGTTGTTTAATTTCCATGTATTTGTGTTTTTTCTAGTTTTCTCCCTGTAGTTGATTTCTAATTTCATGCCATTGTGGTCAGAAAAGATGCTTGATATAATTTAAAACTTCTTGAAATTATTGGGGCTTCTTTCATGGCCCAATATGTGGTCTATCCTGAAAATATTCCATGTGCACTCGAGAAAATGAATTACCTGTGGTTTTGGGATGAAGTGTTTTATACATGTCTATCAAGTCAAAACTGGTCTCTTATGGAATTTAAGGCCATTATCCATATTAATTTTCTGTCTTAATCTATCCACTGAGTAAGTAGAGTATGGAAGTTTTCAACTATTATTGCATTACTGTTAATTTATTACATTACTGTTAATTTCTGCCTTTATGTTCATTAACATTTGCGTTATAAATTTGGGTGCTCCTATGTTGGGTGCATAGATATTTACAATTGTTGTATCGTCTTCTTGGGATGGCAATCATTATGTAATTGTCTTTGTCTCTTTTTACACTCTTACACTCTTAGATTCTCTGCATTTTATATTTGCCTTTACCAGTGAGATTTTTTCTTTCCAGTATTTTCTTATTTCTGCTTATGGATTTTTTTTTCTGCATCAAAAAACCCTTTAACATTTCTTGTAAAGCCAGTTTAGCAGTAGAGAACTCCTTCCATTCTGAATGAAAACCTTGTCATATATAGATTGCCATTCTAGGTTGTAGTTTGTTTCTTTTTTACATTCTTTGTTTTGAAGTCCATTTTGTCTGATATGAGTATTGCTACCCCAGCTTTCTTCTTTTTTTTTTTCCATTTCTATTTGCATGGAATATCTTTTTCCATCTTTTCATTTTTAGTCTGTGTGTCTCTTTCAATCTAAAGTGAGTCTCTTGTTGGCAACATATTGATGGGTCTTTTTTTTTTTTTTTAATCCCTTCTGCCACCCTATGTCTTTTGATTGGAGCATTCAATCCATTTACATTTAAAGGAATTATTGATAGTTATGTGCTTATTGCCATTTATTTGTTTTTTTGGTTGTTTTGTTTTTCTGTGTTCCTTTTTTCTTGATCTTTTTCCTTTTGATTTACTGGTTTCTTTAGTGTTTTAATTGAGTTTCTTTCTCATTTTTTTATTTGTATATTTTTGTAAGTTAATTAGTTTACAGTTACCATGAGGTTCATATATATTTGTCTATATGTATAGCAGTCTATTTTAAATGGATAGGTGTTTAAGTGGAAATGCATTCCAAAAACACTACATTTTTACTCTCCCCCCCCTTCGTTTTTGATATCATGTTTTACATATTTTGTGTATCTCCTATTTATCGTAGTTATACTTAATTTAGCTATTTTTGTCTTTTAACCTTCATATGAGCTTTTTAAAGTGGTTTATTCACTGTGTTATATATTTGCCTTTACCAGTGAGATTTTTTTCTTCCTTGTATTTTCTTATTTCCGGTTATGGACTTTTATTTTCTGCATCAAAAGGACTTTTTAACATTTCTTGTAAAGCCAGTTTAGTGGTGGCTAACTCCTTCGATTCCGAATGATAACCTTGCCATATAGTATTCTAGGTTGTAGCTTCCTTTCTTTAATCACTTGAAATATTTCCTGCCACTCCCTTCTGGCCTTTAAAGCTGCTTCTGAGAAATCACCTGATAGCCTTATAGGATTTCCTTTGTATGTGACTTGTTCCCTTCTTGGTGCCTTCAAAATTGTTTCTTTATCCTTAACAAGTTGTCATTTTAATTACGGTATATCTTGGTTTTGGCCTTTTTGGGTTCATTTTGTTTGGAATTCTCTGTGTTTCTTGAACCTTAGAGCACTGGATGTTATCCCAGTGGTCCTTTATACTATTTTCATTAAAAAAATTTTTTCTTTCTGTTTTGATTGAAGTGACTTCTGTTATTCTGTCTTCCAAGTTGCTAATCTGTTCCGAATTAACTAATCTATCAATTCTTTCTAATGTAGTCTTCATTTCAGGTATTTTATTCCTCAACTCTGATTGGTTCTTTATTATATTTTCTAACTCTTTGTTGAGGTGGTCTCTGAGTTCCTCTCTTCTAGGGGTCCCCAAACCCTGGACTGCAGATCAATACAAGTCTGTGGCCTTTTAGGAACTGGGCCACAAAGCAGGAGGTTAGTTGCAGGCAAGCCAGAAAAGCTTCATCTGTATTTGCAGCTGTTCCCCAGCACTAGCATCACTGACTCAGCTCCAGCTCAGATCATCAGGCATTAGATGCTCATAGGAGCACTGGTCCCTGGTGCCAAAATAGATGGGGACAATTGATCTTTTCTACTCTCAAATTTTTTGAGCCTCCTTATGACCATTTTTAAAAATTCTTTATCTTGCAAATTACTTATCTCTGTTTCATTAACATTTTTCTCTGGATTTTTTCCCTCTTTCCTTCATTTGGGTCATATTCTTCTGTCTCCCCATTTTATTTAACTTTCTGTGTTTGTTCCATTGAGTTAGAGAAAAAGCTCTCTCTCCCAATCTTGAAAAAGTGGACTCTGTGTAGACTGTATGCCAGATGGTTTTGGCAGGCCAGTTATAGTCAGGGCCAGTGCCTGTGGTGCCTGGTCAGAGGGGTGGATTCCAGGCAAGGCTGCCCACTGTGTGCAGGGCTGCCCAGTGCACAGGGCCTGTGCTCTGCTGCTTTAATTGTCTATTGCCTGAGCTGGGTTTGGGTCAGGCTGCTCTGAGTGCCTGCATGGCAAAGCTCTTCTAGTTCTGCATGTTCTCAGGGAGCGGCAGCCCTGTGTGTGCACACTGCCACACGTTGCTTCTTCTGCAGCCTCTTTGGGTGGGGCAGCTCCACATGCTCACACAGCAGCACCCTGGTGTCTCTTTATGGGGCAGTCTGCATGCAGATATCTTAATGCTTTGTTAGTTCCACCCATTCTCTGAATTGGGCAGCACTGTGTGCATGTACTGCCACACTTTGCTAGTCCACATCCACTTCAGGCAGTGCAACAGCACCCCGCTTTCTCTATATGGAGGAGTCCTGCATGCAGATACTGCTCTGCTACCACCATATTTTCTCTGGATGAGGCAGCCCTGCATGTAGATAACAGAATTTTACTAGCTCCTCACTCTCTCCTGGCAGGCAGCCCCACACGTACGCAGTTGTGTATGCGTTGCTGCACCCTGCCACACCCTCTGGATCAATCTCTGGGTGCATTCTATAGTGTCCTCCTAGTCCTGCTGGAGCTAGCTACAGGAGAGGTATCTGGGGACACCCTACAGCGGCCTTGCAGGTTGGCAAGAGATCATGGATATAGCTTCCAGCCACTATCCAAATGCAAGGGAGACATAAACAAGGCACTCAACTAGCTCTGCTGCTCCTGGAAGGTTCCTTCAGCTCCCGGAAAGCTCACGCAGTTCCCGGACCTCCTCTATGAAGTCTCTGTCTCGCTTGTTGTGTAGAAGCCGTTCAGTTGGCTCTCAGTTGTCTCTCAGGAGGAATTGCTCTAAATCTAGGTGCACATTCAATATGTTCTTGGGAGGGAGTGAGCTCAGCATCCTCCTGTACACCTTTTTGGACCTGCCTCCCAGTTTCAGTCTTATTGAAGTAGCTTAGCATTCAAGCAGCAGCAGCCCACTCCCAGGGAGATCTATTGTTTAATGTTAATGTTCACCTAAAAATGAAACAATGCCCTGCTGCTTTCACATTTATTCAATGAGAAATTCAAATCTTAAAGAGGGGTAGGTGAGGGTGATAACTGCCGCCCTCATTTTGTTGTTAGGGTGCAGGAGACTGAAGCAGGAAGCTTCTAGATGGAGAAGGGAAATTTGATCTTGCTGCCCCAGTCAGTGCCAATTGCAAAACTCTAAACATCCAAGTGGACAGGAAGTCACTTAGGCTATTCAGCTGGTGGGTGCCCATGTGAAAGGGATTGCTAATCATTAATGTCACTCCTGAGATAGGAAGGTCTTTACAAACAGAAATAGATTCCACCAGCATTTTGCACGGAGCCTATTGAAGTGCAGTGATTTGTAAGACGTTATGGGAGCAGTAGAGCAGGTTTAAATCCAATTCAGCAACATGCGATTAGCTGATAAAATAACTATTTTGTTGTGCTTTGGACTCTATGAAGTAACATGACTTTAAATTCTGGATGACAAGGCACTTCTGCATATTAAAATGAAAAGCTTTCCCCAGGCAGCATTTACTCTGTGAAATTCTTTATATAAATGTTACTGATAGAGAAAAAGAAAAGTCTACATACCAGTTTACCTACTTGACACAATGCCCTGGCAAATGAAACAATGTTCTCTCCCTAAAATGTCTCTTTCAAGGATTAACTTCAGCTCAAAGAAAGTAGAAAATTAGTGAATCATAAGAAATCTGCTAGAACTAAAGTTTGTCTTGGTGCCCATCTATATTCTTCAATAGCAGTTCTCTTATTTCCTCTTTTTTTTTTTTTTTTAATTGACTAACTAGGGCAGTTTTTGTTGTCTAAAAAAATCCTCAGAGCTCGCTCTAAGTATTGTTATACTTATGCATTTGGAAAATTTACATACATGAAAAATATAAGCCATGTTTTATCTTGGTTCCCAGATCTGTTGAGGCAAAGGAAGAATGTAATTTTTTCATGTTGTAATAAGACTTCAGTACTTAAATCTTGATAAAACTTCAACTCCTTCTCTTATACTTCCTACTCTTAGTACATGTATATGAGAGAAAATACCAAGAACTCAGTCAGTGGAGATATTGATGGAGGATTATATACTGCTTCTCAGTGTTAGGCTAAATGCATGACAGACATACTGGATTTTTCAGAGGAGGGCAGAACATGATTTATAGGTCAACCTATGTACTGACTTCTGAACTACTTGTTCCTGTTAGATGATTCAGATCAGTTGACAAAAATATCTTGTCAGGATAGATGGGTGGTACCATCTTGTAATCATAGAAGAACAGCTCTACATACTGCACCAATGTTGGTAGAATACTTGATTACTTACAAAGCACTTTCTTTTTATTTAAGCATCAAATTTTTATAACAGCCCCATGAAGTAGACGATGAGAGCATCACACCAGGACCCTCGGAAAGTGGCCAAGCCAAGATCTCAAACTTGGGTATTTTGGCTTCACATTTACTTTTCTTTCTGCTAACGTTCTGATATAAAGAGAAAAAAAAAAAATTCAGTCTTTCCCTGACCACTCTAAACCCTCTGAAAAGTTCTGAAAATTTTAAATTGTTTTAAAATTAAATGAAATGTCTTCAAATGCCCAGGATAAAAAGCAAAGCTTTACTGTCACAGAAATGGTGGTCTAATTAGTTTTAGTGTCACTAACAACCTATGAAGCAGGAGGAATAAGTAGTGTCCCCCACATAGCAGCTGAGAAGACAGCCCTGTTAATGTAGTATTATAACAATGTGTGATCCTAACTCCATTCTGCTCAACTTCTTGCCAATTCAGGACAAGGTTGGCACCCTATCCTGCCCTTTACTGTAGAGCAAATCTCAGAGTACTGGAATGGACTGCTATGAAAATTAGATAGTCGGACTGTGTCCTGTAGATTGTAACTCCGAAAGTGATATGTGCTGCATAATAAAGACAACTTTCAACTTGCCACTTCTAAACATACTTCCCTTAAAGGAGAAATTTCTTTAACTATATAGCCCAAGACTCCTGTTCCATAATTAGAGATGAAAATCTGAAGCTAATACCTCTAGAGTTAATTTACCCATGGAGTTTGAGTTCTGACCCTTTCTAAGGAACTTTGAGTATTGGCATGTCTCTAATACCCCCACAGATTTGGATGAACATTAAATGAAATACTGTGTAAAGTACCTGACTTAATATACTATGATTTGGTGCTGCCTAACTGTTTACTTCCTTCTCTTTCCAATCCACTCAAATCTCTTGAAAAGGCTTCCTAGCATGTAGCCTACTCAATGTTATCTAAACTCTGTACTAACTCACCTCATAACTTTGCTCAAAGTTATCCGTCCACCTGAAATGTCTTCCTCCCTGTCCTTGCTTGGAAAATCCAAGACCTACCTATAATGTCCTCATCTGTTTTTGTTTAGTTTTCCTCATTACAAGGCCTCAGTCCCTGGCCCTCAATCTCCCTCAATTGTTGACATCATTGTGATACAGTCTTCTGATAACATATATACACAGAGAAATTCCAAGTTCAATGAATATTTGCTGGCTTAAATTTAGGGGAAGTTATCAAGTCAACTGTGTCACCAGAAGAAAAAATAAAAACGCAAGAGGAAATGGTAGAAGAAAATCAGAAAACCTATTTAACCTACTTAAACTATTTCCTTCAGCCATATCTAGAGACATATTTGGACCTATTTTCATAAATTTCTCAAAAGCTTTTGTTTTTGTAACTATAAAATAGTTATTGCAGCATAATAAGAAATATGGCCCCTAATGATTATTTCACATAAGTGAGTTGACTAAGGTCCTTCGCATTCTCCGAGTTGCTCAAGAAATAAATTTTCATTTTATTTTGAGAATATCTTCAGGATCAATTTCTTTTATTTTGCTTTCTTAGTTTCATCTGTTGGGTGTTGGTTTTTCTGTTCGATTAAAAAAAAAACAAACAAACATGCGATAAACATGAATACTTCTTAGTATGAACTATTTTGGATTATATTATCTCTGCTGTTTTCTATGTATTGTCATACCTACTGGATATCAGGGACACAGAATTGAGGCAAAATGATCTGATAAAGAGCCCAAAAGGGTTTGAGGCAATTTAGGGTAGTACGTAAGTACATGGACTTAAGAGCCATACCATCTGGTCAAAACTTGGCACAAAACTTATAAATTGTGTGACCTTGGGCCTAATTCATGGACCTATTGTGAACATTAAAATAATTCATATAAAGCACTTAATGCTTGGCATATGACAATTACTGCATAATTTTTTGCTGTTATTATCTGATAAATGAAAGAAACCATTTGAATCAGTCCTAAATAATCCCATACATATGGTCACTATGTTAGTTATGCCTTACTTTGTAACAAACTACCCAAAATATGGTGGCTTAAAACAATACCACCATTTATTTTGTTTTTCTAGGTTCTGAGGTCGACTGGGCTTAGCTAGGTGGTCTTCCCAGGGTCTCTCGTGTAATTGCAATCAGACAGTGGCTAGGGCTGAAAACATCTCAAAGACTTCCTCACTCATGGGTCGGGCAGAAATCCTGAGAGTCAGCTAGGACTTCAGCTGGGGTGTGACTGTCACATCACTCATTCTATCAGCAAGAGTGGCTCTTAGTAAAAAGTAAATAACTTCTTTCATCGCTGCTCCCAAATACTAACACATTCAGATCTTATATTTCAATGATTTCACTGCTGATCATTATAGGAAATATGTAAGATTACAAACATAACTAGAATAAATTATAAACCTTGGGGAATCTTACTAATTCATGGTCTACATACCAATTGCTGATATGAATAAGATCCCCATGGGATTTTTCTCCCCAGTTTCCATGCCTGAGAATGAAATTCACAAAACTTCTTTCTTCTTCCTCCCAGTTTCCAGGGCAGGGATTCTGCAGTTCCCTTGCTCCTAGAAGATCTGAAGAAATCTGATCCCTTGGTCTCAGTGTTTCTTTGCATCTTTTAAGAACTTCAAAGCCAGTTAGAGCAATTTCACTGGTCCTTTAAAGCATCGTCTTCAAGGAATTTTTCAAAATAGATATAATCATTATAAAATCCTTCCAGCCTAGCTGGATATTTAACATATCTTTTACTCAAACCCCTTGATTCTGTCCAATTTCATTTGTTCAATTGATTTATATTTAAAGTGTCTAAACTTGAAGTATTTGAGTGTCTAAAATTTATATTTTTAGTGTTAAACCAGTAGGTACTATCCGAAATTGAGAATTCAGGATTTCATCAAATATAAATATAAAACAAGCTTGCACATGAGTGATATTCAGCCAGTACCCGGAGCTGATCTGATGGAAGATGAGGGAGGAATTATACTGTAGGATTTCCAAAGCTGGCTAATACATCACCTCAGATAATTTACTGTAAACATATGCCTGGTCTCTGGTAATTATAAAGCACCTGTTGCATTTCAGAAAACTGAAAATGTAGGATTCATTCAGTGACAATTTCTCAAAGGATAACATAATTAAAAACCAAGATGTAGTCCCAATTCAGGTTTTACATTATTCCCCCTCTAGAATTTTCATCAACCCACTAACCACTTAAACCTTGGAAGTCAATATGCTACTTGGAACTAGTTTAGTTATATAGTAACAAATTGTAAAAGCAAGTATTCTTCTCTTAGCGCTTTCCTATATCTTCTAAATGAATTCCCGAGGGAAGGAAAACAAAGCTCTACAAGTGGAATGGAAGTGGGGGATTTTTTTTAGACTATTATATAGCCTGAGAGAATACCAACTCCAATAAAACATTTATTGAAAAGCAAAGGGTAGAATTCTATGTCTTATCACCTGATCAAATCTACCCTTCTAGAATACATAGAGAAATTAATGTAGCTCCTCTGATAATAAGAATATTAATATTATGCACTTTGCTCAATTCTTTTTCTGTTTTGCTGCTATCAAAGTAAATGTCCTTTGCCCACAATTTCAAGATATTGAGTATGGGTACCTTAGGTATAAGTAACATTAGTGGCTATAAGAGAAACAGTGAATTTTTAAAAAACGTAAGTTAATAATAATAAACTTCTTGATAATCTGATTAGAAAATTCTCAAATCCAGAAATGGTATTTTTCCCCATTGTTTCTCAAGTTTGTACTTAGATATTTGCCTGAGACCAGAATGTCCCATTACTCAGGAGAATACACTGCCACCTGGCTACTTCTGGACTAGTCACTTTCCTTAGAACTAGAAATAAATGTCATTAACATTTTAACAGAACAAATATAATATAGAAATATAGATGTATGTTTACCTTATAAATTATCCATCAGAATGCCAACAAAACCTACTGAGAAAGATTTGGGAGATAATTTACTGGTTTCCATTGAATAAATACACTTAAATTGTTTCTCTTAAAAATATGTATCATTGATATTTTTGGAAATCTTCATATTTTCAACATATTTTCCTATGAAATCTAATATATTTTACCTCCGCAGAAAAAATACATTCTGACTCTCATTTAAAGAAACAAGAGCAGAAGGTGGTTATTTTGGGCTTTTTTACTTCCTTGAGTTTCGAGAAGGGATAAGGAGGACATAATGGCATATAATGCATGCCTCAGGGAGGTTCTACAATAATACTGAACTTTTAGCTGAGGATTTTTTAAAAAGTCCATAGCCAGTATCAGACACTCAAGATGAGATTAAGTAATGAACATTTTATTGCCCTTCATCCTATAAAATATATTAAGTATCTAATATGTTCCAGGCACTCGGCTAGGCTCTATCACTTAAAACATCTTATGTAAGCCCAGACAACACAGTGTAAATAATATTAGCTCCATTCTACAAGGGGAGCAGAGATTCTTCGTGGTTAAGTAAGAGACTTGTCCTAAATCATTCAAGCCTTGAACTCAAGGCTCCTATTATGAAAACCAGAGTTTTCTTTCTCTCAAAAGTGATCGACCATAAAGCAGTCCAATAGCTCTAGGGCTGATACAGAAAAGACTGGGAGAGTGGAAGAAAATATTTACAATATCTAAGAAAGGACTCATATTGCAAAAATATAGAGAATTCCTGCAAATCAATATGACAAAGAATAAATGATCCAGTGGAAGAATGGATGAAAGATTTGAACAGGCACTTCACAAAAGATAATGTCCAAATGGTTAATAAGCATACATAGAAGCATTTATTTATTAGTCATCATGAAAATGCAAATTAAAGCTACAATGAAATATCATCCTACATATACCATAATAGCCAACATTAAAAAGACTATGTGGATGAGGATACACAGCTGTGTACAGCATTGCTGGTGGGAGTCTAAATTGTACATTCCCTATGGAAAAGCACTTGGTAGTAACTACTAAAAATAAACATGTCTATGCCCTATGACCCAGAAATTCTACCCCTAGGTATAGAACCAAGAGAAACGTACACATATATGTACCAAAAGATATGGTCAAGTACACTCGTAGCAGCATTATTTGTAATAGCCCAAAACTGAAAAATTTCTAAATACCCAGAAAGTTTAAGCAGTGTGAGTTACTGATAATTATCTATGCATATATTAACTAGAACATTTCTTTAGTTGATTTATTCTGAATAATTTGTCCCCATTTCTCCAATGGTATAAAATTCACTTCTCTAAAATGGAAGTTTATTGTGTCTAAGCTTTAGTATTCACGTGTGTGTTTACATATGCAATACATACATATGTTGTACGTTTGTAACTGAATATATGTACATATATATATGCACAACACACATATATTCACACAAATTCTTCATGAAATGAAAAATATATTTCAATTTTGTTGAAAAAATAAGCACAGCATTTTTAAACCAAAAGGGCTACTGGCCTGATGCTTTTAAATTAAAGGGGCAGTTGTTTCGGATGAGAATTTTTATAGATAATATGTAGGCTGAAAAAAAGTCTTTTTATAAATTCCTTGTCAATTCTACTAAGAGGTAGGAGAAATGGTTTTGTAATTTCTTTTTTTAAAAAATGAAAAGAACAGTTATTTTTCCTTTGTAATCTCTTGAGAAAGTGCATAGAACTAGCATTTATAAAATACCATGGTAATGTGTCCCAAATGAAAATGCTTGCTATTTAATGGTAAGAGCTGTTTTCATAATTACCTACATGGACTAGTTTACCTAAATCCTCATTACCTCAGAGTTAATTTTAGCTTGATTGGAGTGTCAGGGAAGGTAGTTCACAGTTCTGAATACTAAACTTATACCAGAACACGTTACCTTCCATGTATCCCAATGAACATCAGACATTAATATTTTCATGCTATTTTCAAGGAACCGAAAGTCTGAGATTTGTGAATAAATTACAATTCCTAATCTCTCCAGTCTGAGTCTGTGATGTAGTACAGCAGAAAGAATATTGTCCTAATAGAAAGAAAACTTATTTCTAAATACTAGCTCTCACCAAGACAATTTATCCTTCTAAGCCTAAATTCCCTTACCTTAAATAAGGACCTGGAAGATGCCAGTTTTCCTAAAATGGTACAATCCTGTTTGGCCAGCTCAGCATTAGTCAGACAAGGATCAAGCCCTTGAGGCTTTCGGCTGGGTAAATCTAGAAGCTCTGACAGGTTCATTCACCTAACTCAGTGTATTAGCCTTCTGTGCTGTCAAATATAGTGATGCTATGACCTATAGCAGTTAACCAGTTTACTGCACACCTGGTGACTTTACTTACCAGGTAAGTTTACCCTTAGCTGTGCTTGTTCCCAAGTCTATTTATGCAAGTTTCGTATATAATTGTAACTATGTGATTGAATTAAATAGAATATAAGCAGATAACATGTGTACAAAGAAAATAATTGTTTCTATGACAGTAGAACGAGCTGGAGAGAATTGGTAAAAGTGAGTCTCAAAAATTGCTTTTGAATTAAGGGTGGTAAAACATAGTGAAATAGATTTTAAATCTAAAAACATTCTGCACTCAGCCTTGCATCTGTATTTAGGTTCCTACTACAGTTAAAAAGATTGAAATTTGAAATTGGAGGTGATGCATAAAAATGGTAACATTCTGATAACCAGAACTGTAATGAAACAAAAGGCATTATTCCAACATCACAAAACTGGGGGACAATGGTATTTGTATTAAAATGGGAGTTGAAAGTGAATGTTGTAGGTGAGGTTCTCTGGAACTAGACTGGGACAGGTTTTCATGCAAGGAATTTATGCGAAATTGCCCCAGGGAGCAACCTGTAAAGCAGTAAGGGAAGAACCAGACTGCAGAGGGGAAGGTTGAAATGCCCTGTACTTGCAACAGAAATCTTGTAGGGGCCCCAGGTAAGGGTGGAGGCTTGGACACTCCCATCTCCTCCACACCTACCAGTTATTAGGTGAGGACTGTCCTCTGGGGAAGAAGTGTAATCTGGACAAGGCAGCTTCAGCTTCCTTGGAGTAAAGGCAGATACACGCCAGAGAGGGACTCAGCTGTAAGCCAGTAGCAGCCAATACTTCTTGAAGGTAGGAAAATGAGTACTTCAGTCCCAAAGCAGAGGCTCATTAATATACAATTGAAAACAGCTTAGATGTGATTAAAATAGACTCGACAAGGTATATATGATAGTCTTAAATTGCATGTTTACAAATATTCCTGAGTACTCACTCTTTAATTGGAGGAATAGCCCAAACTAACATCTTTTAATGCCTTCTGATAAGATGATATATCATTCTGTAGAAATCAGTGGATTTTAACCTGGGGCAATCTTGCCCACACTCAGGAAACATTTGGCAATGTCTGAGGACACTTAGTTGTCACAACTAGGAGTATGCTAGCAGGTAGAGGCAAAGATACAGCCGAACAGCCTACAATGCGCATGGCAGCACCCACAAATAAAGAATTATTTGGCGCAAAAATGTCAATAGTAGCAAGGATGAGAAATGTTGGTCTAAACCAATGCTTTAGTTAGTAGTTGCAGATGGCAAATATGTAAGTCTTAATATCTGGAATTTCAGACTGCTGGCTGCGAGCCATGCCATTTCTATCCTGTTCTGACCACTCGATACAATTGTGTTAAAAAAAAAAAAAAAAATTCAGTGCCAAGTGTTAAGAATGTAGCAAATTAGTCTTGCTCACCAAAACCATCTCTCTTTTTTTTCTTGGGCATGAAGCTGGACCACATTTCCCAGTCTCTGCAGTTTGGGGTGGCTGAGTGACAGTTCTAATCAATAGAAGAGAAGCAAAAGTGTGTGCCACTTCCACAAGTAGACCACAGAAACCTCCCATGGGTGATCCTCCATTCTCATTTTCCATCCTTCAGCTGGAAGACAATAACCCCAAGACTCATGAGCTGGTTTCTAAACAGTATATTAGGTACCTCAGGGAACTGCAGCAATTCACAGGGTCTTCCTGGGACGTTATAAATTTTCAAGGGAAATATAGCAATATCTATCAAATACTGTACAAACTACTAGCTTGAGGTAATCTACAGTTTCAACATTAGATCACACTGCATTTCTTTCCAAAATTTATCTTTGTGGTTGCTGTAAGAAAAAGCAAGTGCTGTGTAAAAATCAGTATGGACCAGGAAATGGGGGTGGAGTGGGGTGGTGGTATCCAATCTCATCTCAGGGTTTAAGTTGTGAGCACACATAATCCAACTGGTACATATTGTGGTATTTAAGGATACATTTTCTTTCAATTTATGAGCACTTTTTTAATTTTTTTAAATAGCTACCAGGTTGTCAGGACATAAATACTTAGTAAGTTGTTGGGGCTAACTACCTAATCAACAGAACTGCTATGTGTTTCTTTTGGCTTAGGAACACTGTGAAAAATATTATTGGGACAGTGAGGTTGTCATGAACTGAGAAAGTTCAGAAACCTCTGCCCTGCGGGATAGCATAGGCACGAGACAGAAGGGACCTCTCTAGAACCTGTATCCGTTCAGAATTTGTGTGCTATAGCAGTTAATGCTATCTTAACTAACACAATGAATTAAATTAATACAATAAATTAAAGAGCTATTCAAATGTAATCCTTGGATTGAAGCTGTGATTGAGTCTTCTGTGCCAGATATCATGCTGAGTACTTTGATTAAGGTCTTCGGTTTCATCAATGGAAGCCCAATGGCCTTTTAATCTCCTCGACCTTGCAATCAAGGCT
>NW_006436811.1:8513033-8566488 GCF_000325575.1 Pteropus alecto
AGAGAATCTACTTCAGTGAGCCTAGGGTGGAACCCAAATATTTTTAACGAGTACCCCAAATGATTCTTATCACCAGAACAATTTGAGAAAACCTTGTTCTATTATCTAATCCATAGATTGCAATCTGCCCTACAGGTATCACCATGTATCCTGATACACAAACCAAAGTCTTAGTTCAACTCCCATGTACAATTTTTGCCAATAATCAATTTGATGCTGTTATCAAAATATATCTTCAGTGAATCTACTTCTCTCCATCTGCTCTGCTAATACCACTATTATCTTCCAGCTAAAACTTCTTTGACAGTGTTTCTGCCTCTACTCTTCCTTGTTTTCACTACATTCTCCACTCAGTGGCCAAAGTCATCTTCTTAGAACATAAATCAGATTGTGCAATGATTATGTCACACTTCTGATTACATCTTTTAAGGGATTATGCTTGGGATAAAATCTGAACTTTTTTTCATGGCTCACAGATCCTACATGTTCTGGCTGACTACCTCACCAGCTTCCCCTAGGTCATTTCTCTCACTCACTCATCATTCAGCACCCCCTGGATTTCTTTGAGGTTTTTAAACACAACTGCTTCATGGCCTTTGTACAGACTCGTTTTTCTACATGGGACAGGCTTCATCCATTCTTCAGATGACTAGGTCCTGTTTATCCTTTAGCTCTCATCTTAAATTTCACTTCCTTGGGGAAGACTTCATTGACTACCCTGTAAAATGTAGAATTGTCCATTCTTACCTTAACCTCAGGCTGTTATTCTTGTCTTTCATATAACTTATCACACATTATAAATAGTTTATGTTCTTTTAGTCTTGCATGTGATTTATTTTTAGCTTTTCAGATAAAAGGGGGGCTCCATGAACGTAAGGTTTGTATCTTCTGTGTATAACATAGCACCTAGAACTCAGTAATATCTGTTGAATGAACAAAGCCAGAATTATTAGACCTTCGAGCTGCCCTTCAGTTTGCGTGAAATGGAATTCCTTCTCAAAGTTCCCTTGGGAAAACTTAGCTTTTGGAATTTCCTCACAGACATGACAGGAAAAAAAGTATAACTATACCAAATCTCCAAAATAATTTTCTAAAAGTCAGAATAAGGGAGAGGAGAGTAGAGAGAAAAAGAATCTAGATAACTTTCTAGAAGAACAATACTCTGGTTCATTTCACCAGCTTTCAAGATAACCCATATTCTGCTCTGAAATTCTAATTACCTCCATGTATGAAGAGTCTACTCTATAGAATTAGGTCTATAGCCCTATTTAATATAGACAGCTTAGGAAATAGCAGAAAATTGATACTTTTTCCAACACTGTTATCCTTCTTCTCTGTTCTTGAGAGAAACACCATAAAAGAAAAGCTTTAATATTTTTATTAGTTAGAGTTTTCCAGAAGAACAGAGCCAGTAGGTATGCTATGGATGGAGAGATGGAGAGATAGAGAGATGGATGGAGATAGATAGATAGATAGATAGATAGATAGATAGATAGATAGATAGATAGATAGATAATTATAGGAACTGGCTCATGCTATTGTGAAGGCAGAGAAATTGCACAGTCTGCCCTGTGCAAGCTGGAGAAGAGGAATCCTGGTGGTGTAGTTTAGGCTGCGCTTGAAGAGCCGAGCATCAGGAACACCAGTGTCTGAGGGCAGCGGGCTTCCTGAGGTGGCTATCTCAGCTCAAGCAGAGAGCAAATTTGCCCTTTTTGTTCTATTCAGACCCTCAATAGATTGGATGATGCCCACCAGCATTGGGCAGGGTGATTTTACTTAGTCTACTGATTCAAAAAGAATCTCACAGATACAACCAAAAATAATGTTTTACTGGCTATCTGGGCATAAAATTAACCACCAAAAAGTTCATATCCATATCCATATTCATATCCATATATCAATAATTTTATAGTAAGTTGCTTGATCAGGCATTTTGAAAATTCATCTCTCCATTTCCACTTAGGTACATTCTTAAAATCGGGCATCACTCTCAGGAGTTTGAACATTATCTCTAGTCTCAGACTTTGTTCTTATTGTTTCTGAGCATGTATCATGTTTGGTCTTCTCAGTTCCATAAGCCACTGTTTAAATTCAGTATCATAAGGCTTTTTTATTAAATTTTTGTGGCTTCGTTTTCTTCATGCTTCTCAAAATTAAATTTAGTGCCAGTTTATATCCAACTTGACAGCTCAAGTGAATTTACTTTTAAGGAGTTTGTGGACCTTTTGAAATGCTTGGACAATACAAGGAGCACTCTTGTTTCATACATTCAAAGGGTCATAGTCAAGATGATGAATTACATCCTTTCCATGTCAAAAAAACTAGAAAATCTCTTCATTTCTATTTCTTGATCATGTTTTCTCTTTCTCTGCTAATGAAGTCTGAAATGTTACTGTCACATCGATTGATGGTTGGTGGCTATTTTCTTTCCAAATTCCTTCTGTGACACTAATGAATGTGCAGTTCTTCAAAATGATCCTGTTCACTTATAGTTTATTGTGAAGTCTTAAGTCCTTTCTAACCTGACACCACTGGGACAGATATTGTGTTCCAGTTCTATTTACTTTCTAAAATGAGATTTCAGATAAGTTACTGATCAGCATTATGCAATGAAATACCTCTACTGAAATTTCTTTCATCCTGAAAAAGGAGTTGGATTTTTGTTTGGTCAGTTTTTTGATAACGATACTGAAATTCTTTTATCTTTGCTTTTTTGCAACAACAATTTCAAAGAATTAAAAATGGACTTTTAAAAATTATTTTGCTATTATAATGTTTACTCTCACTTAAAATAGTAAAAAACCAGTAACATCAAAGGAATTTGGCTAAATAAATTACAATATGGAATGAAATGCTATGCAGTCATTAAAAAAATGCTATAGAATAATATGAAATGAAAAAAATTTAACATATTTATTTATTCAGCGAATGTTTTTTAAGCTCTTAATATATCCTGGACACTATGCTGGGTGCTGGAACCTCAGTAGTGACAAAGAGAGATACAGTCTCTGGCCTTTGATAAGAAGAAAATACAATGAAAAACAAAGAAGCAGGCTATGTTTGGCAGAATCAATTTTTCTTATTTTAGATGTACACACACTTAAACACACCGATGAATACATTGCTTATTCTCTGATGACAGAGCTGCAAAACTTTAATTTTCTTTTGCTACATTTGCTGAAATAGTGATGCTTTATTTTTACTAAAAAGAACACATTTTAAAAACAATTTTCAGCAAGCAAAATGTTACAAGTATGCATATCCTGGCCACCAGTACCACTTGAGAATATTGACACTGTAAATGCTAAATAAGTAGATATCTATAAGATCTGAGGTATAATGTGATTAAAAACAAGAAAAGTGTTCATCTTCCTTCAGCCATTCAACTTCACTGAATGCTTGTATGCAAAGCTTTATGGCAAATACTATAGTCTACTTTATGGGTTATTTTCCTTTCTATAAAAAGCAAAAAATAAATAAATAAATAAAACCACTAAGATATTACACGATCAAAACTTAAGATGAAAAGGCATATAAAGACAATAATTTTAATACCTCCTAATGATGAATGCACTTGCTCTCACCCCGCAAAATATTTGGCCACTAATCAATGTGACTTCAGGGTGAAGTCACCTTCACCTCACCTGGCTTTTATTAAGATCCATTGAAGTATTTTGTTAACTATACCTTTTCATCTATTGAGAAGTGTTCTCTTTTTTTCTTAAGTAAATTCAAGGTGAATCCCAAAGAATAAAATAATGTAAATTAAAGACCTTGAACGTTTAGTAAAACCTAAGGGAGATTATATTCATTGTGTTGCATAACACTTGATATAATGAAGACAAGACTTTCTCCCCAGTGCTCACTTTGTGTGTTAAATGCTTTAATCATTTTGAGCTTTCCTCCATTATTATTGCAGTGCTAGGAAGGGCTAAGGTTGTGTATCTTAGACAATCAATGATAAGAGAAGCCTGTGTTTAGAAAGTAATTTGTATTCAGATGTTTCCAAAGCTCTCGCATGCAATTTTTGATTGCTCTTGTCTGTTTGTTTATCATAAGCTTCTTCTATCTGACAATTTAAAAGAGATCAAAACTTTATGAACCCCATGGACTGACTGTATTAGATTTTAAAATATTAGTATTTGATGTGCATATTGGGATGTGACAGAGAGGTTAGGAAAATACACTTAGGCTGTAGTTTAACGTTTGCATTTTTATATTTTTATTTTGTGTCCCAGAAGTATTTATGAATATCTTAGCAGACATTATTGTTGAAAGTTAATTCTTTTTAAAATTTGTTTAAATCCACTCTAATTTGGATGGTACAGTAACTTAAAAGTCATATTGAGTTCGGTTTGAATCCTAGCCATGTGATCTTGGGCAAGTTATTTAATCTGGGACTAGTTTTTTCATGGCTAAAAGGGAAACTAGTAACTACTTCATTAGGGCACCATTCGGAATAAATGAGGTAATACATGGAAAGTGCCTGATGCTTAATAAATGATAACTATTGGCAGTGTCCTCTGTTGCTTATGTGGAATCACACTAGAAACAAATAAAGACAGTGGTAGACTGTATATCCACTTTCAAGGATTACATATTATATCACTGAACCTTGTTTTTAAAATGTAAAAATAATTGTCTAAAGGGAGAAATTAAAAACTTAGTTATCCTGGGCTATATTTATTTTGGAAACAAATGATTCCTGGTGATCATTTCCTATGAGACTGAATGCCAACCAAAAACTGAAATGGTAGGCAAAATTGTCCGGCCACCCTGTGCCATCTCCTCAGCTACGATTATTCTCACTCTGCCCTGGGGCAGAGGATTAGCAGATACCGGACAGAATTTTCTGATATTTCTTCCAGAGATGAACATGTATTGCTCTTGAAATTTTTTTTAAAAAAAGTCATTAAAAGTTAAATAACCATGGGACTCAAAACTAGAGTGAGGAGAGGCTCAGAGCCCCAGTTGTGCAAGCTCTTTTTCAAAGAATCAAATACTAATAAAAAAAAAAAAACAATAATAATAACTATCAACTAAATAGGACTCTTACTATATGTCAGGCATGTTTGCTGTACTTAGTTCCTTACCTTAGTATGACTTTTACCATAACTGAGAGTTAGTGGTTATTGTTATACTCATATTACAGATGGGCAAACAGAATTTGAGGTTAACCAGGCGGTCTCGTTGCAGAGCCCCGGTCTCCTCCATGAGGTCCCTCAGCTGTCTGTACTGAGCCAAGACATTAGGGAAGAAGTATCTGAATTCAGGAACTTCCCAGATACCAGATCCAGAGCTGCACAGTGAACCCCATGCTCTTTCTACCTGTAAGGATGAGGACCCTAAAGGAAGGTCCTGCCAGGCTCCATCTCAGGACATGCAACAATTGGTACCTGAAAATTAAGGGACTCAGGATTTATTGCTCTGGGTATTCTAAGTGTTTTACTTGTCTAATGCCCTTTATTTTCTACAATAAATCTATGAGGTAAAAATTATTATTATCCTCCCCATTTGGAAGAAATTAAGATTTAGAGATTATGTAACTTGCCCAAGGTCATATGTAGTTAATGAGTGATGGTTTGGAGCTGGCTGGCAAATCCAGACCACTTAGGCAGAAGTGAGAAACCTGAATTGTGTGGAAAGAGGGTGGGAATGGGAGAAGGCAGGAAGAAAGAAGAAAATATTTCAGAAGAGAGAAAGAAGATCTCTCTGAACAGATTCCTTCTATGACCTTGCTCATGTGTGAAGCAGAAACGTATCATACAAAATGCTTCCCACTGCTTTAGCTTTACCTGGTACAGAAACAATTAATGGTTTTGTACGATTCAGAGTGTATATTCCAGATGCATCATTAATCACTGTTCATATTTAAAATGTCACCAAAACTCAGTGGTTTCTCCGGGAGTATAGGCAGAGCTGCACCATTCTGTGTCTGTGATTTTTGAGGTTGTTTATATGCTGTGCTAAACAATCACTCTGTAGGTAGTTTCAACATAGCTCTCTGAATGTAATTTCAAAAAAAGACCAAAGTTGGCATTCATAAAGATGCAAAGGGCATCATTCTAGAGACAACCAGCAAACAAGGACTGGGGGCAACAGCCAGGGGACACAGGATTCCAGCAGGTCAGAAGAACAGAGATGTAAGCAAGCTGGCCGGACCAAAGAGAGGCCAAGCAGGCCAGGGCTCCCTCACCATAGAGCTGCTGTTCAGAGTCAGATCTGCCATCCCTGGGAGTCTTGGAGAAATTGGAAGGCAAAGTGGGATACTGGCCACAAGTATAGGCAGGAACCACAAGTATAGGCGGGAACCAAATTTAGGACACAGGATCAGGCCATTTGATCTCAGCCATTAAAACTAACGAACTAGATGGGGTACCTTAAATTCTAAGATTAGTCTTTTTGACATATGTGCTTACTTGGGTTCAGTCATCTTATAGCTAATGCTTTTCAGTTGAGTCTCGTGGGTTTTCTAGTTTATGAATGGCGTCATTTGGAAATGATGCTCATACTGTCTCCGCTTTCCTAAGCAGTACATACTATTCTCATCTTCTTTGCATTGGGTAGGACTTTGAGAACACTTCAGGCCCACACTTCCTCATCCAAAACTCTTGAGGCCAGCCAGACATATTTTGGAATTCAGAATTTTTCAAATTTTAAAAAGACGATATCATTTCCCATAATTAGGTGTAAAGCAGCACTCCTTAACTAAACACGTGAACATGTTTTCAACAAACAGAATGAGTGTTCTAGGGATAAAGACTGTACAGTTCAGGGCAAGTTTTGATAAATTTTATTTATACACACGTACTTTAGGTTTTCAGAGCTTTGGGATTTCATAATTGAAGATAAAGGATTGTGAACATGAAGTAAGAAATAGTGGTTATAATGGGAATTTTTTAATTTAAATTTATTGGAGTGACATTGGTTGATAACACTGTTTCAAGTGTAAAATTCTACATCATTTGTATATTGCACTATGTGCTCACCACCCAAAGTCTAGTCGCCTTCCATCACCATGTATTTGACCTCTTTAGCCTCTTCCACCCCCTTCCCTTCTGATAACCACCAGACTTTTGTCTGTATTGATTTGTTTGTTGTGCTTCTTTCTGTTTTAAATCCTATATATGAGTGAAATCATATGGTTCTTGTCCTTTTCCATCTGACTTATTTCACTTATGATACTCTCAAGATGCACCATTGTTGTCACAAATGGCAGTACTTCATCTTTTCTTATAGCTGAGTAGTATTTCATTGCATAATGAAATAATGTATTGCATAATGAAATATGCCTAAATACACATTAGGCATTTAAGAAGTTGCATTAGTGCAGTTAACTCACCATGGCTCTATCTTTTCCAGCAATGCAAATTATAACACTGTTTGGTCCACATAAAACTCAAATGCAATTTTCGCACAAGTTTTAAGATGCAGAAGAAAAGAAATTTTAAAACCCTGTATTAGGTTTTCTGTCTGGCTTTCATAGGGCTTCCCTGACTCTTGCAGGCCAGCACCCATTTACTAGGCCGTCTGAGATTAAAAGGAGTACTAGACCCCTGTGCCATGGGTACCACTCCCACTTGGGTCCTCTTGCCATGTTCAGAGGTCAGAGAGGGATATGCTTGCTTGTTTCCTAGTGTTTAAACAAGGTTGCTCTTTTCTCACAAACTAATTTTGTGCTTAAGATGATTTCTGGGAAGATAGAAACATTGCTTTTATCTGACCATCTGTTAAGAGAGCACTGGTTCTTAGAACAGACTACCAACTGGTTCACCTTTCAGAACTTTAATAAAATATTTTAAGCAAAGGTCAGATGGATAGCCTACTTTCTCTAAAAAACACAGACACATATACATGCATACCCATCACATCACCCATTCACACAAACATCCATAGAATCACACCCATTAATATACATACCTTGCTGCACACACGGCATGTATAATCACATACAGCATGCATATACACATACATGCACACATATACTCATATGCACGCACATCCGTCACACACACACATACTTACACTCAAATTCCCACATATATACCTATCACACATATATGTACAGGCACATGTATATACTCATATGTTCCCAGACACATATGCACACACATACCTGTAGTAGGCTGAAAGGTGGTCCCCCAAAGATATCAGAACCTGATCACTGAAACTTGTTACCTTTCTTGGGAAAAGCGTCATGACTAAAGTTACTAAGGGTTTTGTGATGGAGAGATCATCCTAGATTACCCAGATGGGCCCTAAATGCCATTATTGTCTTTATAAGAGAGAGGCAGAGAGAGATGTGACACACATGTAGAGAAGGAATTCTATGAGTACAGAAGCAGAGATTGGAGTGATGTGAACAGTCCAGGAATGGCAGTAGTCACCAGAGGCTGGAAGAGGAGATCAGGTTCTCCCCTAGAACCTCTGGAGGGAGTATAGCCCTACCTACAACTTGATTTCAGCCCAGTGAGGCTGATTTTCGACTTCTGACCTCCTTAACATGTTTACGCAGACATATGCCCACGCATACACACATATATACCCTAGTTACTTATTTACACAAACATGAACATACATATACATTCAAATACATATACAATTGTATATATGTGCTAATAAGTTAGGTTGGCTATCTCTAAAACACCTTCGATGATACCAAAAACTTGAAGTATACACCTTCAAATAAAATAAATATGTAGGAAAATAAGATGTCAAAATATTAATAACAATTGGAGGAGACAATGACTTTGTCCCCATATTTAGTCTTACACATAAATAATAACTAACATTAGACAAAAGCCTGTGCTAATTGTTTAATAATCACAATAATCATACGCATGAGAAACAGAGAGAGGGTCATGGAGCGAGGAGCTGAGATGTGAGCCCAGGCATTAGGATTCCAGAGGCCACATTTTAACCAATAAGAAATAGTCTTTTAAAATCGCAACCTTTTTTTTTTTTTTAAATAAAAACCTCTGTATTTAGTGACACATCTCACCAGTGTCACTTGCAACTTTATTGGAAGCCATAGCACCTGTGCACTTGCTGGAATCAGGGTTAATTGGGTCATCTTAACTGAAAGCAAAATTCTATCTGGTAAGGGCCTTTTCTTTACCATGCTCTGCCCACGCCTGCCCCCACCCTGTATGAGGCGTTCTGCCACTGGAGACACCACATGCCTTGTGCACTGTGCACAAAAAGATGTGAGCTTGCACCAACAGCATCTCGACTGAGCACCTGAAATGCTCCCTCCATTGGGCCACCTGGAACCACTCAAGGTCTTGGCCCTCTTTCTTATGATTGTGATTTTAGAAATATTGTTCTTGTTTTTGTTCCATATGTACAGGTCACATAATCTGATGTACAAATCAAAATCATGCTATGATAAATACGTGTTTATTTTAAGGTACAGAATATTACTAATTGAGCATTCCTAAAAATAGAGACATAATTATTATACCTTCAGCCCTCCTCATAGTGCAGCCATGAATAGCAAAGTATTTTTAAGCCAGATATTCTGAGCAAGCCCAATTCTGTCTGATCTCGGAAGCTAAGCAGGGTCGGGCCAGGTTAGTACTTGGATAGGAGACCACCTAGAAACACCAGGTGCTGTAGGCATAAATAATAATAAGTAATATACTAAAATAAGTAAATAAATCCATCCCTACGTAGGGGGTTTTTCTTTTAGGGCACTCCAGATAATCATCAGATTATCTGTTTCTAGTCGTCCTATAACTCCAAATCCTCAATCTTCAACCACCAGTCCTGGCCAAGTTTTTATCCCAAAATTGTGGGATCACAATATTGTTTATCCAGATTCCCAAAAGCAGCTTCTCTCAGGATGAACTGCTTCCTTCCTTCCCACGTAACCCTGTGAACAATTAGTCTCCAGGTTTCCTAGTGTCCACATTCAATTCCGTATGTGTTGGAAGGTAGGTAGATAGTTATTTAAAAGCAGACTTTAATACTCACCAAAATACCTGGATCCTGCGTTTTACCAGCTGTCTTTCTTGAAACCTGGTTCTGTCCTTGAATACTGTGATCCTAAGCTCACTTCACAAACAGAAAGACAGTAAGAGGGCTTTCTTCTCTAGGGTGGGCCAGGTGGCTAGGGACAAGCAGGGGCAGTGAAACAGATGGAAAGTCCTGAGAGGAAGCAGAAGCCTGTAATTTGAGGAGTAACCAAGGTGAGGAAAGTCCTGCCTGCCTGTGCCTGAGAGGAAGGGCTGAAGCAACTTCAGGAAGAGTAAACTGATTGTCTCTGTCTTTTCTGGCCATTGTTATTTAAACAAGAAGGCCATTAGACCGGTGGCTCTTGAGTCCTGGCAGCCTATGTAAGTCAACCAAAACCTAAGCCTGTAAGTGCCTCAAGATTGCAAAATCAAAACACATAGGACAATCATAAACAGCCAACTAGGCTTTAAGCTACAGCCAGTCAATAATTTCCTTCCTTTGCTCCAGCCTTTTCTCTGTAAAAGCCCCTCCTGGAGTGTCTGTCTGTAGTGTTCTAACCAACCACTTCCAGTTTGGCGCTGCTCCATTCGAATCAATTTTTGCTTAATACACTCAAAATTTTCAATATGCCTCAGTTTATCTTTTAGTGGCATACAGGGACTAGCCAAGACAAAGGCCATGTTCAAAGCAGCTCTGAACATGGTAAGCAGCTCTGGCCAAGGGGCTTCTGGGCAGATATATCAGCGGAGACAATGGAGGGTTTCTTTCTTGGATTTAATTTTTTTTTTACACTATAAATACATGAGGAATCTGGCCTTGCCGTCAAAGACCTTCTGGTCCCTCTCCCTTATCTCCTCTCATTTGTTCTGGAAAGGATGCTCAACTGAAGGTGACAATCCTAATCAGAGACAAGGTGAGGATTGTACAAGCGAATGAAAATATCCCATTCAGCCAGACCTTGGAGAAAACATGTAATTGCTGCTTTTCACAGGAGGACATCAGGCAGGAAATGGCAGTTTTCTGAGATAAGCCACAAGCTGCCCCTATCTTAGGATCTCAGTGAATTCTCCTGACCTGTCCCAGACAGAGGTGGTAGAATGTTAAAGAAGGAATAAAGCAGAAGGGAGGTGTCCCAGGTGGGGAGGAGGTGTGGCTCTTATCTACATGGGATCACAAAACTAGCATTGTCAGTCACTTCCATATATGGACAATGGAAAAATTGTGACATTCTACTGTGGCCGCAATCTTTGCATGAACTTTTATAGAGTTTTTCCCTTTTTCTAAAGTGGAATGATTTACACCATCTGAATGAAACCTTCCCCTGTACATAAAATTGACATCCAGTGTGTACTGTTGTGATGTTGTCTTCTATATCCTAGGATTTAAAACCAATTTCTCTGCTTCTCACGATTTTTGCTTCTGTTGGTTCAAAATAGTGACAGTGCTAGGTTACAGGTGTTTGCTCATTTTGAAATCTATGAATGTTTCTTGAATTTGAAGAAAAAAAATTGCCACACAATGTTTATCTGTAAAATAAGAATCACAGAAAAATTTGAAGTGAGAGCCCAGTAGAGAGGGACTTCCTTTATTTCTATTATTCTTTCTTTCCATCTTCCCTTTTGTTCTACTCATTTATATATTATTAACTGAAGAATAATTTGTGGATTAGAGTTGTTCCCTCTGTTTTGGGGAAGTCATCAAGATGAACCCTTTGAGAACACAAGTGAAAGGGAAATGCTCACCCTTTGTATTCAGAGAAAACTAAACACATGCTAAGGATTGAGATATTAGGGCAAGTCATTTTGTCTTTTGCCAGACTTTCCCCTAGGAGAATGTTTTCCCTAAATGTGGCATAGACTCTAATGCTGATGGCAGTTATCTAGAACTGAATTACCGACACTGTAGGACACGGACTCCTGACCATTAGGTTTATATGGGCTGGACCATTGGTGTACGCTTTACCTGTACTTTGAGTGGACTGACAGGAGGCAGTTTTGTTCAGCTGGGAGCTTAGAGAAACAAGTTATAAAACACCTCCAAGATGATGACCTGGAGGGCCGTTGTGTTCCTCTGGACCAAACGATAGGCAGGCATATACAGCCCAGCAGCAAGCTTGGTTGGAGAACATATGAGCATTCCTCAGGGATCCCCAGAAATTAGTTGGTGAAAAAACATCAAGAATAAAACTCTCCTGTATGTAGATCTTTGAATGTGGGGAATTATTAATTATTTTTAAAATTGACCTTAATTTACATCCATAAGCACTAGGAGTGAAACATGGTGATTATAACTTATTTCTACTCGTTCTTAACTAAGCAAGTTTTTTTTAAAAACATATTTCATATTGAAAAGTACACAAATTTTAAATGCAAAGTTTATCAAATATGTACACATCCACATAATCATAACCTAGATCAAGATATGGAATATTTCTGGCCAATACTCTCCCATCTCCCAACGGTAACCAATATACCAGCTTTCATCACTATTCAGTAGTTTTGCCTGGAGCTGAACTTCCTATAAATTGAATAATGCAATATGTAGTCTTTGTGTCTGGTTCTTTTTATTCACTAGTAAGTCTGTGAGATTCATCAGATTATTGTGTTTTTATTATTGCTGTGAGGCATGCCATTATATGAATATATCAGAATTTATGTATCCACTCTAACGTTGATGGACATTTGAGTTGTTCTTATTTGGGGGCTATGGGAAATAACAGTACTATTTCTGTACATGTTGTTTGGTGGATATTAACACTCCTGTTGCATATATGCTCAGGACTGGTGCTGAGGGTTAGAGGGAATGGATACACTTACCTTTAATGAGACAGTTTTACAACGTGGTTCTAACAATTTACACTTCCACCACCCTTGTTTGGTTGCCAATAGACTGCATTTAGCCATTCTGCTTGGTGTACAATAGTTTCACAGTGTAGGTATTTGTTTGAATTTATAATCCTGAGCATCTTTTGGTACTGCTTCATCTGAATATCTTTTTTTGTAAAGTCACCATCTTTTGCTTTCAGTTTTTTTTTCTCATTGATTTGTATAAAACAATAAAATGGATAGATACATAGCTAGATAACTGAGAAAAGACATTTAACAATACATATATCAAACATTAGGTATTACTAACATCTAGTATGTGGCTTGCCTTGTCACTCTCTTATTGTGTTTTGATTAAAGTATTTAATGAAGTCCAATTTATCAATACTTTCTTTTGTGATTAGGATATTTTGACATAGGTAAGGAAATCATTCCTAACCTAAGTTCAGAAGATATTCTATATCTTTTTTTTCTTATATTGCTTTATTTACTTCACAATATGTAATGAGCATCTTTCCATGTAATAGGTAAAACTCCCCTGCTGACAGAAACACAGCACTCAATTAGAAGCTGGTAATAGGAGACCCATAGGAAACAAGTAACACCAAAAGGTTTACAATGAAGGTACATCAAAAACATGGACGTTTAGGAAGCAGATGTGTTGCCCTATTAGCTTCAGGGAAAACATGAGCATTCAAGGTATAAGGTAAAACTCATCATGATGGTCATGGTAAAAGGAGTTAGGCCTAACTGTCCACAGACAATGACTCAACTGCTTTTCCCTCAGCTTTTGCATAAGTCGCCTCATCTCCTCCACAATCCTTTCCATATTCTCTTCTTCCATCCTGGCCTGTGGCTCTCCAAGCCTCTGAATCACATCCCGTTGTACTGCCTAACATGGAACCACCTATGATTTCCTCTAGGCACACAGTACTCACCAGCTGCCAAAGGGAGGGCCAAAGACTCTGCTTTATCAGCATCTTGCTCCTTTTCATCCTTTTTTTTTTCATTTTCCTGGTTGGCATTTTCCATGTTGTTTTTTTTTCCTAACTTTCTCCTCTTTGGGTGCCATTGCTACTGGGCCTATCCTTGCTCTCTCCTCCGCCTTCCGATTCTCTTCACGCGTGTGCCCCGGAGACACTTGGACCCGCACTTGGACCTGCCTACCCTCCTCCACCTACTCTTGGGGCCACCCCTGGCCTTCAGGGCCACCACGAGCAGATTCTCTCTTCTATATCTTGTGTTAGAAGTTTTACTGTTTTATACATTTAGACCTGTAATACATCTCACATGAGTTTTCGTATATGGTGTGAAGTAGGAGTCAATGTTAATTGTTTCTTCATATGGTTTCCAATTGACTCAGCACCATTTGTTGAAAAGACCAGCCTCCCGTGCTGCTTTCTTCCCACAAATTGCAGTGGCTCCTCCCTGATAAATTAGGTGAACATATATGAGTGAGTCTGCTTCTAAGCTAATACTGTTTTCATTTCTATGGCTTTATAATAAACTTATAATAAACAAATCTTCATATCTTCTAGTGTAAGTACTCTATCTTCCTTCTTCAAGTTGGCCTTGGCTATTGTAGGTATTCAAAGTCTTATGTATTTTAGAATTATATTGATAAATACACACACACACTGGTGAGATTTCTAATAATGGGATATTATTGAACCTACAGGTCAATTTAGGGAGACCTGATATAGTAATGACATTGCCTTCATGAAACAGGGTGAATTCTTCCTTTTAATCAGGTGATCTTTAATTCCTTTTAGCAATATAGCTGGCAGAATAGAGGTCTTGAATCTCTTTTTAAAATTTATTCCTAAATGCTTCAGTGTTGGTATTTTTAGTGGATTTATTCCTAGGTGCAAAAATTTTTTGCTATTTTAATTGTAACTTCTAATTAGTTGGTGCTAGTTCATAGAAATAAAATGGATTTTTGTATATTCATGTTATACCCAGCAATCTTGCTAAATTTACTTAACAGTTCTAGTAATTTGTATATTCTTTGAATTTATGTATTCTTTTCCATTTTATATGTAATCTTGTCACCTGCCAATAATGACAGTACTGTTCATTCTTCCCAATCTTTATAAATTTTATTATTCTTTATTGCTTTGTTGCACTGGCTAGGGTCTCCAGTCCATTGTTGAACTAGTGACAATGGGTATCCTTTGTTTTGCTCCTGAGCTCAGGTGATGTAATCAATATTTTACCATTAAACGTTGACTTACACTATATCTGATCTGGGATGTTCTTTTCCATTTCTGGATTTATAAGCATTTTAAATATATATAAGCATTAAGTTTTACCAATGTTTTCTCTGCATATTTTGGGAAAATCATGGCTTTTTTTTTTTCATTTTTGTGCCAATGTGGAAAATTACATTGATATGTAATAGTTAAATCAACTTGGCATTATTTGGTATGGTTTGCTATTGCTATATCGCTGGAATTGATTTGTTGGTTTTTTAGTGTCTATACTTGTGAAAAAAATTATCCAGTAATTTTCTAGTCTAAAAAGTCTTCATCTGGTTTTTTTGTTACATTTGACACACAAAATGAATTGCAAAGTACTTCCTTTTCTATTTTTTAAAAGATTTTTTGTTTAACTCATGTTATTTCTTCTTTAAAGTTTTTAAAGAATTCACCAGTGAAAATATCTGGGCCTGGAGTTTGTTGTTGTTGTTACCGTTTCTTTTATGAAAATGCTTTTAAATAGAAATTTGTTGTTTTTAAAATATAGAAAGATCTCATTTTTGATAATTATCAAGTTTCTATCAGACGGTCTCACAGATAACAATTTTAAACTCTGGGCGAAATACAATAAAACTAAATACAATTACTTAAAAGTACTAGGGAGAGAACAGAGGCAGATTTTAGAGAGAAGTTGATGTTCAGAAGAAAAGAATAGCATGGAGAGTTTCACTTTTTTTTTTTGGTAGCCAAAAGCCAGAGGGCAGGGCGACATATATGATGGTCAAAATTCCAATAAAAATCCTAGCCTATAATTTCTCAGGCCTAAAGATTCAGAAAACAGAATTCCATAGTTGCTGGAAAATAAAAAATCCTGGAAAGGTAGAATTAAAGAGAGGGAGTCCCAAATTCTGGCTATCTGTCCAAACCATGAACCATGCATGAGTAGGGCAGACTCAAAGAAGCCTAGCTAAAGACAAAGCAATTAACTGATATTTGAGCTGTTGTCTAAGATACAGAATTTCAGTTTAAGTCTAACCAAATTTAATGTCTCATTTAAAAAAAGAACAAATTAACACTCTTTGGAGGTATGTAACACAATCCAGAGTGTCTTCTAAAGAACATTCACCATGTCCAGTGTTTAACCCAAAATTACTCAACATACAACCAAGAAAATGTGACCCTTTCTCAAGAGAAATGATAATCAACAGAAACAAACCACACGATGATCTAGAGGTTGTATTGGGGAGATAATTATTTTAAAGAAGCTATTATAAGTATGCTTAATTACATAAAGGAAAATATGCTCGAGAGAATTAAGAACTATAAAAAAATTAGATGAAAATTCTAGAACTGGAAACATAATATGTAAAAATTTTTAAATTTACTGTTTCAGCTTAGCAATAGATTTGAAGTAACAGAGGAAAATGTTAACAATGAAGATACAGAAATTATCCCATCTGAAAGAGATTTTAAAAATGAATACATTTAAAGAAGAATATAAACTAATACGAGTAAATTCAGAATATGAAAAAAATGGGACAGAAAAAACAAAAATAAATGGATTGAAGAAAGATATAGCATGAGGTCAATTAGTCTGTTTTTCTAATTTTTTACATAGCAAATTACCATAATTTCAGCAGCTTTAAACAATGCACATTTACTATCTCACAATTTAAGTCAGAAGTCTAGACAGGCTTAACTGGATTCTTTTTTCAGAGTCTCATAAGTCAAAAATCAAGGTGCCATCCAGGCTGGGCTCATATCTGGAGGCTCTGGGGGGAATCTGCTACCAGGCTCATTCAGGTGTTCAGCTAAATTCAGTTTCTTGCAATTTTAGGACTAAGGTCCCCTGTTCTTTTTGGCTGTTTGTTAGCTGAAAGTCACTGTCAGCAATATGAGGTCTCTCAGATCCTTCTATGTGATTTCCTCCATCTCAACAATGGAGAACCTTTTTTTTTCTTTTTTTTAATGTTAAGTACCCCTCATGCTTCAAATCTGACTTCTGTAAGCAGCTAGAGAAAACTATCTGCATTAACCATGTAATAATTAGACTAAGCTCACCCCGATAACTTTCTTTTTCCCATATAATTTAACATATTCATGGGAATGATATCTCATTCACAGTCCTAGGGACTGGGCAATAAATATTTGAAGACCATCTTGTGATTCTTCCTGCTATAAACAGTATGTATAAGAAAACTGAGGTGCTTATTTTAATATTAGGTACAGTAGAGTTTAGACATTAAAAAGCAAAATATTAAAAAGGAAAATTACCATAAATGAATATATACCTAATAACAGAGCTTTAAAATATATAAATCAAAAATTGACAGAATTAATGGGAGAAATAGGCTAGACCAAAATCATAACTTGTGATTTTAATGCCTTTCGAAAATTAATAACTCGACAAAATTTACTGAGATACAGAAAATTTGAACACCATTCACACTTTGACCTAACGAATATTTATTTCTAGAACAGTACTCCTAGTAATTTAGAAGATACATAATTTTAAAAGGTGGAGCATTAACCAAGCTGGGCCATTTGTGAAGCCATAAAGCAATATAAATTTAAGAGAATTGAAATCATGTGTTCATATGTTCTCATCACAAGATAATTAAAATCAATAGGAAGAAAAAATGTATATAAACACAATTTGGAAATTAAACAACATATTAAATCTACGGATTAAAGAAAAAAATCACAATGGAAATTAAAAATAAAGTTTGAACAGAATTATAATGAAAACATAACGTTAAAATTTGTGTATCTCTAAGAAAATATATAGCTATAAATGTTTATATTAGAAAATAAGAAAGGTCAATATGACCTAAAATTCTACCTGAAAAAGAAGTAAGTAAACCCAAAGTAAAAAGAAAAGAAATAATCAAAATGAGAGCAGAAATCAATAAAATAGACAAATGATGGAGAAAATTAAATTCCAAAGCTGTCTACTAAAAAAGATCAACAAAATTAAATTTTAAAAAAGCTCTAAACTGATCACAAAAAAGACAACACAAATCACCAATATCAGGAATGAAAGAAGAATTATTATAGAGTCTACAATCATTAAAAAAAATAGGCTACTATGAAAACTTTATGCTAAAAAAATTCAGTTGCAGTGAGATGAACAAATTCTTTGAAAAAGTCACCTTAAGTAAACTGACACAGATGAAATAAAATTTTGTAGCCCCATATTGATTTTTAAAATAAAATTTATTCTTTAAAAAAGCTTCCCATGAAGAAAGATTCAGGCCTGTATAATTTCACTGGTGAAATATAACATTTTAAGAGGAAATAGCACTGATTTTATGCAAATTTTTTTTAATTGGAGAAAAAAATTGTTTATGAAGACAGAATAACCCTAATGGCAAAATCTGAAAAAAAAAAAAAAAAATTACAAAAAAATATTGCAGACCAATGTCCCTCATAGGCATAGATACAATATCCTTAAAAATACTTGTGAATTGAATCCAGAAATATGTAAAATTGGTAATCCATAATGACCAAGTAGCATTTATCCCAGTAATGCAATGTTGGTTTAAGATTCAATAAACAAAACACTCAATGCATTTCATCACATTAACAGAATAAAAGAATACCCATATAATTACGATAAATGTAGAGAAAGCATTTGAATGATTAAACATTCTTTCATGATTAAAACAAGAAACTCTCAAAATTAGGAATATAAAAACTATTTTATAATTTTGTCATTTACAATAAAATTCAGCCAATGTCATATTTAACAGTGAAATATTAACATGTTCCATTTAAAATAGGAAGCAAAACAATGATAACCAGTTCATCACAGGGGGTTCCCATCCAAGATAGAAATGTAGGAGGCTCCAAAAGTTGCCTCTTTCCAAGGACACACCAAATCTACAGCTACACACAGAATAATACCCACTGAAAGAAATCCAGAAACCAGCTGAGTAGAGACTTACATAACAGATGGAGGGGGGAAAAAAAAAAAAAATCAACATTGAAACAGGAGAAAGGCTGAGACACACTGTTGAGGTGAACCTCACCTGGCACAGCAACATATAATCAGGAGGGAACTCACAACTCCCACCTTCTCTTTGAGAAGCAAAAGGTTTGGACCCAACATCTAGTGCCCTAACTTTAAAACTCCCATCTGAGGAAGCTTTGATATACATGTTGTGTTTTCATGATCAGGTAGTACTTTTTAATTTCCACTGTGATTTCTTCTTTTACTCATCAATTTTTAAGTACACTATAGTTAGAGAACATGCTCTGTATTATTGTGTCTTAACTATGGTTCTGCATTAGGTTGATTTTTGTAAATGTTCCATTGGCATTTGAAAAGAATGTATATTCTGAATTTGTTGATTCTAAAGTCCTACTCATATGCAACATATTTCAATTTGGTCAAATCTTCTGTATCGTTAATGATTTTTTTGTCTGCCTCCTGTCAGTAACAGGGATATTAAATCTCCCTCTCTGGTTCTAAATGTATTTACTTATCCTTCCAATTTTGCCAACTTTTGCTTTATATAATTTGAATTTTGTTACTAGCTACGTGCACATTTAGGACTTTTGTATCTTTGACTGGAATTGATTATGAAATCTTATTTCAAAGTATATTCTAATTTATATCTCATATCTCAATATAGATATGAGCTTTTATGAGTTAGTGCTTGAATTTTTTAAAATCTTTTACTTTTGACCTATTTTTCATCAAACTATTTTCAGTGTATTTCTCATAAAGAATATACATTTGGGTTTTGAGATTTTTAAATTATTATTCAATTTGATAATCTTATCTTTTAATTGGGTTGCTTAGTCCATTTTTAATATAATTAAGGAAGTTGGGTTTATGCCTAGAACCCTGAAATTAATCTTTTACTTTTTCTATTTTTCCTTGTTGCTGTGTTCTTCCTTTGTCTTCTTTTTGATAAATCAAGTACTTTTTATTCTTTTACTTCTTTAGTTATACATTCTTATATTATTTAGTGGTTACCCTAAAGCTTACAATGCACCTCCTTCACTTATTACATTTTTCTCTATTTTTACTTTTTCCCAAATAGTGTCAGTTCCTTTTAATTGCACTTATATCCTTCTGCCCTATTCTTTATTGGTTTTATATATTTTATATCTAACCTATTATAAACCCTATGAGACATAATTATTGTTGTTTTAAAGAGTCAATATTGTATTATCTATACCCACACGTGAATCTTTCTACTGCATTTTATTGTTTTATTCTACCCTGAAATTTCTGTGAAGGATCACTTTTCTTCAGCCTGAACTTCTAATATTTTTGTACTGCAGATATACTGGTATCACATTGTCTAATGTTTTTCCTATCTTAAATAGTCTTGTCTTAGCCTTTAATTTTGAAGGATATTTTCACAATGTATATGATTCCAGGGTGGCAATTCTCTGAGCTCAGCTCTTTAAAGATGACAATCCATTGTCTACTGGCTTTTATATTATCTGTTGCAAAGCTGGTCATCAGGTTTATTATTGCTACTTTTTAGGGTAACATGTCTTTTTTATTCCCTGCCTACTTTTCAGATTTGTCTTTGGTCTCCAGCAGTTTGACAAAGTTTGCTTTTATAACAGCTCTTTGTATGAAGATGTTTAAAATTATTTTCATAAAGGTTTATCTAAATACCTATAATCCTTACTGTTCCCAAGAGATAAAGAAAAGGAAAAATGTGGACTTCAAACCCAGTTAATTACGTTAACCTTTCTCAGCAAGAGAATTCTTAATTATTTAAAATAATTCTGAATCTGATTTTTAAAATATAATCTAAAAACATTATGATATTTGGAGAATAATCCCCTTTAGAAAAATACTAGAGATTTCCAAATCATTTCAGTTATAATGTCATCTTAGAGTCCATCCTCAATTCATACCTCACAAAATTAGCAATTCTTGTGTTTTAATCTAATACAAAACCAAATACAGCCGATTCTTTATTATTTGTGGGTTCTGTGTTTCTGAATTTGCCTACTAGCTAAAATTTATTTTAATCTCCAAGTCAATACTCAGGGTGTTTTAATTGTCATTTGTGAACATGTGCAGAGTAGTGAGAAATTCGAGCCATCCAGAATGCTTATGTTCCCAATTGAGGTCAAACAAGGTGAACCTTTGCTTGTTTCAGCTCTCATACTGTAAACAAGTGTCCTTTTCTCCGTTTATTTGGTGCTAGGTTTTTGCATTTTTGTAGGTGATCGGCTTAAAATGTCCTCAGGCATAGTGCTTAAGTACTGTCTAGTGTTTCTAAGTACAGGAAGGCTACGATGTGTCTTAAGGAGAAAATGTATTAGATATGCTTCATTCAGGCATGAGTTTAGTGTTGTTGGCTGTAAGTTCAATATTAATGAATGAACAATATATGTTAAATAAGGTGTCTTTAAATAGAAACACACACAAAACAAAGTTATGTGTTGATTGGTTCACAAAAATATTGTGCCCAGACGCTCACAGGAATGTGATTCTGTGTTAACCCTAGGAGAAGTGGTTCTGTATTCACTAATTCAGTGTTGTGGTGACTTTATAGAACATAACTATCATAAATAACAAAAATCAACTACAAATGTAAAAGTTTTGAGACAAGTAACAAAATTGAATATCAAGCAGAATTTGGATATTTTCAGATTTAAAACACTTCAGTTATGAACTGGTGATTTAGATTTTTTTAAAAACTAGTTTAGCTATTAATATATTCTGCAAAAACAACTGGGTGATTTACTAAAAAGACAATTTAAATCCCATTTGTAACTTAATTTCAGTAGAAGGGGATTTTCTTTACTTATCTAATACATTTCTCAACTGAAATATATTTACTCTCAAAATGGCAGAGCAACCACCCAGACTTGCAGCCCTTATTCCCATAGACTGATGTCACTTACAAGTGATAGAAGCATCTGTGACAACAGCTCATGAAGTAAAGGTTACTTTCAATTTAGTCACATTAGGTGATATTATTCTACATTGTTCTGGCTTTTCTGAGATAGTGGAGTAGAAAAGTTCAGAGCATGTACTCTGAAGCCAGACCTCTGAGCTGGAGTGTAGGCTTTGCTACTTACCAGCTGTGGGATATTAGACATATTTCTTAAATTCATTGAGCTTCCTCATTTATAAATGATGATAAAAACAACTAAGTTAGAGGATTAAATAAATTAACACTTATAAAGCACTTGGGAGAGTGTCTGTACATCATATATGATAAAAATGGTTCAATCATCATTTTTATTAGAAGCCCTGTATGTAAGATAAAGATGGACTAGAAGAAAGTGTGAGTGGCTGAATAATCATACTGGTTGATCTTTTGGGAATGTGTTTTTCTCCCTTTCCTGCTCAGGATGTGTATTATAATATGTCTTAGATGTCAGCATTAATTGCCTATTAATCAAATCTACAGATGATATAGAAATAGAATGAATTCAAATTATTTTCCCTTTTAATGCACATACTATAGAAAATGTCAAACTCTTTATTGTAATTTGTCTTCAGCCAAAGATTTCCTGATTCGTCCTTTTCATATCAAGAGAAACAGCTTCCAAAAACATGAGAGTAAAGAGTTCTATCCTGTTTCATACAAGGAGCATATCTAGAGTATTGGTTTCTTTTCTAGATAATAAACTACCAGAACATCACCAACAAATTTAAGTTTGAACCAAAAAAAGGACAGTAAAAAAGGATCAGCACTATGCCTTATGAACAACTCAAGGGTCGGCCTAAAAATAGATCATTTAATGGGAAAGAAGAGATGTGAGTTGTGTGTTTGTGCCTGTTGTCCAAGGAGTGAACACAAGTGTTCTGATCTGCCCCTGTGTGAAGATGGGAGAGAGTAAGTGAGAACTATAAAAAGGTGAATTTCTATTCAACAGAAGACAACTTTATAGTGATTATACTTATCTAAAAGTACAGTAGCCTACCTTCATAAGATCTATGATTTTGTTTAAATGATCTAAAGAAGTTACCTAGCTTCTTAGAACTGTATTCATCCCTGAGTAGTTCTGATGAATAAAGTGGGAGCTAAGAGAATATGTAAACTAGGAGCAATAATTTAAATAATTTAAAACCAAATTCTGAATCATATCCTTTATGGATAATCATGAATATGCAATGTGCATGGCATAGTTTCCAAATGCTTGCTAGATAGTAAAGTGGAAATTAAAATACATAAAGAATTTTATATATCTTAATACACCTTCCTTTTGCAAACTAAAGTTTTCCAAACTCTCCAAATAACACAAGTGAGTTGTTACTTCTAAATTTAAAACTCAAGCAAAAACAGCAAGAGTCTATCATCAAAAATCGAGTCAGTTTATTAGACTAAGTTTAAAAGATTTAAATTAATAGAATATTTTTCTCTTCACAATCATTAAGCTCAATGCTTAGTTTTTGTGTTCAATTAGTCTCAATATTTTGGGACAAATTTTAAAAATTGGTTTAAATTAGGTACTTCTGACTACTTACTACTCAAACTTGATTTTATCTTAGCACATTTATACGAACATATTTTTTATCCCATTGTAATATGCTGATTGGTTTTCTCTCCTCAGACTCTTAAATTGAATATGTCAACCGTAATTAGTCCTGAAAATATTGGCTTTATCTCTCAAAAACTAATGATCGTTAAACATTTTAGAAAAGGCAAATCTTGACTGACATTCAATTAAGTCTCCAGATTCAAATGCTTCCCATTTTTGCATACGGCCTTTGCAAAGGATTAACGCACCAACCTTTGTTATCTTCTAATTTTAGAAAAGCCTTAAGGAGGCAACAGCTGTATTAGGAACAGAGACCACTGCATCCTAACAGTTTATAAAAGGAATCTCTAAAAACAAAGCAAAGCACAGAATCTTCTGCCCTACATTGCTGAGAAAATGTTTGATTAAGGAAGGAGGGGACAGAAATTTTTATATATCCTCTTGTAAACGCTATTCACAAATTATTTTCTTTAATTACATTATAACAAAATAAATTTAAACCTCATAGTTCATATAACGATGTTTTCCTCTTAAGGCTAAAAGAAGGCATTTTCATAGTGGAAACATTCTCTCATATTCCTTCTCACAAGGTTTTCTCCCAGTTACTTCTCATGAATTTTTTCTCATTGCAGAGCTGCTGATATTAATATCCTGCAAACTTTCTGTTCCTACTGTCTTTTACTGTCAAGGATGTGTTGAAACAGGAGTGCGCACACGCTACCTCCTAAATCAATATTTCCAAAATTTAGCATGCCTTACAATCACCTGGAGGCCTTATTAAAACAGATTACTGGTCCTCGCCCACAGAATTTCTGATTTGGTAGGTCTAGGAGGGGCCAGACAACCTTTATTTCTAACAAGTCCCTGGTGGAGATGAGGTTGCTGGTCCAAGGAACACACTTTGAGAACCACAATACTATATTTCACGTCTGTGTATTTCATCAAGTGCTCTGGAGCCCCATTTCCCTTTGCACTCAAACCATTAAGACAACCATTTAGGGGCACTTTTGCTAACTCTCCTAAGAAATAAGACAGCTAGCCACTATTATTTTATGCAAGATGTTCATTTTTTTCCCATCCATTCTTATTCTCTTAACTCAGCTACCCATTTTGTTTGGGAAATCATTATTTTAAAAGTAATTACCTTTTCCTTATAAAATGGTATCTTTCGTTCTTTAAAGCAGGGGTTCCCAACCCTCAGATCAGTATGGGTCCATGGCCTGTTAGGAACCAGGTCACACAGCAGGAAGTGAGCGATGGGCAAACAATCGAAGCTTCATCTGTATTTGCAGCCACTCCCCAGCGCTAGCATCACCTCAGCTCCAGCTCAGATATCAGGCATTAGATTCTTATAGGAGCACCGGTGAGTCCTTGGTGCCAAAAAGGTTGGGGACAGCTGCTCTAAAGAACACCTGTGTTTAGATGCCCTGCCCCCCGCCCCTTTATTTTTTCCAGAACGGGCAAACAATCAAAGCTTCATCTGTATTTGCAGCCACTCCCCAGCGCTAGCATCACCTCAGCTCCAGCTCAGATATCAGGCATTAGATTCTCATAGGAGCACCAGTGAGTCCTTGGTGCCAAAAAGGTTGGGGACAGCTGCTCTAAAGAACACCTGTGTTTAGATGCCCTGCCCCCCGCCCCTTTATTTTTTCCAGATACAAAAGTTTTAGCAGGACCCAGCCCAATGTCTCCACAAGCATCCTGACTAAATGACAGTCTTATAATCTCATCAGCATCTTTATTCTTCCTCTACCTTTTCAATCTCTTATCCATAATTGTATGCCAAGACTAAAAATTCTTTTGTTAAATAGCAACAACTTCTTGCTTTGCGGTGTTTACTCACTTTCAGCACCATTTTGTCAGCTGAGAAATAATTCAGAACTGCTTCTTACATCTATTAATTAGCAGCATTAAAACTGTCTACCACTTTGCTCACTTTGCCTTTATCCCCCTCTTCAGAGTGAGCCCCACCCTTAAGATGAAAACTCTTAATATGACCTCAAATTGACCTTTCCTACAAAGTCTTTCCAGATAAACTGCATCTCACTAAAGATCCTGTAATAATGTTAGAAATTCTTTGGTAGTAGACACAACTTGTACTTGTGTGTACGTGTTTCTGAGGTTGTTTACATATGTGTTGCTTAGTTCAGTTAGAAAAATTTCTCCATATAAGGGATTCCCTCCATACTTCCTTTGGTATTGGTACCATGCAGTGTCTGACCATACAGTTGTGTCAAGTAGTAGGCAGTAACTTCTTTTTAGAGATGGAATAATGTGACACAAAAACTTTAAGCAGTGGCTCCAATATTCCATCTGACTCCCTGAACCATATCGGAACTCTGTGATCTTGGTCACAAGCTCTATTCCTGCAGATATGGGGAACATTATCTTAATGAAAATATGTAGTTTACTTGCATCTCTAGTACAAATTATCTTGGACTGAGAGCCATCTGAATATAAGATTAAGCCAACTTGTATAAACTTGATATTCAGGATTTAAACAAAGATAATCAGATGATATATATGACAATTAGGTAGGTACAAACAGGCAGGCAGACAAGCTTAGTGAATACTAAAGGAAAGGAAATACAATATGGAATAGCTCCTAGAAAAAGGTATATTGGATTTGTGTTATTCTTACAGCCAGACACATGAATGCATTGTATGTAAGCTTAAGTGAAAAAATGGATGAGGCTGCATCACACAATGTTTGTTGAACGAATTCATTTTCTTGAGTACACATTTTGTGCCAGATGCTATGAATTGCCAAGACAGTCATTCTTGCCTCTAAGGCATACGCAGTCCTCCAGAGGATAAAATAAACTCTAATACAATATGTCGGTGTTTTAAGTCATAGCATCAGACACTTGATTGCAGGAAGTTAATGCGTAATTGGAAGGTGAGAAAGTGGATGTGGGCTATTATTTTCAAGATGTTTGGTAAGGACTAAAAGGTATGAAAAGGAATAGAATAAAGAGAAAGAAGATTTAAATGGGGTAAAGGAGATGGTTTGTAGGCTGCATGGGAAGAGCTGCTAAAAGGAGTGATGGAGAAGTTACAGAAAGGGGGGAAAGTTATACAGACACTTTATTTATCAAGTCCTGGTCACAGTATAATAACATATTTTAATCAATAGAAGAATAATTTCCAATAAAAATGCTAATGAGTTTTTACCGTTGCTGTCACATTATTGAAATCTTTAGATAAAATTATAAACTATCCTAAGAATGCTCTTAAATAGCACATCTAAAAATTATTGAGGAAACAACTCAAAATGCAGAAAAAGCTCAATATAAAGATATTTATCACAGCATATTATATAATAGTGCATTTGAACAAAGGCCCAAAAGAGAAATGGTTAATTATAACAAATCCAAATGATAAAGTATTATACCACTGTTGGAATTTTTATGAATATTATTTTAATACTGTAACAAGCATTGTTACTGTATTTAGTGGGGGGAAGTATATACAATATGATTATAGTTGCATAAGAGATGGAGAGAGAGAGAGAGAGAGAAGGAAAGACTGAGGAGGAGAAAGCATGAAGAGTACTATGGACAATATAAAGTAAACAAAAAATCTTAAGCAGTAATATTTAGTCATTTTTATTGTGGAACTATAGGTGGGTCTTTACAGGCAAATGATTCCATTTTAGACCAATTATTTTAATATCTGATACTCAGCTGTGACATTATAAACAGGGATTAGTCCCTCTGTTTCTGTAGATGTGTTCTTTGTAGCAATCATTCTAGAGGGATGTTAATAACTGTTATACACACTAAAAATAAAAGTTTATGCTAAGTCTGAGAAATGCTGAGTTGATCGGGTTTCTTAACTGCAGTAGGAATTCTTTATGCTAGTGGTCACCGTGACTATCTCGTATGGTATAAATTAGTGTTTCACAAATGGATTTGACCACCGAATAGTTCAATGTGTGGAAATTATTGCATGGAACAAATTTTCTGCCAAACATATGGAGGAATTTTTTGCTTACCATTGTGGTATTTACTTTTAAGTAATAAGACAAAATTACTTGAAGCATTAATAGCATGTATCTCTGGGATAACCAAGGTGACATTAGGTTAATGAAGAATTTGAGATCCTTCTAATATCTCCTTTTCAGCTCTGACTCTGCAGTCCTATATCATTTCTGTCCTTTCTTCCTGGGAATTAGGTGAATACGCTTGCTAATACCTTCATTCCCTTGCCATCCAACTAGACCAATCCACACCATTATTTCAACTCAGAATCCTTCCACAAACTTCATACTCAGATCTTCAACTCCTTCCTATATAGCACCTTCTCAATTTCTCATAATACTCACAGGTACCACAATATGACAAATTCAACCAGTCTTCTGTCTTTATCTCAATGATAAAACAACTGCCTACCCAGTAACTCAAGCCAGAAATCTAGTGTTCTGTCTCTTCCATAGGCACCATGCCCTCTCTCACACGGTGTGTCCCCTGCCCCTCAGTGACCAACTGGCTCCCTTTGCTTACTTTTAGCTTCTGGTCACTTATCCCTTAGTCTGTGAGACACCATATCAAGACTGATCTGGCCCCGATTCTTCCTCATGAATTCTCAGCCAAATATTGCAAAGCTACCTGGATCATTTACCTACATTTTCTTAAATTTGGAAAATAAATAAATGGTCTCAATTTTTTAAAATTTCACTAGCACAGACTGTGAATTTGCGAGTCCAATTCAGACACCGCTGGCCAAAACAGTTATGGCAAGGGGGCCAAGGTCACATCTCTGTAGCTAGAAGAAAGAATGTGGCATTGGCATGGCAGATATTTAGATGGCTGGCTTATCTAATGCAATAGGACCACCTAGACAGCAGAGGCTATGGATTCCTAAACTGGAATGGTAGAAATTCTAAATCAACAGAAAAAAAAAAAACATATTTCTGCTGTTATAGCTCATTTAAGATCTGTTATGCCAACTGACTAATATAAGATATGCAAAAGAGGAGTTTACCAGAAGTGGCGGGTCTCTTCTCTAATGCAGTTGTGAGTAGCACCAGGAAGAAAGCTAGTGCTGCTAACCATTGCAGTCACACCGTGTCCCTGGACAGAAAACTAGACTGAAGAGAAACCTGTAAAAGAGCTCCACTTGCATACTTTGACATCAACAAATAGTAGAAGAAAAAAAAATACAGAGATAAAGAAGGTCCACTTCTGGGGATATCTATGATCTATTCCTTCCCTATCTATTTCTGGCTTCTAGAGCTTCATTGTCTAATACAGCAGCCACACGTGGCTATTTAAGTTAAATTAAAATTCAGTTTCTCACTTATACTAGCACATACTGCAAGGGCTTAATTGTGGCTTGTGACTACCATATTGAGCGATGTGATATAGAACATTTCTTTCCTAGAGCATTAATTGATAATATAAAACAAGTAATAAACATTAAGTTATTTTTATGAATTTCAAAAGTCCATCTGGAAAAAAATACACACACACACACGTGTGTGTGTGTGTGTGTCTATATATATTGTAGCTGGAGGAGCAGCTACAATTTTTCCTGTGTCAAGCCCTCCACTCATACAGCCTGCAGGTGTAGGCAGAAGCTAAATCTGAATCTGCATTAACCTGGTGAAAACTGCTCGCCACACCCTGATGACTCCCTGAGACCCCCGCCCCACATAATTTGCACAGTACTTCAGCCTCTTTCAGCTGCTTTTCCTCACAGGCAGTTGGCCTTGGCCCTTGCTTTGGACTTTCCTAAAAATTCTCAAAGGTTCGCAGCCCACACACACAGGGATGCTGGCCTCTGCGTTTCTTGTACCTCATACTGAGTGGCCTCAGGCCCTCCCCTGGTGGCAGCCAGCCTTGGTTCATAGCATGGCCTTTCTCACATGCCTCTGGGCCGGACACAGACAGCAGAACTAGGCCTGCACCGGAGCCCCTGCTAAGAAGCCCCAGAACCAACACATCCCATTGGCAGGCTTCAAACCACAACAGAATACCACTCAACTAACTCCACAAATGGCATATCCAATGGGTGGTCTCAGCAGGCACCAGATCTCTACTGGGGCAAATGATACTCCATGGAGTTAGCCTACACACAGCATCTTATCTGCTATGGTTGTGGCTAGTCCTCACAGCCAGTATGCCTGAGGATCAACCCCACCCACTGATGTGTCAATGGCAATCAAGGCACACACAACTCACACCGGGGACATTCCTGTAGCACCTGTCTCAGGTGACCAGGGGACTGTGCCACGGGGCCCTACAGGACAGCTACTATATAAGGCCACCCTGCCAAGACTGGGAGATATAGTAGATCTACCTAATACACAGATACAAAGATAGTGAGGCAGCCAAAACAAAGAGAAACATGTCTCAAAAGTAAAAACAGATCAAACTCCAAAAAACTAAATGAAATGGAGGCAAGCAAGCTACCAGATACAAATTCAAAATACTGGTTATAAAAATGCTCAGTGGACTTAGAAGAATAGATGAACTCAGAACTTTAACAAAGAGAAAGTAAACATAAAAAAGGACACAGAAACCATAAAAAAGAACCAGTTAGAAATGAAAACTACATTAGAAGGAATCAACAGATTAGATAAAGCAGAGGATCAAATCAATGATTTGGAAGACAAGGTAGCAGAAAACAATGAATTAAAATAGCAAAAAAAAAATTTTTTTAACTAGTTTAAGGGACCTCTAAGACAATATCAAGTATACCAACATCCCCATCATAGGGGTACCAGAAGGAAAAGAGAGCAATGGATTGAAAACCCATTCGAAGAAATAATGACTGAAAACTTCCCTAACTGGACAAAGGAAATAGACATACAAGTCCAGGAAGCACAGAGCCCCAAAAAAGAGGAACCCAAAAGAAGCCCACACCAAGACACATCATAATTAAAATGCCAAGGGTTAAAGACAAATCTTAAAAGCAGCAAGAGAAAAACAGTTACCTACAAGGGAGCTGTCAACTGATTCCCCAACAGAAACTTCTCAGGCCTGAAGGAGTTAACACAAAATATTCAAAGTGATAAAAAAGCAAGGACCTATAACCAAGATTATTCTATCCAGCAAAGCTATCACTTAGGATCAAAGAAGAGAGAGAGCTTCTCAGACAAGAAAAAGCTAAAGGAGTTTATCACCAACAAACCAGTATTACAAAAAAATGTTAGAGTTCTTCAATCGAAGGAGAAAAAAGATCATAAATATGAATACTATGATGGCAATAACTATATACCTATCAATAATCACTTAAAATATAAATAGATTAAATGCTCCAATCAAAAGACATAAGGTAGCTGAATGGATAAGAAAACAAGACCCAAATATATATTGTCTATGAGAGACCCACTTCAGATCAAAAGACATACACAGACATATGGATAAGAAAACAAGACCCATATATATATATTGTCTATGAGAGACCCACTTCAGATCGAAAGACATACACAGACTGAAAGTAAAGAGATGGAAAAAGATATCCCATGCAAATAGAAACAAATATAAAAAAAAATCTAGGGTAGCAATACTTATATCAGACAAAACGTCATTGGAGATATCAAAAAGGAATTTAAAAATTGATCGATGCACAATTAGATGGTACAGAAATGTATCTAATTATACATGGAAGTTTTTAAATCATAAAATGTGTCACTTCAAATCACTAGTATTAGAACAGCTAGATATAAATTTTATAAGAAAATAAAATTATTAGCTACTTCACATCAAAAAAATATTTAAAGATGAAAGATCTAACTGCATTTAAAACCAGCTTAATAATCTTGAGATTAAAAAAAGATGAAAAAGACTTATTTAAAAAGATGTAAAACTAGGAATAATAGGTATAACTATAGATCAAATATAGAAAAAATCCTGAGGTTAAAAGCCTGAACTTACAAATTAAAATGTTTTGCTTTATAACATGCATAGTAATAAAAAGGAAGCCATCATCTAGAAATGACTTTAACATTTTCTGAATTTCAAGGATAATGAGAGAATTCTGAAAAAAATCCAAGCAGGAAAAAACAGTTTAATAGTCTATTCGAGATTCCTTTGAACAGTAAAAAAAGTTATATAATTGATAAAAATAACTTTAAGTTCCAAAATGTAGAAATAGTATAAGGCCACCTTGACAAGGATGCAATAAAAGTAGAAAAACCTTTTAAAGTATAAATTTTAAAATTCAACGAAATAGAAATTTTAGGAAACAAAACCACACTGTTCTAAATAATTTTTAGGGCAACGAAGAAATCAAAGCTCTAATTACAGACTATTTAGAAAATAAGGATAATAGGAGTTTCCAGTTCCTGACAAATGAAGAATTAGTTTGAGCTACTAGGTTCCTCTGAAAAATCTAATTAGGAAGTAAATAGGAATAAAAGAGGAGACCTCAGATCCAAAGAACGAACCCGTGAGAACTCCTTGCATTGAAACAAAGGAGTGATTGTTCTGGAATCTTCTACCTGGACAAGAAGGAGGAGCCCATCTGTTTCTTAAACTCATCAAAAGGTGTATAAGCTAGTGTTTGTGTTCACCACACTTCATTGCATATTACAGAAAGAATAATTACAGCCTCAGTAAAACTGAGCTCACACACACAAAAAAACTAGACAATAAAAAGTATATGACAAATTATGTTTTACAAAGATGCCCGCACCTGTATGTTCATTCATTCTTGCATGTTCTTCTTACAATATAATTGGCATTCCACTCACCAACATCTGTCATTTTTGTTCTTTCCTCTTGTATTTGGGCAGAGACTCATGCCTTCCTCAAACAATGGAGTAGAGCAGAAATGATGCTAAGTTATTTCTAAGGCTTGACCAAGAAAACAACTCTGATATTCCCATTCATTCTTTGCCTCCCACCTCTTGGAACCCAGACACCATGTTTTGGGGAACCTCAAGCCAGATAGAGAAGTCACATGTGAATTTTCCTGTAAACAGCCCCAGCTAGGCCTCCAGCCAACACTGGCATCAGAAATCACATTACAGATATGTGAGAGAATGCAATTCCATAATTCTAGTCCCCACCTTCAAGTGTTCCAGCTGAGGCCCCAGACATCATGGAGTAAAGACAAGCCACCTTTGCTGTACACTCTCTAAATTTCTGATCTATAAAAAGAACGAGAGACAAAAAAATGATTTCTGTTTTTCTAAGTCACTAAGTTTTAGGGTAATTTGTTATGATTGTTATGTAGCGACAGATTAATGCAAGTGAATTCGCTACAAAGAAAAGTTATTTTATAAAGTAGAATTGAGAATAAGAATAAAATTCTCAAAGAAATAGGGCACGTTAGAGGTTAATATAAAACAGACACCAGAAAGAAAAAAAAGAAGAAATATTGGACATCGAAAATATAATAGTTGAAAAACAATATAATAAATGAAATAAGTTGTAGAATTGATGAAGGCTAAGAAGGGATAGAAAGATGAAAATAAATAGATGTGGAGAATAGAATAAGATATTAACATATAGATAATAGAAATTCCAGAAAATGTCAAAAGAAAAGATGGGAGAAATATGATAAGGGAATTATATTTCCCTGAATTACAGAATGGCTAAAAACCTGAAATTTAAAATCTATATATTGCAAAATTTACTAGTTCAGGAGAAAAAAAACACTTTATACATGCTATAGCAAAATTTAAGAATGTCAAATTCATAGACAATAATTTTTTGCTTTGTGTTCATTGGTTTCCTGCATTGTTTGTGATTCAAAAAATAACAAAATAATTTGGACAGGTTAGGTGTCACCTCCTCTAGAAATCCTTCCCTATCCAGCTCCCTGAGGACAGATTAAGTGTCCCTATTTTGGGATTCCATAATACCCTGTTCATAGCTAGAAATTTGTTCTTGCCAGGCTATGTCTGTCCCCACCTATTAGCATGTTGAGTGGTAGTTATTAACTAGAGTGACACATCAAAACCCCAGGGAAGCTGTTTTTGTTATTGATGATGGTGCTTCTTCATCTACTTGCCTAGGGCTTCTGAACCTGAATCTTTAGCAGTGGGGTACAAGGTTGTAAAAATACTGTGTTTATTTCTCTATACTGACTTAGTGCCTGGTGTATAGGACATGATCAGAAAAATGTTGCATGAACACATAAATATAGATACATATCATTTCTAACATGTACAATCTAATGGCATTTGTCCTCTAAAAACCACAGCAATTTATTTTGTTATATAAGACGATGTTATTTATTAATTTTGTCATCTGCATGTGGTCTATCACTCTTACTCATTCTTTTGTCAGAGATCAATCTTTATTTCATTATTGACATATTGTCTAGGACCTTGGATTCAAGTGAACATTTTCCTTCTAATGCTAGATATTGGGCAGCTTAAACTGAAATCGCTCATGTACTTTTGCATTCCAGATTTTGCTATGAATACAAACTTGTTTTAGTGTGTGGACCAGATTTCTCACCTTCCCCCAGAATAATATGATACCAGTTTCTAGGTGGGGGGAAAAAAAAAAAAGGCACAGAATTTGGAATCTCATAAATGAAAAAGGATTTAAATTGCTGGATTATCAAGAAATCAATAACTTGTCCTTCCTCAGAATTTCAAATAAGAGTAGTGAATATTGTCACTAAATGTGGAAGATTCTACATAACAACTGCTTACTTTCTACTGTTTCTTTTGGGAAGATTCTACATATGGGTCTCCACCCATGATGATTATTCCAGTTTTGAAACAGTTAGAAATATGTGGACAGTCCCTAGCAGATTCTGCCCAAAGACACGATGGAACATGGGCAGTTACCTACTTAATTGTCCTGTACTCTCAAGTCCACTACTTCTTTTAGTTGAAATTTTAAGAGGGACTCAATCATGAGAAATGGTGAAAGAGAAAGGATGCAATGTAATATCAAGAAAAGAGAATCTTCATATTCTGTTGTGATGTGCTTCCTGTTATATCAAAGAAGTGTCTTCTGCCCATAATTTAAGAAATATTTATAATTTTAAAATTCACTTAAGATATTTAAAAGCACAGCCAGCTCAAAAAGTTAGTATCAGAGTCTTTGATCAACATTTATGGGAAATACTTGCTGTGTGGCAGGAACTTTGACATTTTCTAAAATTCCCATTTAATCTTTGCTTCAGTCTTAGATGTCATTTACATTACCCCAGCTTTCATAAGAGGTAAGTGCAGAGTTTTATGTTCTGTGCCAACAATAATCACGAAAATATGTAAAATGTAACCCCATGCCAAAACTAGGTTTCATAAAAAGTGAACTGTCCATGATTCAGTTGGGGAGTGGGGTGCACAGCTGACTGATATTTAAACTTTGAGGAAGTAAATGCCCAGAGGAAGCATATAAGGCAGATGTGGAAATTCAGAGGAGTTTATCACAGAACTTTGTGTCGTGGAAATGGGAAACATTTTTTTCCACTTACCTAATTTACAGGAATGTTACAAGGAATGAATGTCAATGAAACATTGAACGATTTAGATGAGAACGATTGAGACCCCCAAAGAAAAATAAAATATGAGTTAAAGATTCATCTAAATTCTAAATTTCTTTGTAAAATTTATGTAACTGACTAGATATGCAAGAGGGACAGGTTAATGACTCTAAGCTTTCTTATTTCTTGACTTAGAGTTTTTAAATTTTATAAATTAATTTTTAAACTAAATTCCAATAGAGGAGGAATGAACAGCTTATCAATTCTGGTTCAGTGGGCTACATTTCCATTAGTTCCAAGACTGTGATGTCATAACATATGCCACATAGATCCTGAACCTCATTGATGTGCCAGTAGTTCACTCTGTTCCCACCCACATGCAGCTGAGCACAAAATGGAGCTCCCATCATCCTCAAAACCTCCCACTGACTTGTGAATTTTCTTTGTGAGACAACAGAGTTAACCATAAATACTTTGGGCTCCGAAATCTTCACACTCATTTCAGACCAGCTCAGACACCTGGGTCTCCACAGACTCGGGGCCTACACGCAAAAGAGAATTAACATAACTCCCACATTACACAGTTTTCCTTTCCACTGATAGCCAAGATGAATCCTAGAGCAAAATCTAGCCTTTCTACCTTAGCCGGCCCTCTCAGCCACACATAGCACTCTTTGGCAATATACTGTGGAGATCCAGATAGAAAATGTCTTCCCCCGCCCACCCCCCAATCTCATGAGCAATGGGTTTCAGTGGAATTTACATGGTATTTCAATATTGGAAATAGAATTAAAGTAGCAAGGACATATTCATTTAATATTCATTTTTTTCAGTATATACCCTGAGCCAGGTACTTTGCTGATATTAAGTATTTTATAGATTTACATCAATAACTTAAAGTGTTTCAACCACATAATATACTTTCAATCATGCACAAGCAGTAGAGGTACAATAAGAAAGACATCACACTTAAAACATATTGCCATTCAGAAAATGACCGTCGAACAGCAAATGGTATTACTCCATCATGAACTGCAGGGAAGAGGGCAGCAAGAAGCCTGCTTTTTGCTGCTAGCATTCATTCATACTCTCATTCAGCAAAGGGTTAATCAGTTACAATTTGATGATCCAGATAAATTAAAACTCTATAAAGAAAGATATTCTCTAGATGCTAAGACTTCAAACTTTACAGATTTTTTTTTATAAGTACTGACTTTAAATGTCTTATTTCAAGATTTACACAAGACCCCTTTTTTTTTTGCAGCTAGTTGTAATTTAACACAAGCCGCGTTTCCTAACCATAAAAGTCTTAAAATAATATATTTTTGTTTATTATAACCAGACTGACTTAAAAGAAGGTAGGCCTTCCATACTCAAACCAAATAGAGATAAACTTGAAAAATAGTGATGAATAAATACATGAATAAGAAATGAGCAAGTTTAAGATTGATCTATCATACATCTTCCTCCAGCATGAATGCTTTCATTTGCTTTTTAAATGGATAAATACAAAAACAGCATTTTCCATTGGCAAGAAAGTAACTGTTTTGTATTATTTACCTAGACCGCAGCTGTGTTTCTAAAAAGAATAGTAAATACATTTCTGAAGCAAGACATGTTACTGTGATAATGTGAATAAATCTTCTTAAACACTTTAGAGATTATTAGGGTGCTTTAGAAGCTGCTGTTGAACTCGGTCAGTTTAACAAGAACACAAGGTAAAGATGAAGAGACACACTCAGATTTTTCACTAAGCTATTAGTAGAGTGCTGTAACTGGGAATCCTTCAGGAAAGAAACCGCCAAAATGTGAGGCCAGGACTCTGTCCAGGCATTTAGCATGCGATCTGGTTCCAAGCCAGTCTGAAAGGTATACAGGCCCTGTAAGCCTTCAGAAGGGCTCTCTGAATAAATGATCCAGTTTGGGTGACACCTCCACCCCAGTGATTGGGCAGTCATCCTGACCTGAGAACTTAGATTCACAGGATGGTTGTTGTAGTCTTCTAATTGGTGTTCAAACTTAACTGGACAAGCACTTCACAAGAATGTCAAAGAGAAATAAAATAGCTGATTAGATTGCATTTTACCCGTGCTCCCTCCCAAGCCAGGCCAGACCTGGGAGAATGATGGCTTAAAGCAACAGCCTTCTAGAAGCTCTCAGATACCCTAAGACTCGGGGAGGGGAAGGGGGGGTAGCATATATGTACTCATCCTTCTAATCATGATGGATTAATTCATTCACTTAATATATATTTATTGAGCACCTATAATGTGCCTTCATGAGGCTTATATTCTTATGTGGAGAGGCAGAAAAACAAGTCATACATACCTAAATATTATAATTTGGTTGATTTCACAGAAAGCTAATACATACCCAAATATAATAATTTGGTTGATTTCACAGAAAGCTGGATTCTTCTACTTTCTTATTCTTCCTTCCCAGAACCTCTCTTCCACTATCTTCTGACCATGGCCAACCACCCTCTCTCATCCCAGAAATAATTTCCTTATTTTAAGATGTTTGGCAGCTATTCACAACAGCTAACATTTCATACAAAGCTAAGAAAAGAGAATGGAGAAAACATAGTATGCCCTATTATCAGAGGCACGATATTCCTGGAGAACCAAGGATACCATGGTATCCCACGTAAAACATATCTCACAGGGTATGGTACTTCTGTCATCTCAAGGGTAGGATTATATCCATCTAACGAATTTAATTGCTTAACAGTTTCAGGCTCTAAAATATTTATTTAATGAGTGATGAGTATAATGTTAAATGCTGATTTATACCTAACTAGGTACTATGCAAAATAAGTTATGAATACTGCTCTTGCCTTTAAAAAGCTTACAATCTGTGAGACAGAGAAAATAAATGGAGAAAAAAATATACGCATTCAATTGTCAATTGAATTCATAAGTTATTTAACCCATGCATACTTTGTACCAAACAGTTCAGGCACAATAAAGCATATATAGACTATTGTTGAACCAATGAAGCTAAAAAAAAACCAACAACAACAACAACAACAACAAAAACTAGTAAAGAGAAAGATTCTTAAAAGAAGAGAGGCATAAAATATACCACAGAAAAGCAGAAAATATAACAGCATGGCAGGCAGGTTCTAAGGAGGCTCCCATGATTCTTAGGTGTTCATGCCTTTGTATAATTTCCTGCCCTTGACAGTGGGCAACCCCTGTGACTTGTTTCTAACCACTAGAAAGTGGCAAAGATGATTGGATGTACATGAATACATGGTCATTCTTACATAAGAGCATAGAACCCATCTTAATGGAGTCTCTTTTTCTCTGTTTCTGGCTTTTAAGAAGTAAGCTGCCATAAACCCTGCAGCTGCAAAGAAATGAATTCTGCCAACAACCTGAAGGAGCTTCGAAGCAGATTCATTCCCAGTTAAGCCTCTAGATGAGAACCTAAACCAGACAGGCTGACGCCTTGATTACAGCTTGATGAGACCTCAGGCAGAGAATCAGCTAAGCTTTGCCAGAACTTCTGACCTACAAAAACTGTAAGATAATATGTGCATGTTGCTTTAAGCCACTAAGTTTGTAGTAGTTTGTTATGAAAAAGATAACCAATACACAGAGATTCCAAGGAAAGAATATCTGATTGTAGGCAATAGGACAATTTTTATGAAAGAGGTAGCATTGTTATAGAAGTTTTGGATGTTAGAGAATTGTTATGATTTGAACCTTTAGAGATTAGAGCAACATACATCTCTTAATTTCAGGGAGCTGTTAAGTTTAATCTGAAGATTACTTAAGTAAAAGCATGGCATGTCAGTAAGAAACAGCTCATACCTAATGATGAGAAATTTGAAGCTTTCCCACTAAGATGAGATGAAAAGCAAAGATGTCCCTTCCTACTACTCCTTTCAATATTGGACTGCAGTCCTTGCTAATGCAACATGGCAAGAAAAGGAAAGTAAAGGAATACATATTGGGAAGGAAGATATAAAACTATCTTTGTTTGCAGATGATATAATCATCTATGTAGAAAATCCCAAAGAATCAATAAAAGAACTCCTAGAACAAATAAGCAATTATAGCAGAGTTGGAGGATCAATTGCTTTCCTACCTACCAAAAATGAACATTTAAAACAATACCATTTACATTACAACCTTAAAAAAATTAAAATACTTAGATATAAATCTAGCAAATATATACAAGATCTATATAAGGAAAACTACAAAACTCTGATGAACAAATCAAAAAAGAACTAAAGAGAGATTCCATTTGCATGAATAGGAAGACTCACTATTGTCAAGGTGTCACTTCCTCTGAACTTGATCTATGGATTCAGTGCAGTCCAAAACAAAATCCCACGGAGTTATGAATGCTGACAAACTGATTCTAATGATTATATGGAGAGGCAAAAAACAACAACAACAAAAAACAGAATAGCCAACACACTATTGAAGGAGAAAAACAAAGTTAGAGGACTGATACTAGCTAACATCGAAACTTATTACAAAGCTAAAGTAATCAAGGCAGTGTGGTATGGTCAAGACATGGTAGAAACTTAAACTCATATTACTCAGTGAAGGAAGCCTATCTGAGAAGGCTACATACTGTATGATTCCAACTACATGACATTCTGGAAAAGACAAAATTGTGGAGACATTAAAAACAATCGGTGGTTCCTGGGGGGTGGGAGGTAGATGAATTGGCATAGAAAATTGTTTAGGGCAGTAAAAATACTGTATTATAATGATGGATATTTATCCAAGACCATAAAATATACAACACCAAGAGTGAACCCTAAGGTAAACTGTGAGCTTTGAGTGATATGATGTGTCAGTGCAGATTTATCCTTGGTATGTAAAAAAGTAACTTCTGGTGAGTGATGTTGATAATGGGACACACTATCCATGTTGGAGGGTGGGCAGAGGGTATACAGGACATCTCTGTACCTTCCTCTTAATTTTATTATACCTACAACTGCTCTAAAAATGTCTTTTAAAAATGTAAGAACAGCTATAGTCCAGGCTGCCCAGGGCATAAGGTACACGCCTGGAAGAACTATTTCTTTGCAGGATGACTCTAATCATCACCCTGAGGAGTTTGTAATTTATTTGGAGAGCAAGTAGGACTTAATGAAGATTTTTCAATTGTCAGTGAAATGATCAAAGATGTGTCCAGAGAATTTTGGAAATACAAAGCTTAAGCATTGTGTTGAAGAAAAGAGGAAGCCCATAGGAATCTAGAGCAACTGAGGTAAGGAGATGAACTGGGGGAAGGAGGTGTAATGGGAGAAGTTTCCAGAAGCATGCACAAATCAAAGTGAAAGAGCCTAGCAATTGCTCAGCATGAAAAGGCAGAGTTGACTCAAAGGTTTCAAACCTCAGCTTCCTTCCCCTCATGAACACATAAGAGACCCACAAGTGGTCAAAAAGGAGAAGAAGGCAGAGGAGCTGATGTAACTATAAGATGGTGCCGCTGCCTTTTCACCAGTGCATCCTGATGTAACAGTCTTATACACATTTCTAAGTACCTCGCTGAAAATGTCTCGAAACAAAGCAAAATTGTTCTATGTGGCACTATTGGAAATAAGAGTGAGCCAAATCCAGCTATCAGCTGTGTCCATGCGATACCCTGTAATCGTTTACATATATGACTTTGGATAAAATATGAGCTGGAGTTAATAATATCATTATACTACATTTCTCAAATGTATATGAGATATGATTTTTTAATATGTGATATCAGACACCTATCTGTAGTGATGAGTAAAAAAAAAAAATGAGGGTTTAATATCCTCGGCAAACTAATTATAGGTCACCAGATTACAGGCAATTCAGAGAAGCCCCAAAATGCAACATCTGTATTTCCGCCATCACATACATTGAAACCATTGTGACAATGCTGTCATTCTCATTTGTGAGGCCGAGGCAGGACAGCAAGCTCTAAATAATGCATAAACTACCAATATTCCTGCTCATAGTTCTTTCAAAAAATGGTGAAGTGTTTCTTTTATGGTCCACAAAGAGTTGAAATCATGTGGTGAATCTCAATAATTGCTTTCAGGAGGAGCTCTTGACACAAACTGCGGGTTGTGGAGTTCGCCCATGTCAGAAACGCAGACGGCCACTGCATATAGATGAGTACAGCGTCCAGAGAGCCTGCCGGTTGCAGTTTTCCCAATGCTGAAGGGATCCACACCAGCTTAACATCCTGACTCTACCTCTTCCTCATCAATTAGCATGTCCTTCACACACTTCTTTCCTTTCCTATGAAGTCGGGTTCATATTTTACACAAATCAACAGTGCTCTCAGAGAAATGTACAATTCTTTTCTTTACCCATAAAAACAGATTCCAATCGAGTAGACTGAAAACAGTAGAAAAATGTTACCAATGTAGAAATTAGGACTAGCCCTCAATTACTGGGCCACATCGACACACACTGACATTCCCATGCTCCCCTGAGGGTAGAGCCAGAGGAGAACTCGGGAGGAAGACAACGTGGTGGGAATAAACCATCACGCCAAACGTAAGGTGGCCACGCATTTTCCCTTCTCTTCTCTTTGTCTCTGGATCCTCCCTAGGTTTTCAACTTTTAGGATGAATTCTTCCAAGATCACCCTAACCCTAATATCTTACTCTGCTCCCTGAATTCATAGCAACTCTAGGAGCAAGATCCTCCTCCACGAGATTTCTATTGTCTCTCTGTGTTACCATTTGTTGTGTGCATATAACTTAATTTCACTACCATAAGGTAGAGAACGTGTGTGACCTCGGGATTACTGTCTACATCCCTTCCAGTGCACAGTACTGAGAACATAACAGGTTTTCAATAAATATTAGTGAAATAAAGAAAACTAATCTCAGAAGAGCAAATTTCCTTGGAGGAGTGTGATTAGTGACATATACAAGATTTACCAGAGAGTAATCATGTTATTGTATTCTTGTATAAAAAACAGTAAATATAATTCCTAGAAGGAAAAGAGGAGCAAACTAGGAATTAGGGGCTGAAAATTTATACTGTCCATGATGTATTCACTGCCGGGGCCAAATGTTTTAATTTAGCCTAAGACTGTGTAAAGCTCTTAATAATTTTCAGTGGAGATTTACATGTTAGAGATTATAAAGGGAAGATAAATCAATTTCTCAAAGCAGGTTATTTTATAATTTGCAAGACTTTCTTTTGGAAATATATTTTCTAGTCATTTAGCTTTCTAGTCGCCTAGCTTAATCTTTTGTCTCATAGCCCTGGGTGCTAGCATATTGGTTGGCCGGATCTCTCTCACACACAGTAGTAAATGATCCTTAATCCTACTTTACACATGAAGAAACAGGCTCAAGGGGGACAAAAATTTTGCACAGAGCCCTATAATATAATAGAAGTCACAAACTGAGCCTTGTTCTTCTGTGACACACTTACATTTAGTCTTCAGTCAACACATACTACAGTATCAGTGTGGTAAGGTATGAAGTATGTTACAGACCTGCCTGTGAGATCCTAGACCTACTTGACTTTGAAAGGTTACTTTATCTCTCTAAAGCTCCAGTTTTGACATCAAAAAAAAGAGAACAATTCCTAATAGGTAGGCATATTGTGTTTGGAGATATATCTAAAATAGTGGTTCTCAAACTTCAGAGTCCATAAAAATCACCTTCAGCACTCATTAAAAGAAAGTTTGTTGGGCCCCATCCCTTCACATTCTGGTTTTGTAGTTCAGGAGTGGAGGCCGAGAGTGTGCATTTCTGACAAGCTCTTGGGTGATGCTGAGGGCCTAGGAACCACACTTTGAGAACCTGTGATCTAAAGCAACTAACATGTTGAACATTCAATAATTAGTGGCTATTATTATTTCCAAATCATAGAAAGTAGTTTAATGAAATGCTAACTGATGGAGAAGGCATTGAATATCCACAGAAGATGTAACCAAGAGCACAGGTCCTGCCAACTGGGAATAAGATGGAAGGTCATCTCAGCCAAAATGAATCTGAGAGACTGAATTGCTGTTTAGTTTTATGCTAGGAAAAAATAGCCCTTCATTTTTTATAAATTTTTATATTGGCTCATATGATACACTGTATGGAAATGATTGACGTGCTCTCTTCATGTGTGACCTCTTCTTCTCAATGTGGTGACACTTTAATAGCCAAAGAGTTGGATGATTAACATTAATGGGAGTTGCTTGTGTTAATCCCTTGTGCATAACAGGAAGAATGGGTTTTTATCTGTTAAACTTTTCCAGACTTAGCCTTTACACATGTAATATAGTGTCAGAAAAATTCTGTAAATGTGTTCTATGTAAAAGTGAACACGTGGAAGTAAGAATGTTGGCTCGTAAATATGGGACATGGAAATACTACTGAATATCTAAAAGGTATAATTTTAAACAATGAATGCATACATGTTGAAGCAATTTGAGAAGAACTACCTAGAGACACAAAATATCTTTTGAAACTGTATAGTAAAAAAGCAAATATTGAACCAGATATAAGTTTATGATTTGGGGCCATACTTATGTTCTCTATTTCTATTAACTCTCCCAGTCATCAACACTTAGAAGAAGCAAAGATAGCATGAATATTCCTATTCATCCACCCTTCATGTCTGAGACTGATTCTGTTCTCAACATCTCTCCCTCAAATGTCCCCTCATGCTCATTTCCATTTCTCTAGCTAAGGGCCTCATTACCTCTCACCTAGATTATTTCAATAACCCCTTAATTCCTCATTGTTTCATTCAAGGACATTTTACACCTAATGCCATATAATTTTTCTTACTGCATCAACCCTCTGTTCATTAGACAATGCAATCACTTGCATTGTCTAATGAATAAAAGTACAAATTTGGCCTGGCAATCAAGGCCTCCATGATTTGGCCCCAAACCCAATTTCCACTGTTCCACTGATTTTTTTTTTTTATATTCACTTCAGCCAGTCATATTGAACAACCAACAACTTCTGGCAAATCATGAGCTTTCATTCTTCTGTGTTAATGCCTACACTATTTCTGTCTTTAAATAACTAATAAAATTTTTAATGCTTTATTATTTATAAGACAATTTTATGAGTGGTCTCAATTGATCCTCAAAGGATTAGATTTGTAAAACTAGGCATTTTCCTTTCCATTTAACAGAAGAATAAATAAAGACTTTGATTACACATTAATAGAAATAGCCCAGCAGAGATACAGCTGCAATAATTTTAAAACAAAATTAAGCCAAACGCACGCACACACGATAGGGAATCATTCCAACCATAGACAATCTCATCTTATAGATCATTATAAGGAAAGAAGTTGCAAGATCTATACATCAGAAGAATTCATCTGAGAATTTGTCTTGCTGGAACATGAATCAATTCAATGATAATTACATCTGAGGCAGACTGATGTAGAATGAATTCCAATATCTTGAATATGGATCTGCTATGAAGCTACCATGTAGTCCTACTGAAAAGTTCACAACTAATGGGTTATTTATTAATTTCAAATCCAGGGAATTTTGTACTTCTAGCAAATAGAATCTTCCCTTATTTTCCTTTCCTAACTTTTTATTCTTTGGCTTTTATATTCTCTTACCCCTCAAAAAGGAATCCAAAATTTGTGATAATGATAGCTGTCTTCTCACTGTTTATTGTTGTCAGTATGTCTTCACTTGAGTTAATTCACTGATTCAGTGCTTCCTAAACTAAGCTCGGGTCAGATGTGGCTAAAGATGGTTGTCAAAGTCTTTCTTCCTAGAACGAAGCAAAGATATACCCTCTACTCCTATATTTTCCCCAAAAAGGAGAAATTTGCGACTCCCAACATGATTGTTTTTCAACAACTTAAAGGAATTAAATAACTTCTCCACTGAATACATATTTATAAAATGTGTACAACAATTCTAAGAATAAACGCCTTGAATTTTTACATCCTTCTTCAAACCAATGAGTATCTATCTATCCTTGCTTAAATAGCAAAATATTTAATTAGCCATACCTAAAACTGAATGAATGTAGCCCACTAGTGGATTCTGGTCAACACCAAACCCAGAGAGATCACAACTTCTTTGCCTTGGACCCTGCACTTTGGGAATGTGTAGGGTATTCTAAGCATTCTTGGTAATGACCTCATATCACTGGTTAACTGCAAACATTTTTATCAGTTGCAGAGATTTTTTTCACATAAATTACTGTCAGGCAAAGTTACCCTCTATACTTCTAGGGTTCTTTTTTAACTTTAGTGCACAACTTGATATTTAGCCCTACTAAATTTCATCTCTCATTTTTGTTCATTACTCATCCATCGAATAACCATTTGAATCCTGACTGTTAGCTATTTCCCATAAGTTCTTATTACTCATGAATATGATTAACTTACCTGCTACCTCATCACCATTGTTGAGAACATTTTTGAACAACTCATAGTCACAGATGGGATTCTACACCAGCATGCCACTAGAGACCTCACCAGGTTGATCTCAACCCGTTATTTAACACCATAATCCAGGAACCCGTGAACTACAGCCTGTGGGCCAAGTTCCACCAGCCATCTGTTTTTGTAGAGAATGTTTACTGGAACCCCTGACACACTCATTCATTTATGTACATCTCTCATGGCTTTCATACTACAATGGCAGAGTTGAGTATTTGCAACCATGACCATGGGCCACAAAGCCCAAAATATTTGCTCTCTGGTTCTTTCTAGCAAAAGTTTGTTCTTTTCTCTAAGTGAAAAGATGGGTTAACCAGGTACACATATGACCTAATAGTATCCTCATCTCCTTTGTAGTCATGGGAACATTTTTCAAATGTCGTCTCACTGAAATGAAAATAACTATGTCAGCATTCTCTTGGTCATGAAATTATCTTTGTTTGGATTTTCTCAGTGTGCTCCCCTGGCTCCTAGTGATTATTGCTTCCTTTCTTTAACTGGACATTTTCCTACTTAATAGCTCTTTCTAAAATGTGGCTAGGAATCTCAATCTGTAGTTTTTAATTTTTTGGTGCCCACTTTTTTTGAAAGTTGAGTCTATATGGGCTTTTATTTAGGCACTTTAAAATAGGAAGTTATATAGGAATTTAAAAAAAAAACAATCTAAAGATAGTATCATTCTGGCCCTCCTTCTCCATTCTGCTACCTTATTTCAGGCCTTCATCTCTCATCTAGACAAATATAGTGAGCTCTGAATCCACGGGCTCTGCCCTAGAAATACCATTCTCAATGCTTCAAATCCTCCCAGGTTTTCCATCACCCACAAGTATAATTCCAAACAATATGTTGCCCTTGGTGTTATCTTTACCACTTCCCCTCACAGACACATAACGCACTGCATATTCTTGAGCATGACATGTTTCCGTGTCTTTGTACTTCTTTCTTCTTTCTGGAATGAACCTCACTCACTCTTCCTTCGGAATAACTGCTATTGATCCTCCAAGAAAACGATCACTTTAACTTGTTAGTTAATGAGTTCCTAAGCTGCTCTTTAAGGCTACATTGAGTTTTCCTACTCTGTTCTCTAATAATGCTCTATTCAAAACTCTTTATTAGTACTTTTCATGTTGTATTATTGTTACTTGTTTTTATATATTTTCCTACCAAAATCTGAACTCCTTAAGGGCCATTCCTTCTCCAGCTTTGTACTACTAACTGCTATCACAGTGCCTCCTACAGGGCCAGAGCTAAGTAGTATAGTACTTAATGAATGAGTAAATGGATGAGTGAACTCACTCAAAATGATCTGATCCTTTCTTACAACAACTATATCCATTGTAAATTCCAGTTATGTTTTAATCATATTCATTTGATTCTTTCTGTATTTGGACGTTGTCAGATCATCTGTAATTTCTATACCTGCAATTTGCAGCTTCTTTAATTTCATAATTTGAAATCCATTTTAAATGGATCTTTCCTCCTAGTTTACCTCAAGTCAAATAAATGGTAAATTAAGTCAAAAGATGGTTCTGCTTGCTTTCATATCCATCGATGCCTTCCTTCCCACTGGGGCTATTTCTGCTTCACAGACATTCACCCATACACATGACTGACTCCTGCCTGAGGGTCCCTTTCTGGTTAGCCACATGCCCATCATCATATTCGTGGCTGTCACTGCTGACTCTCCCCACTTTGTTCTATTTGCTCTTCCTCTTTCTCTTGTTTCTTTGTCTGCCCCACAGACCTTTCTCTCAGCATCGACTGGCAATGTGAGTGGGAGCTGGAAAGCAGAAAACTTAGAGCATAGCTCTAGCTTTAGTGGTAACCAACTGAGTAACTTAGAGTGACAAATAGCACCCATCACTGCTGTTGAAGCAACTGAAGATATTGTATTAGATTTTCCTCTGTGTTCTGATTTGATTGTCAAATACCCCACAAGGTACGTACAAATTTATCTATTCTAAAAATAACAAATCAGTGAGACAGCAGGAGGAAACCAGGCAGACTAGAGTTCAGTCCTGACTGTCACTTATTAGCTGGCCCATCACCAGCCAATTAATCATTTTAAGTAACAGGTTTGTGTTTATTAAAATGTAGATTATACTACCAACCATGCAGCACTGTGTATGATAAATGAGAGCATCCGTAGAACAAAGAACCTGGTAACTGGCACATACTAGGTGAATAAATGATAACTCAGTGTGGCACAGTGACGCCAGTCTTCTAGCCTGGTTATAAAGCCTGTGTTCCTAGGACCATGGTGTCCTGCCTCTTAGGCAATTTCTCCATTAAGTGAGGAGTTGAATAAGATGGGTTTATATAGATTGAAAAGACTTGGCTTCTTCTCGCTTAGCCACTTCCTAAGATAGGCTTGTCATTTAACCTCTGAACTTCAGTTTCTTTATCCATGAAATAAAGATGGTGGGGTGGGAGAGTCTTTTCTGAATTTTTGGAGTTTTTGAGGGTCTGATTACATAAAGCAGAATATTTTGAGAAATGCCATATGTAAAGGAAACCCTCTGTAAGAGTTAAGTAATTAGGACTCCCTCACCACCACCACCTCAGAAATGTTTAGAGTTTAATAGGGTAAATTAAAGAATAAAATCTATAAAATATTTTAATTTCTGATGTTTGCAGCCCATTAACAGGTAAGTGTGAGAAGACAGTCTACTGCTTGGCAAGACACTCAGATAATACCATGTGATTAGATTTGGTTTCCAATTCACAAAATCAGACCTAACAGAACATTTGTTCCTATGTTCTGAAAACCAGTGGGTTTTTTTTTTTACCTAATGAGTAGATTTCAATTAAGTAAAAAAAAAAAAAATGTTTCCTACAAAAATGAAATTAAAAAAAGTTAACTACAGCATGCATAAAAGGGGGTCCGATGTAAATTGTGTTCAGCTAACACTGACTGCAGTTTGAGTAACAGAATTCTGTGCTCCTGAGAAACCTCTCACCCCAAAAATATTGTGGGATACTTGAATGGTTAAACATTTTATTGGATGTGATTGGTGATATCATGGGATCCACTGAGGAAGATTTACTCTGAGAATGGGTAAAAAGTTGGGGCTAAGGCATACATACAGCCCTACATAGCCTGTTTTTCATTCTATGCCCTGTCTTGTTCTTGCTGGGCTTAGATATGAGTAAAACTGACCTGATACACAGGTCACATTTCTATGTTACTCTGAAAATTTCCTGTGTTTAGAAAAGTCACAATTATTTTATAAAGAAGCCTTGGAACTATTGATTCTGGCCAAGCACTGGGAACAAGCTCAGGTTCCTACAGTACCCTGGCTGCAATGGAATTATCACTGTGATCCAGTTTACAGGTTTGGCTTATTATCCCTACAGAAATAGGGAGATGTGGTACAAAACAGTAGATAAAAATTCAGCGCAGAGTCAGATCAACATGGAACCTTCCATCCACTTCTGCCATCCTGTGCTCTCCTTCCCTTCCAAGCCCAACTCATCCATCTGGCTTTTGGAGCCCATCCCCTCCCATCAAATCTCCTGCATCAGTGATGTTTTATCTCTCTTAGACCAGGCCTATTGTCTATGTGTTCCTCCCGCTTCATCTATAAGAAGACTGTTAGGTCATGTTGATACTTTGAGTCAGCCTCCCATTTCCTTCCTTCAAGGACCATTAATCCTCAAAAACAGCTGGTTCTCTGCTGCTTCTACCTTCTCACTATACAGTCACTGAATCTTCCTGTAATATCGTTTCTATTTCCAATATTCTACTGAAAACACTCTTCCAAAATTCCAACAATGATCTCCTAAATGTTTGCTCCTGCTCTCTTTTCAGACCTCAAACTATTGAAATTTGGCCCTGTTGCCACATTCATCTTTGTGGACCATTTCTCATCTGCTTTGAGACACTGGTTTCTGTTCATTCTCTACTACTCCTGACCATTTTTATTTTACTCTTTTATTTCTCTGCCTCCCCTTTAGTGTTAGTATCCACCAGGATTCTATCTTCAGTCCCCTTCAAAGTATTTACCCTTTACTATAATGATGAGTATAGTCGCAACTTGGTTGCAACAATGAAGATAATTGTATAATATCTGGCGTTTACCAACATTTAACAAATAAATGTAGTTATAATTAATCTTTTCAACTTCACTTGCTGCCACATTTGGTCATAAAATCTCTGTTCCAACACATAGATTTTATACTTTCAAACAACAACTGGTATTTCTCAGACATTATCTTCATCATGGAATGTCTTGCCCCCTCCCCAAAGAACTTCTCACTACCTTCAAAAACCTGTTTTTATGTTACCTTCTCCTTTCTTAATATCCTATCAGAATTTTATTCTGGGCCCCCAGAGCACATTGTTGCCCCATTAAAACTAATTGCTTTATATCTTCAATATGAATATAGCCTGTCCAAAAAAAAAGGTAAGGGTCTCATGTGACTCAGTCTCCATATGAAGTACATTCAAAGGGCAGTCCAGCAATTAAAATATTATACCAATTTGAATTTTCATCTCTCCATTTGTACTTGCTAGCTATCCAATTAGAAATGCACAATAAAACTTTTCAAAAAGTTATTTTGCCATTTCTCAGTTCTTTCTCATCATCTTCAACTGCTCTAGAACAATTCACATGCTACACTTTCCAACATTGTCTCATTCACCTAGTACCCATGGCATTTCTTGCTTCACCTTCTAGATTGAATTAGCCTCTTATTTATCTGTTTTTTTTTCACCAGTCTTCAGGTACCCCAGATTATACATCTCCCCCAAATTTAAACTTCCTGGAAAAGGCAGAACTCTTTTAAATGTCACAAGATGTGGCTTATACAAATATAGGGCAAGGAGAATACTGACAACACTCATGTATTAAGAAATCACATCACTATTTTAATTGTACTATATTTTTTCTCTTCATTTAAAATGGTACTTAGAGGAAGATTCTACATCATTTGCACTTGCAGCACCAAATCATCCATAATTCATCCATTTAATTATAGAATATGGAATATATATCATACAATGATAGAAACTAAGATACGGTGGGTAGGAGGAGGAATGGAAGGAAGAGGATCAAGAAGGACATGCCTTTGGAGAGCTTATGATAAGTGATCAAGATCAATATGCCTAGCACATTAGGAATGCTCAAAAGTTATTTGCTGAATTGATTGCACTCCCCCAGCCACTCATTAACATATAGAATCTATTCTCTATTGTGCAGTAAACTGGCATACAAAATTTTTTAAGCAACTTATCATAGTTATCCTCAACCCAGGTGCCACAATTGGTTGTGAATGTTCAGAAAAGTAATTTATGATAAGTTAAATATTCAAAAGTTTTGTTTTAATTTTTAAGATAAATTAAATGTTATTTCTGTAACAAGATCACTTTTACCTATTTGCTGATAAGATATATTCTGGGCTGAAAGAGAAAGGAATGGAATTCGAATTAGGGTGTTGCGAATTGCTCATAAACCTGGGTAAATCCATGAGAATGCGCCTTGCATGTGTTCGCAGTGAAAAAATTGATAATAAGAATGGATGGTCTAATAAGGGCCTCATGTTTACTACTACTCATAACCAGCAAAAAAAAAAAAAAATCTAAAATGACTAAGAAACTCTCTGGCATTATTCTATTCATGTTTTTTTTTCCTTACCTTTTCCTCTTCCTCTAATATTATTTTTATTCCTTTGACAAACTATTTGTTTCTAAGCCCCTCATTCCCATTTTGAACTCTTATTTTAAATTTTCATTTTCCATCCCTTCATATTTTCCTTTTTATTGCCATGCTTTTCTCTGCTTCCTGCCCTACCCCACTTTCCAGCTCCCACTGGGGAATGCAAGCAGCTAAAAGCAGCAGCTGTGGCTGAGAAAACTGAACAGGAAGGGGCAGAGTGAAATGAAGCTGATTAGCTGTATGAACACATCATTCAAGAGTGCTTGTTAGCTTTAGCTCACAACTACTTCATAGACTTTATTGGGGGAGGTGACATGAAAGAAATTTAACCCAAGGGGAGATTAAGCATACACTAACTGGTCAAAGTCCATCTGGATCTCATTTTCCTTGGAAAGACACTCCTAGATGTCATGATTTAAAACCCTTGGTTCTCGTCACCCAATCTCCATTTCTCCTGCACAATAACTGAAATGCCCTCTTCACTCTACTCTTAAAAAAGTTCTTCCTTTGCCATCCTTCAAAATCTCCAGCAATCACATTTCCTTAAGAAATTCTTCGACTTTGAAGGTGTAGAGGCTATTTGCTCTCATATTCAACTTTCGATACATCATTTCTCATTCTAAATATGTTTATATCTCGTCTTTACAGATAATTATTTAAATTAACACTAAATATAGTTACAAAAAAACTCAAGGGATTGAACGAGGCAAGTTATTTAGTTGACTAAAAATTTCTGTCTCCTCTTCTTTTATTTGTAAGTTTTAAAAATCCATTTTATCTCTGCAAAACTTTTCTTAAATCTCATGGTTACTATTAGTCTCTTGAACACTGTGTTTCCCCAGCCTCAGCTCCTTCTTTCTCCAATCATAGCCACTTGGGCTAGTCCTTTCATCCAGATCAACTCTAAACTCCTCAATATTGATCTTAATAAATAACCCCTTTTCCCACTCTCCCACCCAGACCACTGAGTGCTACTGTTATGTTCAGAAAGGCAGATTACCTGATTGTGATTTCAAGGATGATAGCTGTAATGATAATTCATAGCAGCTTAAATATTATTTGACTCTTTAGCACCACTTCTTAATTTTATACATGTCAGTAGTAATCTCTAATCCCTCAAGCAGCTATTTCAAATCTTCGTGTTTCTCCTCAAGAACCAGTCAACTCATTTCACAGTAGAAGACACTGGTCCATTCTTAGCTTAGAGGTTTTCCAGAAAAAAAAAAAAATCCTCAGCGCCTCATCTCACAGAAATGTGTTCACATGAATTGCTATCCTCATAGCCTTCTTTTCAATCTGAGAAAAAAAGCATCTTTTTAGAGCACTCAAGCCTTATTCTCTCAAATTCTCTTACCATCCATTTTTCCCTCAGACTATATACATCCTAAATATTTTTTAAATAAGTATTAAGTAAATTAATTGATAAAATCATTAATCTAACATTTCCTCTCACCTTCTTCTGCTTTCCCCCTCCCTTACCAGTCAATTTTCTTGAAAATCTAGCTTATTATTTCCTCGAAAACTAGGCTGTACTGACTTACTCTCCTTCAATTTCCAGCCCCCCGCCATAAGGCTTCGTACTCAAAATATTTCACTGTACCTAGTGAGCAATATTTACTTTCATGTAGTAATAGTCAGATATAGTTGAAAACTCAACTAGTGTTACAATACTTTTACACACACACACACACACGCACGCACACACGTGTCTTCTTCTGGCTTCTGTCCTCTTTATCGTCCACAAGGCAACCATCCTCAAATTTTACTTTTGGAATTTAGTTCAAAACTTCTAAATAATATGTATATACTTCTATCTCCATCAATTTCAGATTTGCTAAATTGCTATTATGAGAATTTACACCTTGTTATATAATTATCACAAATTTTGGTTATTTTCATTTCGGTGTTTATAATCTTATGGTTATACAAGCTGTTATTTAATATAAAGCCAAGTAATAAACTAAAACCAGACCTCCTTTCTTAAACAATGCTGCATTTTTTTCCTGGATTAAAAAAAAAAAAAAATCCCTAATGCTTTCATTTGCTCACTTTCTCTGTATCTCAGGCTACATATCTTTACAATCCTACCATCTGTATTACAAAGCCTCCTTATACAGATTAAGTTTTTCATTGGTTCTTATGTCTTCTGAGACATTTCCCTAGGAGCTCTCAGGCCTCTTCCTCCAATCTGGACTAGCTGCTCTGCATTGAACTAGTCTACGTAGCAGTTGATCTTCAACTTCTCATTCCTTTTTTACTAAATAGAATTATCCCTTTTCTGCATTTCATGTCATTCTTTTCCTCCATTTACTGTCTTATTTTAATAAGATATATTCCAGTAGTTTCTTGGGGAAGGTAATGAGGGGGTAGTTTTTAAACTTCATATATCTGAAAGTGTCTTTATTTTGTGTCATATTTCACTTATGTACTGGCTTTATACAAAATTCTAGGTGCTCGATATTTTAAAGACACTGGTCCTTGTGTGTTGAAAGGGCCAGTAATGTCATGTGTTCTCACTTAATGCAGGGAAATGTTGTTGTTTTTTTTCTCTCTAT
>NW_006436811.1:8566500-8567012 GCF_000325575.1 Pteropus alecto
CTATAGAGATAGATAAGAATGAAGAAGTACGGACTTCTAAAAAGCCATCCTTCATAGCAGCAATTAAAACACTGGCAAAAACTGTCAAATTCAACTTTTTCAGAACTCTGAATATTAACCAAAGGCTTGCAACAATCCAAGAAGAGTTTTTTCAAGAAAAACGATTGAATCTCAGTACTAACAATGACTTTCGTAGCATTTTAATGTGCTCTATTCTCATGCCTGTCTTTACCAGGTCCATGATATCCTTAAAAGCCAACCACTCCACAATCATGGTAAAGCAAAAAGTCTAGCAGGCATCTAAGTGAGCAGGATAGGTTTGGAGGGGGTCCACCAGAGGGGACCAACATCAGATTTAGCCAAACACTATATTCAGAGAATTGTTATTATTTGACATTTCTGTCAATTCCCTGGAAAACCCATTCTCAGAGTTTGTTGTTATTAGACCTGACTCAGACCTCATTTGGTGCCAATAGCCTTTTCCATGGGGCATTTGTCAAAAACAATCAGCA
>NW_006436811.1:8567040-8573595 GCF_000325575.1 Pteropus alecto
AGCCTTACCATTTGGGGCAAATAAGAACCAGGCCAAAAAGAAAAAAAAACTTAAAAAGAAAAGCTAGAAAATGACATGCTCAAACTTGGAGCATTTTTGAAAAAGCTCCATTTTATTATTGGACATCTAGAAGTCTGTGAATATGCATAGGGCTAGACACATGCACAGGGTTTTGCATACATCCATGAAATGCCAGAGAAGGCTCTAGGCTTACCCTGAAGCACTGCAAAAGCAGAAAAAGTGAAAAAGATGTAACTTCCTCACACAACACTGAAGAAATATCCCAAACTGCACACAGAGCAGTTTGTAAGGGTTGGGTGCCTTTGATTCAAGGCATTTAAGGAAATGACTGTCTAATCATTAGTTGACTATGGAATTAGCTCAGAAAGTTACTAAATAAATAGCAACAACAACAACCCTTAGAAGAGAGAGGAATTTAATTTACCAAGTTGCAAACTGTATTATTTTAAAAGTCCAGTTTTCATCAAAAATTGATTAGACATTAAAAAAAAAGAAAAACATGAAAGTATGGCTCATACACAGAAGAGAAATAATAGAAACTGCACTAGAAGATTTGTAGATGATTGACTCACCGCACAAAGACATTAAATTGGCTATTTTTAATAGATTTAAAGGACTGGAAACCATATATATTTTTAAAAACTAAAGAAAAGCATGAGGACGATGTTTCAGCAAATAAAGAATACCAATAAAGAGATAGACATAAAATAAAACCAAATGGAAATTTTGGAGTGAAATACAATAAATTCAATAGTGGGGCTCAACATCAGATCTGAACCAACAGAGAGAGGAATTAGCAAGCTTGAATTAAGATTGTCCAGTCTGAGGAACAGAAAAAAATAACACTGAAAACAATCAACAGATCCTCAGAGACCTGTGAAATACCATCAAGTATACCAACATATGCATAATGCGAGTCCCAGAATGACGGGAGAGAAAGGGACAGAAAGAATATTTAAGAAAATAATGGTCAAAAACATTCTAAATTTGATGAAGGATATTAATCTATACATTTAAGAATCTCAGTAAATTCCAAGTAGAATATACTCAAAGAAATGCATACCAAAAAAAACACCACAATCATAATAGTAAAAAGGATGGGGGAGAAACAGAGTTAAATAGGAAAAAAGTTTTTGTATACTATTGAAATTAAATTAGGAATAATCAGAACTGGATTGTTATAAGTCAAGGAAAAGAAATAAACAGCATCCAGATTGAAAAAAATATATAACTATTTGCATATAATTTTGCATACAGGAAATTCTGAGGAAGCCACACACACACACACACACACACACACATACACACACACACACACACTAATAGAGCTAATAAATGAGTTTAGCATGATTATAGGATAAAAGAGAAATATATTAAAGTCAATTATACTTCTATGCACCAGCAATGAACAATCATCTACAAATGAAACTAAGAAATAAATTATATTTACAATATCATCAGAAAGAATGAAGTACATGTAAATTTAACAAAAGAAGTACAAAACTTATACACTAAACATTATAAAATATTGTTGAAAGAAGTTGAATATACAAATAAATATAAACGTATCTCATGTTAAGGGATCAGAAGACTAAACATTGTTTCCAATATTTAACAATACTCCCAAAATTGATCTGCAGGTTCAACAGAATCTTTAACAAAATCTCATTTGGCATCTTTGTAGAAATTTACAAGCTGATGGTAAAATTCATATGGAAATGCCAGGGGCACAGAACAGCCAAAACAATTTTGAAAAAGAAGAACATAGTCGGAGAACTCAAACTTCCTCATATCAAAACTTACTATCACAATCTGGTAGTCAAGACAATGTGAGTCTAGGGTGAGGATAGATATATAGATCAATGAAAGCAATAGAAAGTCCAGAAATAAAACCTTACATTTATGTTCAATTGATTTTCACAATGATGTCAAGGCACTTTCACGGAGAAAGAGTAGCCTTTCTCTTTCTGGGATGACTGGATTTCCACATGCAAAAGCATGAAGTAGGACCTCTACTCCTCACCATACACAAACATTAATTCAGAATAGACCTAAACATTAGAGCTAAACTTTGGAAATCTTAGAAGAAAACATAGACATAAATCTTTGTGACCTTGATTAGCCAATGGTTTCTTAGGTACAAAAACGAAAGCACACACAAAAAAATAGATAAATTAAATTTTGTTAAAATTACAAATGTTTATGCTTCAAAGGGCACTCTGAAGAAAGTCAAAAGACCATCCACAAAATGGAAGAAAATATTTGCAAATTACATATCTGATAAAATACTGGTATCCAGAACATAGAAAGAACTCTCAACTCAACAATACAAATAATCCAATTAAACAATGGGCAGAGGGTTTGAATAAGCATTTCTTCAAAGCAAGTATACAATGGCCAATAAAATCATGAAAATATGTTCAACATCTTTAGTCATTAAGGAAATGCAAGTCAAAGCTACAATAAGATATCACCTCACATTCACTAAGATGGCTATGATTAAGAGAATGAACAATAAAACCTGTGAGGAGGCAGAGAAATTGGAATCCTCGTTATACATTGATGGTGGAATTATGAAATGTGCAGTCACTTAAACAGTTCCTCAAAAATTGAACACAAAGTTACCATATGCTCCCACATTCCTATTCTTAGGTATATACTGAATGGAAGTAAAATCTCTACACAAAAGGTTGTACATAAATGTTCACGGCAGCATTTTTCACAATAGCCAGAAAGTGAAAACGATACAAATGTCTATCAATTCATGAATGGATAAGCAAACAAAATGTATTATATCAGCATAAGAAATATTCAGCCATAAAAATGAATTTGATACATACATGGATGAACCTTCAAAACATGTTAAGTGAATAAAACTGGACACAACAAACCATTTATGAAATGACTCAATTGATATAAAATGTCCCAAATAGGCAAATTCATAGAGGCGGAAAGTTGATTCGTAGTAGTTGCCAGAAGTTAGAGGAGGGAGAGAATTGAGGGTGACTGCCAAGGTATACAGAGTTTCTTTTAGGGTTGATAAAAACTTTCTGAATTAGTTATGATGATGATCACACAATTCTGTGAATATATTCAATCTCCTTAATTACACCCTTTAAAAGGTGAATGTTGTCATATATGCTATATATCAATATTTAACATTTTTTCTCATGATATAAATTTTTACAATTCTGTGATACAATGGTAGTCTTTTTTTGTCCATATGTAGCAGAAGAACAATTTTTACCTACCACTCATGTAGAGAATTCCATTAGTGTAACTCTTAGATTCTCTTGTACTTTTTACTCATTCTACCCTAGAGAAGGTGAAATGATAATCATAGTTTTGACTCCATTTATTTCCTGCACTTAGCGTGCTTACACTACTTCTCAAACTCTTTCTCTCTTCTCTAACATTGGAACTTAGATTTCTGTATACTGTAATAGTTTATAACATTGCCTCAGTGTGTTTCACTTACGAGGTCGTGCTCTGCTTTGGTGTCTGAAATATTCAGTCAAGGGGATTCTTTCCTGGTGCTGTCCAATTATAGTCAATCCCCCTCACAAATGGTGGTTCAGAGTTACAAAGGCCTTCTGGTTTTTCTGTCAGTAATAACGTCTAAGTAGTTTTGGGTCCCTTAGGTGAATTTTGAAAGGAGAAAGAAGAAACCATCATCATACCTCCACTTAAATGGAAGTTTCTCAATAACTAACCATGATTTAGTCTCAAGGCCTCCAGTGTGCCCTCCATACTGTTACTGGAGTGAAGTAGCAACACAACTGATCATTTCTTCCCTGTGCTCAAAATTCCTTAAGAGGCTACAAGGTATGATTTAAGTTATTTCGTGCAGCATACAGAGCTCTTTGAGATGTGGTCTCCTTTTATCTAAAGCCTCTTCTCTTTTAGCCCTAATCCCTTCTTGTTTATACTTAAGCCAGATTAATGCACAGGAAGTCAGAGAAGTGCGAATATTTTCATAACTCCCGTGCCTATACACGTGGTTTTCTCTATTAAACATGCTTCCTTCCTGAGCCCTTTTGGAAAACAACTATTTAACCTCTGAAAATTCATTTCAAATCAGATGTCCTGTCTGATGTGAAAGGAGGTAATCACTCTGTCTTTTCTGCTGTCCTTCCCTGGTACCTGAAGTCGTCACACTTCACAGAAATTATTTCCTTGTGTTAAATTCTCACTCCTTTAAAGTTATATGTCATGTGTCGGTTAGAAATTCTTTCAACTCATTCATTTATTCAAACATTTACTGAGCAACAGCTGTGTTCCTGATATAAAATACAAAGACAAAAGTATGCCATGCTTCTAAAGAAGAGAAGCCTAGTCCTGTTATTCAATTTCATGTGGATTTATAATGTAAATCTCTAAGGATGCTGTCCGCACTTTGGAGACAAGAACCATGTCATATACATTACTCCATAGTTTTTGGTCATTAACAAAGAATCTTGCATGTCATTGGCATTTGATATTGCCATAGCCTACAAATTGGTCTTGTTTTCAGTTTTGCTCTGATTCGCCACCCTCGAAACTACTCTTTACAAGAAACTCAGAATAAAGTAGCCCATTTAGCTTTATGTAGTACTCAGACTCTTCCTCATTTTTGCTTCTGAATGCTGACATACTTCTCCTGAAGTTATGGCCTTATAGTTGATCTCACAGTCTACTAACAGATTTAAAAATGCTTTTTAAAAGGGCGTGATCTCACAGTACTTTTTGGAGTATTTGCATTCCTTTCTTTCCTTATTTTACTACAGTTATGCTCACAAGGAGCACTTCTCTCTCAGCTATAGATTTAGGTTTCCAAAGTCTCCAAAATACAAAGCTATATATTCATTACCTGCTTTAAAACATTTAATGACTCTCTTTTCCTTTTAGGACAATCTCTGTCTTCCCCCATTAGACTATAAGCTTATTAACAAGAGCATCATCTTTTTATAAACCCAGGGGTCAGCAAGAAGCCTAGCACCTAAATATTTGATAAAAGATATGTTGGTTGGATTAGTTTTAATATTGGTTGAAATTACTGGATGTATCTTGGGATTTGACTGTGTTTTACTCAGACATTTTCATTTCTCTCAGTTTGGAGCAATTAGGACATGAATCGCATTTTATCTAGCTTATTCATTTATATGTCACCAATACTCTAGACCCATCACTCTTACTTATTCTAGTAGAAAGGAACCATGACTTATTTACAATGTGTGGAATCTAGCCCAGTAACATATTCAAATATAAAACAACTGTTTACAATAGTGTTAGACTTGGGCTAATTGCCTAGTTTTTAAAAAGTAGACAATAAAAAAAAATAGATTTTCCAATGCCATGTTTTTGTTCAAGTACTTTCTCAGATTTACAGTTCTCAGGACTCTGACAAATACTTTACAAATAACTAAGGACATACATCTATCTCTAAAGAGCTTAAAAGTAACTGTCATTCACCTTTATCAAAGGAGGGTACTGAGACATAGCACATGAGTGATATGATCAAGGTCACAAATATAATCATGAGCTGCAGATGATAGTGACATAAACATAATCAGATAATGATTCACAGAACACAGAGAGGAAGGCCAGGAATACTAAGCAGGGAATAATGGTAGGGGATATTAAATAGATAATTCTAAAAACTAACGTGCCTCATTCTAAATAATAAAATCCCTGACCACACAAGGCAAAGACAAAACCAGGAATAAGAGAAGCAAAATCTGAAACATGTGAAATAACTGTCTTCTCACTAAGATTTTAATAAGAAGAATCTTACAGAAAAAAAACAAACAAACAAACAAAAAAACAAGAATCATGCTACCAATAGAGTCTTTCCCAACAGACAACGCACATCAAGAACTGGCATCTCAATTTTCTCAAGACAATTGAAATTACATAGGTCCGAAGTAGTTCATTTAGCCCTACTAGTACCCAGACTCTTCCTCATTTTTGCTTCTGAATGCTGACCTACTTCTCCTGAAGTTATGGCCTTATAGTTGATCTCACAGTCTACTAACAGATAATTTCTGATTTAAAATGCTTTTTAAAAGGGCATGATCTCATAAGACTTTTTAGAGTATTTGCATTCCTTTCTTTCCCTGTTTTACTATAGTTATGCTCATAAGGGGCCCTTCTTTCTCCACTAGAGATTTAGATTTCCAAAGTGTCTTTATCCTCTGCTCTTCAAGGACCTAATTAGCTGCCTTGCCCTGGTAGCTGAAGTTACAGCCTTGACAGCCCTGGCCTGGGGAGGAGCTGGTCCTTCTAGTCAATTCTGAAACTTCAAGGAAATTTACAATATGAAGGGGCTCATGTTGAATGTATGAGAAAGGTCAAGCTGTACTAGAGATCACCAATTTTCTGAAAGTAATTCTTTCTGGCCGGGCAACTAAGAAAATTATCTTTTAAATTATTTCTTATAGAACCATAGAGAACAAATATAAAGACTCAAACCCTACAGATAGAGTCCAAGTCAGAAAAAAAGCAGGGGGTGGGGGGAGCATGTTTCTGATTAACCTTCACTAATTCCTTTTGAAG
>NW_006436811.1:8573638-8600909 GCF_000325575.1 Pteropus alecto
TTCCCTCAAATTATGTCAGTGGTCAATACACAAGTCACTGGAAATATGTTTATCTGTGAATGATACTTGAGAGTTGAGTCATCAAGAAAGAAGAACAACATTTATTTTATATTGTGACTAATGGTGAGATTCTAGTACTACTCCCTCTACTGTAAGCTACCGTATCATGTATAAATTGAGCTATGTAAATCCTATTCTTAAAAACTCTTACTTTTATCTTCAGAAAGCAATTCTTCCCCTAACTTCTTTCAAAATTACCTATTCATTTAACCATCTGGCTCTATCTCTTTCATTACATTTATACATCTCAAACAGAAGAGCATTAGATTTTAATTGTTCAGTCACCCGTACATTCTACAAGTGATAAAATCTCCCAGGTATGCCTCTATGGTGGGGTCAGTAACCTTCCAAAACTATCAGGCCAGTTAATCTTCAGACCATCTTGCTTTGGCTTTGGAGCAGAAAGTGTTGACTTTCAGGAGAGCGCATGGGTAATGTTGGGCGCAGATATAAAGGAGGCCATCCCTCTGTCTGAAAGAGCAGACTATGGTTAACAAACTTTCGTTTGAGAAGGTTTACCAAAAATGTCTCTCCTACCCTACCTGAAATTTCTTTCATATTGTCACACAGCTTGACGGTCTGCCAACGAGATTAGTTTGGGTAAGTCATATTTGCTTTTAAAATGCCATGACTCCCAGGAGGCTCATCCAATTGCATTATTCCTAAACTCAAACTGATATCAACCTTGACACACAAAACATAAATATGGAGAGGGGAAGAAGAGAATGGATTTTGCAGCAAACAAAACCTCACTGTAGAGTGCTAACAAAATAAGGACTTTAGACAGCCAGATGTTGGCAACAGGGCAATGGGAACAAGCATTGGAGGGGAACAAGAAAGACTGACCACATTCTGTGCAATAATTAGCTCATTTAATCACAAAACAACGCTATCAGGTATTATCTTATTATGTACTTTTCTTTCACAATAAAAAATAAAGCTCAGAAAAATTTTCACTTTTTGAAAAGCTCTACTGATCAATAGTCCAGCTGAGATTAGGTTTCAGGTGTGTCTGGCTCCAGGATCGGTGCCTTTAACTATAGTGAGCACTGGCTGGAACTGTCCAGTGGGAAGGGCAGACGTGATTCTAGAGCCAGGGTAGGGCAAGGACCACCAAGATTGAGCTCTCCCTTGCATTTTCCCTGTTGTCATAGGTAATTAAACCCTAATTTCAGCAATATTCTCTTCAATTGGTTTCTAAGGCTCCACAGAACAATGAACTTGGAAAAAATGCCACTTTTTCTTTTTTTGGTCTTATTTTGATCAAATATAATTTAGCATAAGCAAAGTAACAAAAGTTGGAAGATTCTGGATTCTACTTTTTAGGCTCCCTCACTTATCCTCTGCTACACAAAGGTTAAGAGCATGGACCACCAAATCAGACTGATGAGTTCAAACCCCTACTCCACTTTTTACCAGCTGCGTGACCTTGGATAAGCTCTTTGGATTCCTTAGGTCTTAGTTTTCTCATCTGAAAAAAAGGGGATGATGAAATTTTCTCTCTCTTAGGATGGAGGTGATGATTTAATGAGATAATATAAGGCACATCCGGCATAGAGCGAGCATTTGATAAAGGTCATCTAGAGATTGCTTTGCTTGAAAACTGGTTTTAGTTCTTGCGGTATTTTTAGGATCTAAAAAGTTAGAATTGTGTATCTTTATGTAGGAATAGAGAACATGTTTTTGTCAAATTTATAAAACTATTTTAGCAATTCATTTAATGTAATAAAAAATACACCAGAACTTTAGAGAGACAGAGAAATTATATCTTTAAGCAAAGACTTTTTTTTTCCTCAGGGTGTTGAGAATTAAATAGTATAAACTGCACTATTTTTAATTTATAAATATTCCTAGGATTATACAGACTTGTGGTCTAAGAGACTAAGCATTGCAGTTTGGCTTAGATTATCCAAATTCAGTAAATCTAGACATTAAAGAGTGCTATACAAATTAATCTTGATTGATCTACACGGTTTCTCTGCAACTTATGTCTTCTTAAATCAGTTTCATTCTTTAACGCCATCCCATTAAGGCTTAGTATGTAGTTTAATGCTTTCTTCTGAACTAAACAGTGATAATCTTTCAAAAGTATTTTTCTTCTTCCTCAGCTTCCTCTTCTCCCTCCTTTCTCCTCCATTCCCTCTCTTTGCCTTCCTCAGTAATTCAATCATAAAGGCATTAGATGGAGCAGGGCAAAACAGACATCCATGCAGAAGGAAAGCGTGGACTCCATGGAGTGATGGGGCCCGACAGGGTGGTGGAGATGTTTATCGAAGGGTAGAAGTGGGGAACGAAGGGTGAGGAGGGCATCCATGCTTGAGAGTGGCCTGGTAAAGTGTGTCAGAGCATAAATAGGCCAAGGAGAAAGGGACCACGAGGAGGTGAGGTCCAGTGTGGTGAATCAGACGCTGAGTAGGGTGAGGAGGTTGTCCACCAGGGCAGCTGCCTGGTACAAAGTGACAGAGCCTAAGCGATATGAGAAAGGAGGCTACAAGGGGTAAGGGACTAGTCAGACATAGGGAACCAGAGGCCAGGAAGGGTAGAGAGGTCATCCCCATGGGGAAGAGCCTGGCACAAAGAGCTGGAGCCCAGATGGAATGAGAAAGGCTGTGGGTGCAGGAAGGGTTGGGAGGAGTGTTGTAGCCATCGGAAATTTGTTAGTATGAGGAGAGTGATTAAATAAATACATCAAAGAAATTGCAAGCCAAGTTTTCCAGCATAAGAGATGAAGAGCTACAAATACAGAATGAAAGAAACCAGTATGAACTCTGCAGAGTTGAATTAAAATTGGTAGTATCCTTGTGAGCTCATAGTTCTCAATAGCTACCTAACTAGCTGGAGAGGTAGAGACAAAAACTGTGTGTGAGTGAGTGAGTGAGTGAGTGAGTGAGTGAGTGAGTGTGTGTGTGTGTCCGTCCGTCCATCCGTCCTTCAACTGGGAACAGCGATACCCCAATAGAAATGAGGAAATCTAATGCCCAGATCTTGGCTTCTAAATATGATTCTTTAGTTTAAAAAAATCAGGGATCCATAGAAAAATAGCTGATAACAGGATTGGGACAGGGAAAGTAAAGATGAATGTGGAACATCTTATCCAGAAAGCAAGGAAGTGCTCATAGAATGATAAGGATATGTCAAAATGACACAAAAGCCACTGAAAAATCTGGGAATATTTTAGCATCAAAATAAATAATGATACTAATGAAATAAAATCCATTTAAAAAAATATAAAACCATGAATCCATATAGTTATAAATAAATGAAAACAGTTTTGAAAGTTTAATGACAAACGAGATATTTCCAAAGTTTCGAAGTACTTCTATTCAATACTTATTGATTACAAAAGTAAGGAAAAGTAACTTCAAATTGGAGAAGGCTGGAATATACCACCTTAATGAAATTTAAAAAAAAAAAGAAAATGAACAAAACTGTTTACCTCATTGGTGTGAACACAGAATAGCCTTGCCAAAGATACATCACCAGAATCTGATTATAATGAAAAATCCAAGAAGCCCAAGGTGAGTGGCATTCTATAAAATAACTTGTCTGTAATTTTCAAAAGTGTCAAGGTGACGGAAGTAAAAAAAAAAAAAATTTAAAGAGGGAGAAACTGCTCCAGACGAAAGGAGACTAAAGAGACATGACAACCAAATGTAATGTCTGATTCTTAACTGGATCCTTTTTCTATAAAGAACATTATTAGCTATTTTGGCAAAACTTGATGGGGTCTGAGTATTGGATAGGAATATCAATCAATCTTCTTGACTTTAATAATTATATTGTAGTTATGTAGGATAATAGTTTTGTTCATAGAAAATACATACTATTTGAGGGTGCATTGCTCTGCATTAACGAATGAGGGAGTTATAATTTAATTCTCTCCGTTATTAAATCTTAAATTACACTTTCCAATACATCCCTCTTTTATATTGAATTTTCTTTATGTTCACAGAAGTCCTATTGCAAAATCATTCTGGAAAAATTATTTCTAGACAAAACATTTCTCATCAAGTTAATAATATTCTTCCTTTGTGGTCTCTTCCTTAAGAAAAGTTCATTCGTTGTGAGAAAAATAAAAATAATATATGTTAATTTTTTTAAAAATTTAGACAAAGCTCTCTTTTAGCTTGTTTTCTATGCCCATGATCTGCTTTCTTCAAAATTATTGTCATACCGACCACAGAGAACAGCTCTATTAGTAGGGCTCTGTCAAGCACACCACTGCTGCACCATTCAGTAGTGTGGAGGCTTTAGCTGAAAGAATCTGAGCTTCTAGGTTAGGCAAATATACATTTGAATTCTGGCTCTGTTGCCTATGGTGGGGCAAAATACCTAATAACCCTCAATCTCCATTTTATCATTTGGAAAAATGAACCAAAGTGACATCTAGTCCAAAGAGTTGTGATGAAAATAATAAAATAATGTACTTTTGTAAAAAAATAGTACCTAAAAAGTTCTCATTTTAAATAGCTGCTATTACTATTATTCTCTCCCAGGTACATAAAAAGTTCTCATTTAAATACTTATATTACCATTATTATTCTCTTCCCATTTTTTTCTAATATACCTGCTTGCTCTGAATAATATTTAACTCTCTGTCCAGCTACATATTTATGAATAGTTGATTAATGAGAAGTCTTACTTCCCAGCTGTCTTTAATTCTTTATGCCTATGATATTGTTCATTATAATGATGTATCCATGACAGATGGCCTCTTGCTTTCGTATAGAAGATGAGATGGGGAATATGAGGAACTGTTAAGGGTAGTTGGGAAAATAGGCATGACCAACCCTTAACTTCTGGAAGATCACTCCAAGAAACTGAAATGTGGACTATGCTCTCACATCTGTTAAAATTTAATGCTATGTTCGTATTATGTCATTGAACTATATATGCACATGTTCATATACTGTACAGAGAAAATCAGTGATTTTAACAAGGCCTTGAGAAAGCATGAGGAACATATATTGATGTGAATACTTCAAACAATTTCTAGATAGATGAAATTTAGATTCCTTTTCTGGTCAGTATTCCTTGACACAGCAGACATATAAATGCACTAGTCTTGCCACATGTCTCAACAGATCTGATTAACTCTTCAGTACAGGAAACAAGCAATTTTGCCATCGAGGAAGCACATTTAACATAATGGCTGAAAGTATGGACTTTGTCTTCAAATAGGTCCAGATTAAAATTTCTTAACTATCTATAAGATTAAAAATGTCACCTGAGTCCTGATTTCTTCATCAATAAAATGTAGATAATGATAACAACCTCATGGAATTTCATGCGAGGGTTAAATGACAGAACACATAACCAATGTACTTAGCAACTATAAGACACATCGCCATCTCTAAGTACATTGTACTAGTTGTTTCAGTTCTAATTGTTCGTAGGAAATAATATGAAAAGTAGGGAATCAGCTATAGAGCCAAGTTTGAAATCCAGAATCCTATTTTATACTAATTTTTAATCACAGGATATCGAACTATCAGGTGGATCATAAAGATGGAATATTATTTAATTCGTATGGTACCAACCTACCCATAGAACATAGAAGAGCACCAAAGTCCCTAGATCACATGTAACTGGTATTCTAAGTTTTCGCTATTACAAAGTAAAGAGTAACTATGGAGTTGACTTCTAAGATAACAGTTTAAAAAATGTAAATGGCCACAGCTATTTTTTTTTTAGATAGACTGGACATGCTTGGAATTTTGAATGCACAGGTCTGGTGCAATTTCCTCTGTATTGAAGCTCTAATTGAGTCTGCAGACATTTTTTCTGGAAACTTTAAATATTGGTAACCAGGAAACTGTAATTATTTTGGAAACCCTAAGTCAGGCTTTGTCCATCTATAACAGTGAATGGTTAGCACACCCATCTCTATAGCCTGAATATCAGCCAAAAAATGAAATGCCAGGCAATAACCTGGGGCTAGCAGTGACCAGATCAACAGCCCCATCCCTGGGTAAATTTCTAGCCTTAATATCCTGAAGTTGTTGCAAAAACAGCAGCAAGAAATCTGCCACTGGGGCATTCTAGGTTACGTTCTACTGAAAGATTGATGATTAATGTGGCTACATCAGTCACAGGATGCAAGCGCTTTACTCTGGCACTGCTTCTAAAATGCATGGTAAGAGACTCAATAGAAATATGAAGAGAAAACATGAAGTCTGAAACAACTTTGAATTTCTTCCTGGAAAGAGAGCCAAATGGTGTTAGTCATCACGTTTCAAGCCAGAGAAACTTTTAACTGGATAAAGGCAATCACCATCTAGTTACCCTGGGCCACATCTCAGCCAAACTACCAGACAATGCAGTAATATTCTTGACAATACCTAAATAGTGTCCTCCGTAGCACCACAGAAGTCAAAAGCCTGGAGCCTGGAAATAATTAAAGCAAGTGTCTCCTGTGTTATCTGTCAGAGGTGGTACCAATGTGGAACTCCCACATCATCTTATTATGCTGAGAGAGGGCAGGAACAACACTGACTTTTCTGGAGTAATCGACCTAAGTTTGAAAATAATTCAGCATAAATCAGGTGTTATGATGACAGACAATCTAACTTACCAAAATTTATTTTATTCTGTTTTTTTATTATTGCTTTTTTATATTTTATTCTAAAATAATCGTTTTATTCTATTTAATAAGCACTTATATAGCATTTACTTTGCCAGGGATACTTCTAAGCATTTTATAAATATCAGCTCATTTCTTCCTCATCACAGCGTTATGAAATGGATGCCACTATTAACCTTATTTTATAGATGAGGATATTGGCAGCGTGCCTTGAGTTTCCAAGAGTTTCTAAAATAAGTGAAATAAAGAAAGATACTCAAGGAAACTATAGATTTCTCTAAAAGTGACATTTTAAAACACAAGTCAGCATTCTTATTAGTGTAAAACTGGCCTAAGAATCTGGAGACAAGAGTATAAAATATGCCCCACAAAAGCCAAGTCTCGGCTATTTTATTGGCACATATTGCAACTAAAATATAGGCAAGGTATATCCAAATGCCAAATGGCTTTAACACGCTCTCCTCACTCCTGGCATTCTTTCTTTCTCACTCTCTCCCCGCCTTTGTTTCCTTCTTTCTATATCTTGCTTCTCTCTGACTCCCTCAAAGAAGTAATTATCAGAGGACTTCTCGCCCTCTGATGCATTGCAGGCACTAATAAGGAGATTGGTAAAGAGAGGCACACTGATATAAAAAGACTTACTTCAAAGGCACAGCACATCAAAGTAACTTGCCAGGAATCTGTGAAATCTTGCCGGGCTGGGCCTGGCCCTTTCTCCACTCACCTCCTTGCTCAAATCGCTACTCAGGGACTACTCAGTGATGGAAAATATTTCATAGCTTAAGCCAACTGCCTCCCTGTGCACCAGCTGGGGAAAGTGATAGATACATACCAGGTGTCACATATTTTTGTTTTGACTAAGTAAATGCTCTCAACAGATATTGCTGAATAATATTATCACCTAATTCTCCTGAGGTTTCTTTCTCCTTGAAGTATTTGACAGTATTTTTCAAATTAGGTAGCATAAATGCAATGAGGATTTGTGTCAGTGTGGCCTAGTGTGTTGAGTGATAGAAGACTTGAAGATGAATCATCTGTGATGTCATTAAAAGGGTATTCTTAGAGCTGCAACAACACATGTTATAGGAAAGAAAACAAATGAACTTGAAAGAACCTATTGTGCTCCAAAGCCAAATGAAGACTATCTTCAAAACTGGGCAGTGTTGACAATACAACAGATATCCAGATGGAACCTGAAGGATTCTGACTGTCTCACTGATTATTTCAAACATGTGAGAATATGATATTTCGAACATTATGTGTTGTCACATAAATGAAGCATTTGGGTGCTTTTTTCTGTGACTTTTCATCCATATCTTAGTCGTACTTTAGCTACAACCTTAGAGTTGTTTATCAATCTCTCTTCTTCCTTAATATCAAGGTCCATTGCACTTCTCCCTTTACATTCTCTCCACTTCCCAGCCTAGAAGAGAGACCAGTGATATTGCAAATAACTAATAACTAATATGATAATGATGAGAAACATAGAGGGAATGTGAATGAAGCCCTTTGTGTGCAACTTTTTTATGGCTTGAAGATGATCCAGAAGACATTGCTTTAGCATGCACTGTCTAATAGCAGCAGAAATGAACGTCCAAAGCCCATTTTACATCGAGCACAAGAAAATTTTTGCTGACCATTTGTATCTTATCTTTGTAAGAATTTGAAATTATACACATATGGTGGCAACAAAAGTCTATATTACTTTCCACTCAGTCTACAAACTATGTAATTCCACAGTACAGACAGAGTAATAAAGAACTTGGAGACCAAATACCTTTCCACCTCCTTAAAGATTAAAACATATGATTAACTCATGCCCAATGTCATGTTTAAAGAACTTAGAAAAATTCAACATTAGATTTATAGCTCTATCATCATTGTTACACCTGCTGCCCAAACCCGTATTTTTCTAAACTTTCTATAGCTTTGTATTTGCAGGGCTATCTACAATAGAGGTTTACTTTCTAACATATTCAGAAACTGTAAAAAAATCATAGTTGTCATCAGCTGAAAAGCCCAGAAGCTAGTATAAGCTTGTTTCTTCTCTTTTGCATCTTAAGAACCACCTCCCCAATCCCACGCCCCCCTCCCAAAAAAAGTTTGATGTATACTTTCACTGCTCTTATGCAATACACTACTGGGAATTCTAGCCACTGCAATAAGGCAAAAATAAATAAATAAAAGGCGTACAAATCAGAAAGGAAGAAATAGAAGTGTTTCTATTTGAATATGATGTGATTAGCTTCAGAGTATCTCAAGAAATCTACAAAAATAATCCTAGAACTAATAAATGAATTCAGCAAGTTCCCAGAACACCAGATCACCGCAAGAAAATCACATTTCCACATGCTAACAAAAAAACATGAAGAAACCAAAATTAAAATCATGATGCCACTTACAATTGCTCCAGAGGAAATTAAATACTTAGATATGTTCAAAACATAGCATATACAGGAACTAAATGCTGAAAATTACAAAATATTGATAAAATCAATCAAGTCTCAAAATCAACAGATTGTATTCATGGATTGGAAAACTCAGCTTAGTAAAGATGTTAATTTTTCCCAAATTGATCTATGGATTTAATACAATGCCTATTAAATCCTATTAAAGTTGGTTTTTTTGTTTGTTTTTTCTTAGATATAGACAAGTTTATTCTAAAATTTATTTGGAAAGACACAAGCCCTAGAATAGCTAAAAGAACTTGACAACAAAGAACACAGTAGAAAGAATCACATTGAAATTATTTATTATATAGCTACAATAATTAAGACAGTGTGGTATCAGTGGAGGAATAGACACATAGATTAATGGATAAGAATAGAGTGCCCAGTAACAGACTTATGCAGATGTGCTCAACTGATTTTTAACAAAGGCACAGAAGCAATTCGATAGAGAAAGGAGAGCCTCCTCAACAAACGGTGCTGAAAATAATGGTGCATCCATTCACAAAATGTGAATCTTGACCCTAACTTCACAGCTTATAAAAAATTAATTCAAAATGGATCTCATGCTTAATTGTAAAATGTAAAACTATAAAACATTTATGGAAAATAAAAGAAGAAAATCTTGAGGATCTAGTTCTAGGCAAAGATTTCTTAGACTTGAAATCAAAAGCACAATCCACAAAAGGGGAAATTGATAAACTGGACTTCAAAACAAAAAAATGCTAACCATACAATAAAATCTTGGTAAGTTAGACTGTATAGAAATAAAGAATAATACATTAGAAAGTATTATAAAGTAAAAAGGTATATCAAATACTAGAAGATATTCACAACACATTAATATCTAAAACATATTAAGAACTCACTCAAACTTCTTCATAATCAAGGAACCCAAAAGAAAATGGTCAAAAACTATGAGGTGGTAATTTGATGGAAGAGAAAACACTAATAGCCAATAAACTGAAAAAGAAGCTCGACTTCATTAAATTAGAAAATGTACATGACACAGTAAAACAGTGTTTAACTCTCATTAGAAAGTGGGGGAAATTAACGTCTCAGACCACCAAAACTTAGGGCCAACATGAAGCAAAAGGAATTCTTACACACAGTTGGTAAGGGTGTGAATTGATGCAACCTCTTAGAAAACAAATTTGGTGTAGAGGAACATGTGCATACCCTCTGTCTCAGCAGTTCCACTTTTAAGCACATTCTCCAGAGAAACTCTCACCCACGTACATCAGAAGATATTTCCATGGATATCAGTAAAAAGTGTTCTCTACAGCTAAAATTTATAAAGGTTTTTATTTTTAAAAACATCTTGCATGTCCATCTAAAAGATAATATGAGAGAATGGACAAATTTTGAAAAATACAGTGAAATATGATAGGGTGATGAAAATAAATATAACTACAAGGAATCACATGAAAGTATCTTAGAAACATAATACCAGGCCAAAACATCAAACACAGAAGACTGACTATAGTATGAGATCATTTTGAAAAAATTCAAAAATGGGCAAAGCTAAGCATTCTTCAGAGACATTAACATACAGAATGAAACTACTTTAAAGTAAGGAAAAAATGAACAAGAAAGAGATCTGGAAGGAACACATAGGAAGGTTCAACAAACTTGGAAATATCTTAGCTACTGAGTTGGGGATGGAGTCACAAGTGTTTGTGTTATCTTGTTTTATAACTTCACATGTGCTACATATACCCTTTCCTATATACGCATCAAATATTACAAAATCAAATTTTAAAAAAATATAAAGCTAAGGGGAAAATGTTAAGGATAAGGTAAAGAACAAAATGATTTTATAATCTAAATTCCCTAGTAATTATGTCAGTAAAATGACCTTTAATGCAAGCACATATTTGAATAGAAAGAACACTAGTTTTAGAGTTTAATAATATGTGAATGTAAATCTTGGCCCTGGGAACTCCAGGTATATGCTCTGTGATTTAGGGCAAGAGTTATACACATTCAGCTTCCTCCTCTGTCAAGAAAGAATGATGGCATTTACCTCACAAACATTTCGTAAAATTGAATTACAAAGTAACACAATAACAGCTAGTACAGAACTACTCAGGAAGGATGCCATGAGTTCCGTCTAGGGTAGCTATAGTTTTATTGGTGATCTTGTACAAATTGGCTAATACTTTGAGGTAACAAGCAATTACTTGTCTCGAAGTTGTGGGGACCACCTTATTTTCACCACCAAGAAGGAAGATATGAAGAGTTAAGGAAAGTGGAAACTACCATTTATTGAACATCTACTACTTACTAGGTATTATTCAGTACCAAAAATTTTATAGATGTTCAGACATTTAATCCTCAGATAATACAATGAGGAAGTCAAAACATCAAGTGCAGGAGACTGAATATGGTATGAAATCATTTTGAAAAAATTCAAAAAGCAAAGTTATGCATTGTTTAGAGATATCAACTCCATTTTACAGGTGAGAAAACTGAGTTTAATTCCCTGACTCAAGATTATTCAGCTGGTTACAAATAGAATCAGGATTAGCTCAAATTTCTTTCACTGCTCCAGTTTCCCCATAGCAAGATTACCACCCTCTCTCCTGGCTCAACCTAAGTCTTTCTCCACAGGCTCTCTCTCCAGCTCCTACTACAGTTTTAGGGGCCCATGTAAGTTCACAGCCCATTTTCAGGAAAGTGAAGTTGATGCCTTTAAGCTCTAATAAATTCTTAGTGACTTCCTTGATCAAGTTCCTACTTCTTTCATTTTGTGAAAATTGAATTAGCTTCTGTGGGTATTAGAAGGAGTGACCAAAAGATTCTAATAGAATTGTACGATACATAAACTTTTATGGTTTGTGTATATACCATAGGAATAATACACAAACAGTGTTATTACCATGGGATAAACCTTAAATCTTATCACCAAAACAGCAAAAACCTTTGAACTCTAGTGAACATCTCGCTGAAGAAGGAAATAAAGAGAGGAAAGCTGAGTGACAGGTAAGACAAGATGGAAAGGAAAACTTTGGCAGATTCCAAATCGAAGCCAGGCCTGCTTAATAACTCTGCCAATGATGACTCTTACTCCATAATGTACATCATCATCATCATCTTCCTACTCCTCGGAGCTCTGCTCTATGTTCTCATCTGCTCATGCTCTAGTCATTGGCTTTCTAAATATATATGCAGTTTAAATGATCCATGTTTCCTTTATGTCTGTCAAATTTCAAATTTTCCTCAGATGGCTGCTGGGTAGGTAACAAATCTTATTGATTAAAAGTGAAGGGGTGGAGTCAGAACTCAATTCCTCTTCCAGTTATGTTTTCTATTAGGTAATAACCTTTGTCAAGTTATTTAACTTCTGAGCTTCAGTTTCCTCATCTATAAAATGGATTATAATAAAACCATCTATCTCACTGGATAGTTATGAAAACTAAATGAGACAATGTAATACCTCTGAAGGGCATAGCTCAGGACCCTGGTATACTGTAAGTGCCTAATATTTATCACCAACATTGGCATCAGCATTAAATTATGAACTCAAAGTGCAGTAATGCTAATATATTTTATACAGAATAGGACTCAATGTGATGTTTGATGATATTAATGATATTAATGATGTTACAAGAACCAACCAATGAAGAAAATACAATTGGAAGGTAGTTTGCAATAGCCCGCTGTATATAGTAAGAGCTACAGGCAAAGCCTGGCTCTGAAGTTTTCAATTTCTATATTGTATCCTTTTCTTTTCCCTTTTTTTCTAATTGCCTCAACTTATGAAACAATTCATCTTACTATAACAAGGATTCCAGAGTACCTTATAGGAAGTAGGAATAACAGAAAGAAATAAGAAAAAAGTTACAAAACAGCACATTCTTTCATATTTTTACTTTGTTTAGTATCTCTTTTTCCCCCCAAATGTGATATAAGTCTGAAAGGTATATTCTTGGTGATTTCAGATTCTACAAGAGCTTGAAAAAAAACCCTCACGTTAATTTATGGCAGTTTATTTTAGATCCATATGGGAAAGTTCATTTGGCTTGAACTTTTTTTTCAGACCCTGATGAGGCTGCTATTGATTTAGTACTCTAGTAGAATATAAACCCACAAAACACATAATGTGGGAAAAGCTAATTATGGTAATGAGAGTCAAGCATGCATAATTCCATTAAAAACAGTCACCACTCTTCGTATATCATGACACTTTTTTTTTTTTTTACAACTCTTCTGTTCATTAGGAGAAAATTACCTTTTTAGTGTTAAGTGGACTATAAATGCACTATTTACATTGAAAGCAGAAAAAAACTAATGTCATGTTTGGGTAAAACGATTATTGCTATTGGTGTTCCTTACTGTACTATTTCAAAAGAGTGTGTAATGAACGCCAAACTTTGCACATGCTGACTTATTGTCTGAGCTTCCATTGCAGTAGAAGATCCCTTCACTGGCCTTGTGAGTAGACATTTGAGTCCGAGCTCACATAAATTATCCCAAGTTACCTTACTGGTTCTTATTTTCTACAAGGGACAAGTGTTTTCTAACTGTACTCACCTATTGAGATGAAAGTTAATCGTTCTTTTTATTTCTCTGGAGAACAAATAAGGACCAATATGTAAAATGTTTCGTACAAAAATCCAAAGGGATCCAGGGTTTCAGAGGTAGGAAAAAAATGCTGGATACAACTATTTCAAACTTCTGGCAACTGAAAGTCTTTCCAAAGACAGATGCTTCTAGGAGAAATCCATTGCCTCAAAAGGTGACCTATTCTACTTCTCTTTTTCAACTAAATTCATTGGGGTGACATTGGTTAATGAAATTATATAGGTTTCAAGTGTACAATTCGATAATATACATTGTGGGTTTACCCAAAGTTAAATTTCCTTCCGTCACCATATATTTCACCTCCTTTACCTTTATCTACCTCCCTCCCTCCCCACTTTCCCTCAGGTAACCACTAAACTGTTCTCTGTGTCTATGAGTTTTTATTTGTCTTGTTGATGTGTTGCTTTCAGTTTTATATTCTGCATATAAGTGAAATCATATGGTTCTCAACTTTTTCTGTCTGACGTATTTCACTTAGCATGATAATCTAAATATCCATCCACGTTGTCACAAATGGTAGTATTTCATCTCTTATGGCTAGGTAACATTCCATTATACATAGGTACCACATGTCTACTTAAGAATAATCCTGTTAGAAAATTCTTTACTGGTCCAAACAGCTCTGTCACTCTTATCTGTTCAAACAAGCTCTTCTATCTGAACATAGATTAGGATCAGATTAATGATGTCAGAGATGGAAAGTTAAACAAATACCATAAGGGAGGCAGGGAATAGTTATGTGTCATAAGAACATGAAAAATTGTCTACAATTCTATTATCAAAGAGAAATTAATATAACAAATTGCCATTTTTATCTTTCAGGCTAACAAATACTTTTGAAAAGTAATAAATGTTGGAGAGTTAGAGGAAGAGTAATGAGTGGGGAATAAGATCACTCATATAATACTCCAGTATTGTTATAAGTTTTCTAATGTGCATTTTTGTAATGTGTCAAAAGATTCAAAAAGGTTTACCTTTAACCTCAAAGATTTATTTCTATTAATTTACTCTAAGAAAAAGATGCATACAAGAATGTCCATTAAAACATTATTTCAATATAAAATTAGAAAATATATAAATATTTAATAATATTTTGGTGAACTTGTTTAATTCAAGGGAGTTCAAGAAGTTCTCAGGGTAAAGTTCGGTTTACACTGGATGCATGAAGCTCTCCTGTCAGCTTATCCAAAAATCACTTTTGTGGAATTAGCCAAAGCATGTCCAGAAACTCACAAAAGAAGAAATCTTGAATTGCCATTCTGGACCATCCTCCTTTAAATTAAATCTTCTTTAAACTCTTAGTCTTCACAATAGCTACAACCCTAAACTAACGCTTCCTTCTTACTCACAAGAACAAATATCATTTGAGACTCTTCATGAAGATCTTCAAAATTAGTTTTTCATAAAATAAACAATTAAGAAATCTTGCATATTATTGCCTAAGCAGTTGAAATTCTCCTTTAACATTTTAATGGGACCTGCTCTGCAATTTTAACAGCTGTATACTTCCAAAGATAATTATGTTATCATTACTTTAAATTAAAATTCTTAATTGCTTATACTATATATTTTACTTCTTCTTTATTCATAACTTAACCTTTCTAAAACCAATTTAAGGCAAAATTATGACACTATTTCTTTCCAATCTGTTAAGCAGGAAGTAGATATTCATTGTATAGAATGTGAATCTAAGATATATGGGAATATAGAGTTGTATATTACTGAATTTACGTTAACTTAATTGACAATCCACAAATCCTCTTTTATTTTGGTTTGTTCATGATAAATGATAGTAATCATGGTAGAAGTTGTTCAATAATAAAATTTCTTACAGGAAGCAGTACTTAAATCACTGCACTACTTAATTAAAAATAGGGATCTCAAATGAGAAAAAATGCTTGCTGAGTACAGAGAGCACAGTGTTCTTTCATTGAGTTACCTGTATGAATGAAAATGCCCACATGCAACTTTAAAAGCAATGGAAATAAAATAGAGCTAAAAGTCAATACAAGCAAAACTAAAGGGACTAGAAAATTGTTCTTCTGTAATAGTGACTAGATTTGTAATAATCTGGAAGAGAAAAAAATAAGCATTTCTTTATAGGAGTCAGGGAAGAAATATGACATGAAAGCCAGAGGCTATGCTGAGCCAGTGAAATTGTCCATTATTTAAACTGCAGGTGGTGACATGCGCATAAACTTGGATAGCAAGATGCATTGAAAGTGAGAGATGTGAGTGGATTTGATGTGAAATCCACTCTGGGATTCTGTACACCACGGGAGGATACAGGTGTGCTCTGCCTTAGGACAACATGGTGCTGGAAATGCTAAGCTTGAAAGAAGACAGATTAAAGGTTAAGTACTTCGGACCTATAATATCAACCCTACTTACAGATTATTAACAATTTGGCAGAAATTTTGGGAAAATAAGCTTCTTAAAGTATAAAGGAAGAAAAAGATGACAAGAGGATAAAAAAGGAAAGTAGATTCAATGGAAGAGGGAAATAAAGAAGGAAAAATGAAGAAATAAGAAAAAACAAGGACTGTGGAGTGGAGAACTATCTAGAAGATAGGTAAAAGAGGTAAGATCCAGTGTAGCCAATATGTTGGAATTATATTAATGGAAATCTGCCCCCGCCCCAAAAAGTCTTCCTGCTTCCAGAAAAAGACTGTAAAAATCAATGATATTGGTCTGCATTATGCCTACTCTAATCCTGTATTTCAGGTATCATAAATACTTTCTGTAAAGGCCTGTTAATAAATATTCTTAGCTTTAGCAACTACTCAACTCTGCTGTTGTTGCATGAAAACGGTCATAAAAATGTATAAGCAAATAAAGATAGCTGTGTTCCAATAAAACATTATGTACAAAGACAGGCAAGAGGCCAGGTGTGGCCAAATGACCCATAGTGTTCCAATCATACGATATTATTTTGTATCCTCTAACACTTCTCACCATTGCCCCATCACCCAATGCTTCATTGCCTTCATCATCCAATGCCCCACTGACTCTCCATAAATTTTATAATTATATTCTCTTTCTTCGAAACTTACCTCTCTATTTCTTCTCACTTTATAAGTCTTTCTACGCCATTCAGGTAGCAACTAGCTGCCACAATAAAATTTCCTTGCTCAGAAGTTCATGAGAGGAAGAGAACTATGGTACAGAGAGGGCCGCAAGATTCCATCACTACCAGAAACATCTCACGTAAACTTCATCTCACGTAAACTCTGTCCTTTCATTCTTCATTCAATCATTTAAGAACTGAGTATCTGTTATGTACTTCAACCTATAAACAAAGAATTTTTAAAAATTCTTGACCTCAGGTGACTCAGTCTCATATGAGTAGAAATTATTTACATGCCTACTACCTTCCTATAATCCCCCAGCCCATTCAGTGATTATAAAGCTGTTTATAACTTCAATAGTGGGAAAGACCAATCTGGAATGGGGAGGCCAGATTTAGGAAAGACTAAAAAAAGATATTTGAAGACCAAAGACCTGATGATCTAGCAATTATTTCTCCTCATAGGATTTTCATTTCTGGTGGACCAGTAGGGCATGTTGGGTAGGAGGCACCAAAAAAGCTCTGTCTCAATAAGGGAGAAGAAAACCAATTTATCAGACAAAAGACTGGCATTCTCCTTTTAAAGTTTATGTCATTTTGCAAAGAACTTCCAAATAGAAATGTTTCCTGACTGCCGATCCTTAATACCAAACTATATTAGAATTTTTATTAAAATAAGATTCAAGGGTCTGCTTATGACTATGGAACAGTATAGTATATCAGAGTAATCTTCCCACCAGGACCAACTAAAAAAGCTAGATAAAATATAAAAACATCTGCTTAAAGGCAGCGAATGGCTACCATAGCAGTAAAGACAGCCATGACGGTACACACTCCAATCTCCCTTTATAGGAAAAAATGCTACAAAGGATTCAGTTAGCTAATAGCTTCTACATGCTGCACTTTGGGATCTGCTGAAGCACTCATGCTGAGGCCCCATACTCTTCAGGCTGGTGCCGTTCAACATGGAACCCTTCTAATGAGCACTCTGACCCTATGTCAGAGCTGTGCCCATCAGAGACTCCTCCTACCTGATCCTGCTCTTTCCTTCTTCCTCTGTTCTCATGGGCATCAAGTCTGCTTCACAGTCCCTCTGCCTACTCCTGCTCTACTCTACCCCTATGACTGACATTTACCAATCTCAAAAAATGATGACACTTTCTCAGCAGTGTAGCCTCATTCCACAAGACATTAAGAAACAGTGTTTTAATCAAATATTTTGTTTTGCAAAGTAACCAACTTACATAAACATTGCAAAATGCTTTCTACCACTTGAACTTTGGGGAGTGTTCTGCCAAGCAAAATGGCTACAGTTTTCTATTAGTGGAGAAGTTTTTCCTGAATGGAGATGCATAATTTAGGTTTAATAAGACTTTTCAACATAAGCTGTACATACAGATGTGTATTTTCTTTTTTCCTTGTGCTTACAGCATGAGATAAGCTGTAGACCAATTTTATGTAGCTATTTTATATGCAAATAGGAGGTTATTTTTGCATGTTTTCAGTTTTATAGGAGACAGGCAAGAGAATTTCAAATAATAGAGTTTTTCTACTCTATTCAGAGAATTGACTCTTCTATCTTCTGCTTTCTGTGGGCATTTTCTCTCTTGATAGCTGATGAAAACTATTTAAACATTAAAAGCTTGAGAAATCAATATAATTTTATAAACAATTTTATTTGAAGTGAAATGAGCTCATATCAGCCATTTAAACATGAGTTGAGATGGTCAGTTGACCTCCTCCATTCAGAAGCAGGAAGTATCTTCCATATGGATAATTCCCAGGCTCTTCACATGAACAGATGTGAGAATGCTGTTATGGCAATGGTAATTCAGGTCAATAATGAGACCTGCCTCCACCCTCATAGAATTGGTACAAGGAGTTCATTTATTGGCTCACATTAATGGCCATAAAAGGAGTTCAGAAGAAGATTCTGAAATGAACAGACTATAGTTCCCAGAACTGGAGCTTTATTTTTGGCAAGATGGACAGATTTGGAAGGATCCATAGTCCTAACAGAACTAATACAGAGAGCATGCTGTTGATCTGATGATTCTCCAGCAGGGACAAAATCTGCCTTGGCCAGTGATACACTGAAGGAGCCAATAGCCATTAGGCAGAAGCTCAAGTAAGCAGGTGGTTTCTGTCAATAGATGGCCTACAAGTGGACAAAACAAAGCTCAGGGAGGAGGAGAAGGTAATAAGTACACAATAGGTAGACATTTGGACAAGCAATCTATATGGATATAGTATGGCAGCAGGAAGCAGTAACCAAGTGCAGCAAAGATTGCTGTTCTGAGATGACTGAACAGAAGGCAGGATCCAAAGTCAAGAGAAAAGGAAGTTCTAAGCAGCACTTATTCTCCAAGACTGAGCAACAGTGACCTACTAGAACTGAGATAAAAGACCATAGGGAACCACCAGCAAGTCTTGTTATGTGCTCCTTAATCAGGACTCTTCAAAGCTCCCTGAAGAGTACCAGGCAGGATGAAGAGAAGGTGGTTGGGAGGGTTACTAAGATTCACAGCTATGAATTCTGGAGCAAGTTGTAACAGGATGACATACAGAATGTGTAGAAGGAGAGACTATGGAGGATTCAAAGAAAACAGGTTCTGATGAATCTCAGCATTTTCATCTGGAAAAGAGAAAACAATGTAAACTCCTAGAGCTGTTAAAATTATTTAATGTGAGTGGCTATCCCAGAGTTAGAACTCCAAAGATGTGAACTAACCAGCCCTTTGAACTACTCATGGAATTGTACAGTAAACATGGACAGTCTCTAAACTTAGGAGCTTAGAACACTGGCAATACTAACAGCTAACATTCTGGAGGAAGTTATGGAGGAACCTGTTTACTTTGAATCCTCCGTAGTCTCTCCTTCTAGACATTCTGTATGTCATCCTGTTACAACTTCCTCCAGAATTCATAGCTGAGCACTTGTTATAGGCCTATCACTATCTTAGTTCTTTACGTGCACAGCCCTCTTAATCCTCTCAACCCTATGAGGTGGGTAGTAGTCAACTCCATTTTACAGATACAGAAACCAAAGAACAGAGAAGTTAACTAACTTGCCCAAGGTTACACATTAGCAAGTGGCAGTGCCAGGATTTAAACACAGGTTACGAAGCCCCCACTAATAGCTTAATGACCCATAACACCGTACCTATGCTGGAGGAATGTAGGAATAAAAAGAGAAACTGAGAGCAAGACTTGGTCCATTCAATACTTATTTAGAACACCAGTGGCAGAGCACATTGAGACACATAGAGAAAGTAGTCACATCATGGCAGAACATTTTTTATGGAATTTTTTCTAGAAATCATTTCTCTAGCTATGCACCTGGCATGGAGCCATGGCAGGAATAGTGAGTTTACAGCCAGAGACTTTTTATTACTCAGAATCAGCAATGGTGGTGCATGACCAGCGCCATTTCTGGGCTGAGGTCCTCTGCGGTGCACAGATATAAGCGGCAGCTGCGTCATTTTCCCCCCGATTTATAAAGTCCAGAATGGATGAAATCCACATATTAGATTGTCATATAAGCTATCGACAGAAACTTTAAATATCAACTTATCCCCCTAAGGATCTGGAAGATTTAATATGGTTTCCAAAGGTTTCCACTTGAAAAGACTTTCAATGGTAATTCACCAAAAATAAAATAAATATGGAAGAATTTTTTGAGCAGGAGCCTGACATTCATGCTATATCCACAATGTATTTAATACAGTTTGATGTAATTCTTTTACATGAGTAATTCATGTTTATTTTAGATAAATTAGAACATCTAAAAATCACCCAAAATATTGTGAACCAGAGATGATCATTACACTCTAGTGCTTAGCCTTCCAAAATTCTGTCCTAGTCATTCAACAGTTAGTAAAAATATAGACATATCTATCATACTATACAGCCTACTGTGTAACTGCCTCTCACTTTTAGCTATATTATAAATATCTCCCCATGTCCTATATAAAATTATATTTTTATGACTACATACTTTTATTTGTTTTATGGTTGACCATAATTTATTTTATCAGTCTCCCATTGTTGTGTAGTTTATTTCCAATTTTCCTTATTTATTTATAAGAGCGTTTCTTATATTTAACAAATTAATATTTAACCTATTATGTAGAAATATCGTTATCCAGTTTTTAGTTTGCATTCAGTTTGTTTTTATGTTTATGTAGAAGTGCATGAACATTTTACTTGTGAATTCTGCCTTTAGTGCCATGCTGAGAAAACTTTTCAAAAACAAAGAACCCCTCCCTCCTTCCCACAATTACATAAATATTCATGGATGTTTTCCTACAAAATTTTTATGGCTTCATATTTTTCATTTTATACGTTTTTGAAAGAGTAGATACTAATATAATCTTGGAAAATCACATATCAAAAATTGCCAGATAGCTAGGTTTCTAAAAGAATACTGAGATGAATCTGTTTTGTAATATACAAAAAAACCTCAAAGTAGAAAACCCTGGAGTTCCTTCTGTAAAATAAAGGGTTTAGATTACATTTCTATAAAAGTTGATTAATATTATCTCTGGTGTCAATGACCATGCCGGACCTCCTGTGACAACACGCTTTAGTTGTAAGGACTATTTCCTGAAGATGCCATACTTTCCCACCAGCTTATTCTAATTCTGACTTGACTGTCTCCATAGATGATGTGAGGGATACTTGTACATTAGAGAGTACACGGGTCAAAAAGAGAAAATAAATGCCATGGCCACTACTCCTAATAATAAACAGTACTTCATTTCCAAACCATGCAACTTGACTACAGAGATTTCTAAAGTAGCAGCTAAGAAATCTGACATGTAATGTGAAAATTGCAAAGCCTCAACAAGACTCTGTTTGCCTTTTCTTTTGCCAATTTTATTTCTAAAGCAATTTTTAAGGTCTTACAATGTCTCCATAATTAAACTTTAATAACTTTAAAATCTATTCATTTTTCCACAGTCACCTTTAAGACATCTGTCAGCATCATCACTACCTTAGCAGTTTAAGAAGTTTTTCCTCTTGGAAGAATCTGCTCATTACAGTAGTTAACAACTACCCAGTTAGCGAAGAGCCCTAAGACAAGGCTTGGGACAACTTAATGGTGTAACAAATCAGTGATTAAGTTAAATGGTCAGTTTGAACAGTACAGTATTATTGTTTTATTGAATCCAACTTAAAGATTTACAGCAGTTACGTTTTATTCCAGGTACGAGATGCACAAATGAAATACAGAGAGGTACAGTTTTGTTTTATTCTGCTTTCATTAAGAACCCAATTGCATGGCAAAATTAGTTAGTATATATCTTGTTCCATGTGACAGCCAATTTTCCACTGAGATTGGAAACTATTGGGGCTTTTTCATCCTTGATCTTACTCTAGGAGTACAAGGGATGGAAGTTACAGCATGTTTTTAAATTGTTTAAAGCATTGGCGGTAACAAGCACTTATCCCTGACTCCTGAGCAATGGAACATCTCTGGATGGATGGTACATAGCCTTGACTTTAGGTCTACTTTGATGATGAAATCTGTCTGGAACATACTTGCTGGCCTGACACACTAAGGTCTTTCTTCCTGCCCCTCACCCCGCCTCCCCCCCCCACATTTATTTTCAGAGAAAATACGTAGTGTTACAAACATAGCTGTCACCAAATAACCTGTGATCACATCCTGATTCATCTAACATTTTCTTTTCCTGCAACCCTACTATGTACCAAGCACTCTCAAAGATCTAGGGATATAGCAGGAATCAGTTCTCGTGGGATTTATATTCCTGTGGAGAAGGCAGATTTCAAAACCAAATATATTAAACAAGATAATTTTACTAGTAATGAGTGCTATAAAGAAAATATGCTCAGGAAGAATGTTAGGTGAAAGTCGACTACTAATGTAAGGAGTAGAAATTATGTTATTTGGAGGACTGTAGAAAATCAATCTATCATAGGTCCCATAAGTAAAAAGAAAAATGTTTCACTGAACACTTAGAAAACACCCTTTTATATGCTTTTAAAGTCCTGTCTGCTGCTTTTAGTTTCTCTTAGCAAAACCTTTCTCTTTAGAACAGAAGAGCAACAGCAAAAGATTAAATTTTAGAGTTTAGAGATAGTTTGTGCTCAAGATCCCAGCTCAGTACTCATCACTATATAAAAAACGGTTTTTATAGCACTAACAACAATGATGAAAAAGGTCAGAATAGTTGGAGTTTTGGAATAATTGTTTGGTTCTGATCTATAAAAAGCTATTAAATCAACTCTCTAGAAGATAACACATTTTGTTATTCTTTAAGTGTATAAGTGTAAAAGTTCTCCACCTTACAGATTAATTCTGGATCTTGGCTTAATATCATTAATATATATTTATGTTCTACAGTTGCAAAATCACAAACTCATTTTAAATGTCTTCAGTGAGACTAAATACCACACAATAAACTGTTAGACTTTGTGCTTGTGTGAAATAACATCTGATAGTCCTTACTTTCCAGCCTGGGTACTTATGAGCCAGCAATGAAAAAGATTTTCAGAAAGCCTGTGTTTAAAAGTATAGATATTATTTGAAATGTTTTAAGAATGAATTTATTCAGTAAGTTATTTCATTTTCATATTGTGGTTGGCAAGGTAAACCCTTGCTTTCATAATATAAAGACAATTTATATAAGATCTAGGAGAGTATACGTAGCTCAGATTGTATGGTATATTTGCACAAATGTAAATGACATTTGAGAATCCTTTTGTTTCTTGTTCCAGTGGGACTTTTCTCAAACACAGACTAATAGTGATTCTACACTAATTAATCCATTTATAAAATAAGCTTGACAAAACAAAATTCATTGTCCTTGCCCTTTTGGAACTCACTGAAAATTAAATGACAATTTTCTGTCATAGTTCTCCTGGCCTTAGCAGAGGAAGGGAGGTATATCAGTCAGAGTCCCAGCAGGAAACAAGTGGCATGCCCTAAAAGGTGATTCAACAGAGTGTAATGAAAAGGACATCTTCCAAAGGTGGACGCAGGTTAAGGGAGACCAATGTGGGGTGGTGAAGCAACCTGGAGCTAACAACAGCCTGAATAATTTCCACTAGGCTTGAAAAGGGAGGGTAATATATTAATTTTTTATTGCTGCTGGAAAAAAATTACCACAAACTTCATGGTTTCAAACAGTTTTTTTTTTCTTTTATAGTTCTGGAGGCCAAATGACCAAATCAAGGTGTCAGCAAGGCTACTCCTCCCTCTGGGAGCTCTAATGGAGAATCTATTTGTTGCCTTTTCCAGCATCTAGGACTGCATTCCTTGCATTCCTGGGCTTGTGGTTCCTTCCCCTGCAAAGCTAGCAGAATAGCATCTACTCTTCCTGAATTTGCTTTTATCATATGGCTTTTTTTTTTTTTTTTATCTATGGGTAGTCAAATTTCCCCCATCTCCCTTTTTTAAGGATCCTTTTAATTGTATTTAGGGCCCACCTAGAATAATCCAGGATAAGATCTCCATCTCAAGATCCTTAACTTAATCACATCTGCAAAGATCTTTTTTTCATATGAGGTAATATTCATGAGTTCTGGGGATTAGGATGTGGATAACATTGGGAGCCATTATCCAGTCCACCACAGGGAGTGAGTTGGAGCTGTTACTGGAACATGGGGAAAACTATAGCAGCAGGAAAATGCTGTCTGACAGAAGATGTGGCTTAGAACTACAGCCACATTTGGTAGTAGAGTGCGACCACTACCAAGAGATGACCGAACAAGAGGAGAGTCTGGAAAACCCAACTTATTTTTTTGTCCCAGCCTCCTGTGATTCTCACTGGCCAAACCCAGCTGGAAACTACGCAGCTCATAAGGGTCAGTCTTTCTGGAGCTCAGAGGGAGGCAGAGAAGTTTAAAAAGTGGATCTCAAGAATCAAATGAAGAATTTTCAGCAAAGATAGGTACCAGGAAGAAGTGGATAACATTCCTGAGGCCATGTGTAGGAATGCAGACTCCTGCAAGAGACTCAGAGATACGTGCCAGATTATTATAGCTAAAAAAGCCCTAACCAAGCAGCCTGAATTCAGAGAAATATGATTCAATTCAAGACCCACTATAAGGGCTCATCCCAGAGACTGGAAAATCATTCCAGAGTTAAGGAAATGATTCATTGAGCACCCCTGGAACTCAACCAGGCTTTAACTCTGCAAGACTCATGTCGAGGTTTTGGAACCTTAACCAGGTTTTTCAATTAGAGCTTTGTAGTATACAAAAGGAAATAAAGAATGTGCTTGTTTTACATTGATGGGAAGAATCCAGTACCTTTACCTTGGTTTGGATTAATGATGTCATAAAAGTCAACACTGTGTTTGGAGCCTCATCTTTTTTATCTAGAGATAATTAAGCTGAAATTGAGGCAGATGGACTTAGGGAAAGCAAAACTTGGTTCTATTTGACATCTCATTGACTTTAAGGACAGCAATCAACTTGCTTATGTTAGGGACTGAATTAGTGTCATTTCTAGACTAAGATTGCTGCAGACAATTCAGTCTGTGCTCCACAAAGCTATGAAACGGGATGCTTGGCCTTGGTGATTTGTTTTTTAATGGGCCACAGTAAAAACATCCAAAGTAAGAGTACCAACTTCTTGAGCAAAGCCCAAGGAATTAAAGTGTTGATAAAATAGTGCATAATAAATGAATTTAATATTAACATTTTAAAAGTAAAAACTCATTGCAATTTGTTTGGAGAGTAGGAATTTTAAAGACTATCTTACCTCATTTCCATTTTAGAAGTTAGAAAAGAAATAGTTTTGCATAAAAGAATGGAGAAATGCAACTTGAAACTCCCCCAAAACAAAACGGTTACAATACAAATGATTTTGTTTATAGCTACAAAAGACATGCTAGTTAATCAGTGGAGTCTCAGATGACCTTGATTTTTATTCTTTCCAAGTTGATCATAGTATAACTCTTATGCAGAGAATCATAACCACCATGGGGGGCCCTTCTGACCCAGAGCCTAGATGAAGAATAATGCTGCTGCCACCGCCAGGGACTGAACACTTCGCAGGCCACACAATAAGACTCTTCCCTCACCTTCTGCCACACGTGATTGTCTTGTCTGCCATGATCTTGCTTGGAGAGGGACCTAGTAACTAATCACCAATGGCTCAAGATCTTAAAGAAGATAAAGAACAAGTGGAAGATTCAATAATGAAAATGAGAAAGCTGAGGTGGAAAAGATGAAGCCACAGATTTGAAAGATGTATTTGGAAAACCTGAAGCCTCAACAAAGGCAGATATATCTATTCTACTTATAAAAAGAGAGAAAATATGGCATTATAAGGTTCCTGATAGACTTAACACACAAGATGAGATGCTTCATTTATCCTTAAGATCACAAGTTTTATATCCAGACTATCACAACACTTCATGTTAACACTTTAGGGTCACTCCAGAGATAGGCAACTGTGAGTCCCCTATTATTGTCTTTGAGAGCCCTTAAGTGGGTGACCCTATCATCTAGTCATGAATTTAAATTCAAATATTTGAATGGCAGTGTATTCCAAGATGCTATCTCTTATCGGTTACAATTAATGAAAGAAAAGATAGATTAAAAGAAGAAACAATCTTTATACATATGTTTCTTACTAGTTTTGAGCTACTAGTTGTCATGGGATTTTATCAACTCTTAGAATACAGAAATCAAAAGAGAACTCTATACAGAAAATTAAAAGGATGCACGAAATCAGTGATGCTAATGTGAATTCATTTTTCACAAATCTTCAAATCAGATTCATAAAGCGTCAACCAAAAGTCTTCCCAGAAAACAGGCACGGAAGAGATCAGTGGAATCTGATGGGTAAATCTCCTTTGGGCAACAGTTCAGTCTTTATTATTCTACCACAGTATTTTTCAATTTGAAGAAAATTAACACAGAGAAGCAATATCACCATAGAAGGCAATTGCAACAGATATGTGGACTGAGCAATCAGTCAATGACCATGATAATGCTGAAAATGTGCCACTCACTTATGTAAAGTCACATATTTGCTTTTCTAAAACCACTAGAATTGGTATGTGTGTGCATGTACATGTGTGTATCAACAGTTGGTTTCATCAGAATCACTGCTGTGTTACCTGAAGTATTTACAATACTAAATATAGTGCCTGTGTCTCTTTACTGACAGTTTCTAATGTTCCTCCCCAAACACAATACGTATTTGCCCAAAAATGATGGTAGATTTCATGCCTAGAACTGTGTGGAACAGAAAAATTTGTGTCTTCCCCTAAATAGTTCCAAATCCATACTGAGCGCCCAGATTGGCCTGTTGTTTTACAAATGGTATTTCAAAGAAACAAGGAGAAGCTGCTTTTTAGCAGTAAAAAGTGCTATTGTTAATATGCACATTGAGAAGTCTTCTCAAAGGATCAAGAAATTTGGGGGACCTTCCAGCAACAAAATTGTGAAGCATAAAAATTTCTGCATGCTTTTCTATAGCTACCTCTTTATTTTTAACAAAAAGAAAATAGTATTCCCCTCCCCCACCACACACACACACACACA
>NW_006436811.1:8601403-8643648 GCF_000325575.1 Pteropus alecto
GAATCCACACAGATCCTTCTGAAGCATCCCTAGCTTCCTTCTGGCATGAGCAAAATGGTAAGCTGAGCAAGTAAAGGGCGTTACTATTCCTAATACGGGTGCATTTGCCTGTTGGAGAAGGCAACTACCTTCAAGATAGTGAGGAAGGATGCTCAGCCAATGAGAACTGCAGTGAGAAACGTTACCTTTGTGGTTCTACTTTCATAGGCAAAGGGATTGTTCTGCCTAAATATCAACGAATTTCATACTTATCCTTAAAACCCAAAAATGTCAACAGGTTTTGTCTAAGTGTAAGTTAGGTTTCATTATTGTGCTTTATACTTGAATTGCCAATATTGTGGGTTGTTTTCAAATTTTTCTGACAGTGTTTTTTTCCCCTGTTCTCTCATATAAGTTTTATTATATGCATATTAGATGTATATTCTCTATGTCTCTTTTCTTGAATTTTTGTATGCTATTTCATGAATTCCATAAAAATTTTTTAGTTTGTCTTCTAATAAAGCGGTTTCGTTTTTATAAGATACTTTTGCCCTTTTAATTAGACAAATCCACAAAGAAATCTTCTCTGGTCTTCCATCGCTCCCTTTTTATGTCATTAGCTATTATTTCAGGAGAGCGATGTCCTCTTAAATCTCCAAAGAAAATAAAGTGTTGTGAGTGTTTATTCTTATATTTTTATTTATAAATGATTATTTACTCAAATTTTATCAGATAGAGCCCCACGTTTTAAATTGCAAAATCTGCATTTTGCCTGTTGGTTTTCCTGTTTGCTCATTGCTTAGCAGAGGGAGCCTATGTAAATGAAAATGGAAAATGAGACTGACTGACTTTTACTTTCCATAATATAAATTCATTAGTCTGCTCTTTTGTTATTAAATAAAAATGAATATAAATGAATAAAATATTTACCTCAAAGATTTAAAAAGGAGAATAAACTTAAAAAATAGAATGTTATTAATAAATATTAAAAACTGAACTACATTAATTAGGAAATAAAAATTCAGTGAATTCAATCAACCAAAAAGTTATTATTTTGAATTAAAGAAACAAAATAATAGATGAACCTTGGTAAAGTTAACTGAGCAAAAGTGAGAAAACAAATATAACCAGAATTATTTTATTTTTTGAAATAAAATTATTTACATTTTTCTCATATCTTTAAAATAAACTTCTAGGAAAATATGAAACTCTAAAACTGATTAATCAAACAAGATGTAATTCCAATAATCATGGAAGAGATTTTAAAAATTGTCAAAGAAATATTACCTCCCACTTCTGTTCATCTGATCTGTACATTTTAATGATTTAAAAATCTAATCAGTCCTATAGTATTTAATTTTTCTATAGCATAGACTAGCAAAACAAAAAAAGTCATTCCAGTATTTTTTTAACTTAATCAGCTAAACCTGCCACCAAAAACCTGCTACCAAAACCAACAACTATAAAACAAAACTACAGAGCAAACTTATTTGTAAATACAAATTAAATATTTCCAAATAAAACAACGTTAATTGAGTCCAGCAGTAATTTAGGTATAGTGATTAATAGTTTTACTGTTAATATAAAAAGTATACATTCTCCTTGTAAAGAGCAAACAACTCAGGAAAAGTGAAAATCACTTGAACTTCCATTACTAAAATATAACCACTAACATTGAATAAACAATCCTCCATTCTCTCTCTAGATATATATGTACATACAGTTAAATACATACAATTTTTTGTGAAGGGAATCATAACATATGTAATCTGAGAGTTTTACTTGACAATGTCATGGACATTCATCCATGTCAATAAATATAGATCTACACCATTTGTAATGGTCACCTATTATTCAATTGTACTTATGAACCATAATTTATTTAACCGGTTTAATGGATGTTTGGTTTGTTTCCAATTTGGTGCTATTATGAATAGTTCTATGATACACTCCTTGGGCATAAAGCTCTTCCCATTTTGTGATTACTTTCTAAAAGTAAGGTTGCTGGATCATACAGCAACCACATTTTATGTATTCCTATTACCAGAGTGCCTTCTAGAAAAGTTATATCTATTTACAGTTCCATCAACTGTGCTTGAAAGTGCAATTGCCAAAAGTCTTCACCAGCACAAAGTTATTTGATAACAGATAACTTTGATAACAAAGTTATTTGATAACAAATAATTATAACAGATAATTATTTGATAGGGGAATAGCCAGTTATCTAGTAAGTTTACTTGTAATTTTTGACATTTATTTATTAAACGAATATTATATTGAATGCTTGTAGGCACCACAAACTGAGCTAGGAACTGAGAATTTGGTAATTGACAACAGAGATGGGGTCATTGGCCTCAAAAAATAAAATTTGGGGCTTATATAATACTTATATTCTGTTTTCTCCATTATTTGAAAAGACAGTTTGGGTAATAAATACATGTCCAATTTTGTTTATTTTTATTTTTTAGTTTGCTTTTGACTTAATCACATATAGAATTTACAGCATTTTTAAAAAGTTTTAGGACTTCAGACTAAAATTGTAAAGTACTGAAGGTCAAGGTTAGGAAATGGCAGCAGATCTCATAGTACCTGGACACTTGCTTCTTTTACTTGCTTTACTAGTGCTAGAAGGTAAGCAGTACTCACTCACAGGAATTAAACTCAGAAGAATATACATGGCACTATGTTTTGTAGATATTTTTATGTATACAACATTTATAACATATTATTATATATCATATATACATCAAGTTTATGTTTTCTTTAAACCCAGGACCTTATAAAGCCAAGTGAAATATTATTTAAAACATATAAAGTCACATTAACAAACGAAGAGCTTATTTTAAAAAAAAAATAGTTTTTTGAAAGAAATAAGGAAGACACTAAATTAACAAATAAATAAATACAGAAAATAATTACATGTTGAGACATTCTGAGAACAGGAGGAGGACCTACTCTAGAAAGCAGAGTTAGAAATTGCATCTCTAAAGAAGTGATATTTAATCTGAGATAAGAAATACGGGATAAAAATAGGTTCTAGACATAGGGAACAATAAGCGAAAGATTCCGAGGCAGGAAAGACAAGAGAAAGAAGGGAAGCCAGTATAGCTAGAATGCGGCAGAATCAAAGTAGGCCTGTGAGGCAGGTGCGAACCAGATCACGCACAGCTTTGAAGACCACAATATGAATTACTTTCTAAGTTCCATGGGAAGACGTTGAAGAACTCTAAATACGATACAGTGAGATTTACCCTGTAAAAAGTCTCCTGGTCAATTCTGTGGAGAGTAGTTGAGTAATTCCTGGCTTAGAAAGCTGAGTCAATAGTGATGTCACTCATGGAAATGGGCAACTTGGGTGAGAATAGATTTAAGGGTAGATGAATATCAAGAGTTCTATTAAGGCAGAGATGCTTATGAGACATCTAAGTGGAGACGCAACATTAGCAGCTGGATGTGTAAGTCTGGGGCTCAGATAAAAGAATGGACACGTATTTGGGAGTCCTCAGCATTTGGATAGTATTTAAATCTTGCTGGATAGGCTTATCTAAGGAAAGCATATACATTGAGATTTAAGAAATGTTTTTAAATTAAGAAAAAGAGACATATCAGAATGTAAAGGTGCGGCAAAGATAAAAGACTAAGAGAATGAGAATTTTTAGTTAAAAAAAATTTAAGGTATATAAACCAGCATTACCAGGGATCGATACTCATTAGCAAATATCTAGTGCCATTTTACACACACACACACACACACACACCACAAATCACGTAGTTAGGTTGTTCATCTTTTATACTTTACTACTTCAAACTTTGGATGAATTGGTACTGGGTCCTTCAAGGTTGCCTTGGACCAAGGAGAAAATGAGGAGTCTGCTGCAGACCCATGATATAGACTGAGGGAAGCCAGCATGGAGACGGGGAGAAAAATGTGACTGGAAGGTGCCAGGGACGGTGATCTGCCCTCCCATTTTCCACTCCAAGAGAAGCGCACAAACATTCTACTTGACCGTGACCCCCAGTTCAGCGGTATAAGAAGGAATCATGCTTCCCACTGTGGAACTGCAAACCTTTTTTAGGAAGAAAGTAAAGTACTGGGCATTATAGCAAACATCTGGCTTTTTCATTCCTCTGTAAGATTCTTAGAGAGCACCAGCCACTGCTAAACAATAGTCTTTGCTGATATGACCCCTTCTGTTAGGTGAGTTACAATTTTTGGTATTATTTTTCCTCATTGGCATATAATTGGAAAAGAGGAACTCCATGGGGAGTCCTGATAAAAAGCATTAGTCTATATTATAAAAATATGTAACTAGAGATGATGGTACCTGTACAAGCAACTCTAGACATTGTAATACAGAGAATCACAATATTCCAGCCAAAACAACATTTAGATAAAGATCAATTCCTATTACAATGGGTCAAATACAAGCCCAAAGAATGGAAGATAAATTTATCTTTCAGCGGCCTGTGTAAATCCCCTGGCTAAGGGAGGGGGAGGGAATGTGAAATATCACTAAAAAAAAATCAATATCTTTATTGATTAATCAAGCTACTGTGATTTATTGGGCACTCATTCACTTGTTTGTTACATGTCATTTCATGCATTGCCTCTGGCTGTGATAAATGGTCTGAACTCTTCTTTGGGAAAGAGAGGAACCTTTTAACAGTTGTTCTTGCAGGGGGCCTACCAGATGCCTGCCTGTTTGTTCCCATGGCAAGTTAAAGCCTACAGATTGCTGTGAAGTATAGCCTTGAAAATATCAGATTCTCCCTCCCAATGTAAGGAGCACAAACAGCATGCACACAGACATCAACTTCGAATTCTTCCAAAACGGAAAGAGAAAGCTAAAGCTGAAGCATGCTTGATATCCAGGACATATGATACTTACTGACATGCTTAGGAGTTACTGACTTAGAATAGGCATTTTCTGTATTTTTACTGCCTGTCTTCTCATTAGGATACCAACAGCCTGATTTCTATAGCTGCCTTCTTTTACAACTACTGTATAATTTAACTTTTGATTCTGAGGTCCCTTTTAACTGCATTCAGTGAACATTATCCTCCTTTGCCTCTGGATGAAAACTTTGGTGCCAGGTATTATCATTGATTCTTGGATAATATAGGTAAACTCTAGTTACTTTAAGTTAATGCAATGATAAATGCAATAAGAATGTCCAGTCCAAGATATCAAAACATCAAACTTGACTTAGTATTATATCTTCACTCGACTTAATATCATGTCTTTTCCCCTTTCCGCAAGGCAAGGGAACATGGCACTTCTCACCCTACAGAGTTCTACCCCTTCCTGACCTTCAGCTGCTGTTTCACTCCTGGCAAGACACGAAGCAGGAGGGAGTGAGGACGGGCCAGCTCTCCCCTGACTAGGTGACTTCCCATGCTCCAGGCCTGCCAGATGGTTAAAGCTACCTCCCCAAGTGTTACCCGGCAGACTGATAGGGTGACTTCTCTCCAGGGAAGCTTTCATTGTCTCTTCAGAGGTTCCCTGCTAGATCCCACTGGCCTACGGTTGCACTGCCATAGGCCAAATAAATACCTCTTCCAAGAAGCCACTTGAGTTCCTTTCTCAGCCTCTCCTACTGCTGTTCTCCTACCCCTCTAGGCGGCTCTCCCAGGCAGGATTCAGGATGACCCTAGGCCTGTTCTCTCTCCCGTGTGGCTCATATCTAGTCCACAGAAACCACTCAGGCCTCCATTCCCTTACAAATTCTGGGATGCTAGTCAATCTCAATATAACATCTAGGGTAACCAACCATCCCAGTTTACCCAAGACTGCCCCAGTTTTACTACTGGAAGTGCTGTGAATCAGAAAACTCCAGTCCTATGTGAACTGAGACCCTTGCAGCAGAACTTTCTTGGCTACATCTGCATTTCTCACCCTCTGATTGCCTCCTGCAGTCTGACCCACCCAAGGCTACAATCTATCTGACGTTACTTGGTCCTAAGCCTGGCACTAGTCCTTTACCTCTCCCAACCACAAGGCATGGCTTTCAAAGCTTGCAGGAGATCCTCTTAAAGACTCTCTATTTGTATGAGAATAGAGGACAGCATCCCCTTCCACTAAGCCAAGGGAGCACATCTCACACGTCCCTGAAAAGAGGCTTCCATGACAAAATTACCCTAGGAGGTGAATTGATGGGTTGAAAACATTTTCCTGGAAATTTATTCCCAATTAAGTTCAATTAAGCAAAAAGTTTACATCTTATTTAAATGTAAGATAAAAAAAAAACTCAGGAAGACACAAGCACCATATACCTCTGGGCCGCACTCTTGATCCCTTCCTGAAAAAGTCGCCTGCTATCTAAAGTTATACTTTATACTTTCTAGCTATCTAACGGTGGAAAAGGACAAGCCTCGATGACTGAGTGTGGATCACTGAGTTTCCATTCAAAGTGCTTCCTCACATGGCACAAATGACTTAACACACCCTGGAATCATCACGGCACCATGTTAGCTAGAATGACTGTGGCTAGTGACTGGACTTGGTGCTCAAAATGAAAAATGACCCTGAAACGAGACAGGGAGAGACGTTGCTTGTATGAATAACAATTTGGTGCCACCATCTAGAGTTTCATAAATAATTTCTTCTCCATAGACTAAGGATTCCAGGCTCTTCCCATTTCACATTATTACTCAGCTTAGTAGAACTTAAAAAAACATATATTGCCTCATCATTCAGTCACTTTTTCTCATGCAGCTGGTAAAATTGCCGTAGTATAACTGTAGCAACATTTGAGTCTTTGGGACTAACTTGCAAGTTCCCTTAAAATTATAACATTAGTCAAAGGCTGAACTATTTCTGGCAGCCATTTTCATTCGAAACTTGAGGCCCTTTGCCACTGAGGCCCAGATTCACACTACAGATTCAACTTGAAACTTCCCCTGTAGCTACTCAAACCCTCAAACTGCAGTATTCTCCAGACACCCCTCATGAAATTCTTCAATCCTTCCTATTCTGGGCTTACAGCCAAATTCCCACATCTTATGACATTGTCCCTTCAACCCTACACATCTGTTCCTGCTTTAGAATTTTTTCTAATAGTATGATTGCACAAATCCTGCCAATCGGGAACAACTCTTCCTGATTCTTCCCAAACTGTTTGCATCTGTAGAGAAAAACCTTCAAGTTGTTTCTAACTACCTACTTCAACATCATTATCAAGAGTTCCCTTTGACCTCTCTGAGATTATGACACCCTCCCTCAGAAAGTCACTACTCCAGATGTCTTACTAGGGCACATAGCTCTTCCTAGGTAGCACTAACACAGAACAGAATTTCAGGAATTAAAATACACTTCAGTTCTTAGAGTCGCAGCTAGATAAAGATAATATTGATTTCACATATACATTTATGAAGGTTGTGCTACGCAAAGAGCTGGTGCCAGAATTCATATGCATAGTAGCAGTAGAATAATTCATTTTCCTTCAACCATCATTAATATAAGCTGATGACATAGTGACCCCAACCTCTCCCTCTACCTGGCAGGACAGAAAACAAGAATCATAATGTCTGTCTGCTAAGTGCCACACACCCCAATATGTGCAAGGGAAAATGAGCTCTGGTAAAGACTATAGGATAGAGAATAGGGGATTATAGAACTCTGGTCTCTAGGTGGCACTTCTCACTGATGGGCTCTGAATAAACATGCCTCCCGCAACACCGAAGGGGAGAGTGTGGGATGCAGACCACTGTGCACGCTGGCGTCCTGAGTCTAGACTCACACCTCCTTCCCTGGTGAGGGCTTCCTTGACCATCCACCACTTCTGTACTCTTCCTTGCGTGTTCCTATATCTTTCTTCCTTTATGTTCTTATAACAACTCTACTTGTCTTTTCGTAGGAGCTATCATACTTGTGGTAGTTGCTTGTTTAATACCAGGCTGCCTGACTGCAGTATGGCCATGTCTGCCTTGGTTACCGCTTGGGGCTGCGCATATTTCCTGACAAATGGCACAAGCACAATACTATTTGATAAAGGAATAAATGAATGAGTGAATGAAACTATGAATGAGCTGATCACTATCATAGATGTGCAGAGTGCCTGAACCAAATTTTTTCTTCACTATGATCATTTGCTTTTGAGGATATATAAAATACATGCCACATAACTGATACAATCATCCCTCATATGCTGATTTTTTAACTCACCTATTCTATCAAGTAAAATAAATAGAAGATACTATTCTAACTATTCTGATGAATAAATCCTAATGCCCATACGTGCAGTTGACCCTTGAACAACACGAGTTTGAAATTGCACGAGTCTACTTATACACAGATATTTTTCAATAAACACAATGGCACTCCATATCTGCAGGTTTTGCATCCACAGATTCAGCCAACTGCAGATCAAAAACTGTATTATCCGTCCAAAGTTTGAAGTCTGTCGATGCAGGGGGCTGACTGTAAGCACTGATCATATCATTTGATATCAGGAACTTGGGCATCTGCAGATTTTGGTATCTGCAGGGTAGGGTTGGGGCGGGGGGCAGTCCAGGAACCAATCCCCTGTGGATTTCAAGGTCCGGCTACAGTTAATTGGTGGGAGAAGTTACATTCGAAATTTACATTCAAAAGTTACATTCGAATTTAATTGGTGGGAGAAGTTACATTCGAAATGTTACATTCAAAAGTTACATTCAAATTTTCAACTGCACAAGACTGCAGATGCCTCTAACCCCTGTCATTCGAGGGTCAACTGTAATTTCTAAACATTCACTCTGTTCTATGCCAACCTGAAACTCTAGTAATTTGAAGTTAAATTTGGATGAGTTTATAGTTTAGGGGTCTGAGTAGCTACAGTTCTCTCAATTTTCCGCTTAATTTAAAAAACGTACTCCAGAAAGAACCGTAAGTGAGGAGTAAGATGCGACTACTCGACATTTTCTAATAAGAGTTGTTTCTTGAACATTTTATTATCGCTCTGGAAAATTTTACCTAGTAACACTCTGTTTCCACAAGTTCAGAAAGGCAAAAATACTGGCAGCCCATGAAAATGGAAAGAAAAGATCCTTTCACAAAAGTACAGAATCTTTCTGGACTCGTGACACGTCTCGATCCCTGGCTGTGTGCTCCATAAGCCAGGCAGCTGGAAGGACAGCCCAGGCTCACTGCCTACAAACAGGACAAAAACGCTCTCAGAGACTGAGCATGTTTCAAAGGGTGTAAATATATTTCGTCCCTCCTTTTTAATGTCTTTTTTTACCTTTCTCTCTCCCCACTCTTTCAGGAGAGCTGGGGGAAATTTCTTGTTGAGTTATTTGCATGTTTATCCATTTTAGATCTTGTCTTGTACTCAAAGTGACAGGAGCAGCCAGCATTAATTTGAACTGGCCTTATAAAGACATATTTTCTCCCTGCTTTTGGCTTAGAAAGGTACTATTTCCCTTTAGTGGATGGATTATTTGCTAAATGACCTACAGCAGATGGTTTAATAACATCGACTTCACTTGAAGAATCCTGCACGTGTTGAAAAAGTCATCCTAAAGGCATTTGTTCTCAGGCTTCCTTCACGGCTACTCTAGCCAGGGACCAATAGTTTCCATAGGACTCTGAAGTCAGTGGCTAGTGACATTCTTCAGCTAACCAAAAAGTAACCCTTGGTTGAAATTAATAGTTTAAAGACAAAAATATTATACTCTTAAGAGAAAGTTATCTACATTTGTTTCTGGATTGGATTCTCCCCTCCAATCTAAGAGTACTCTCAGAACGTTCTTCCCATGACTCTTTTCAGTCGCCAAGTATATGGCTTAAAGAACCATCCAGCCTCCCTTGGAAGGTACTTCTAAAGTACCTTTCAATATGTGGCAAGGTGGTGCTGAAAGATTTTCATCAGAGACATGTTTCGGGACATAAATCAACAAGTATGTATGACTTGAGAACTGCCTCTGGCACTCACAAATATGCCCTCACTGGGATGGTAGAATTTATTTTTGTCATTAACTGCAATAATTATCTGTATTAATAGTTTTGTGAAATTAATAAAAGTACATTGGGCTTAGTGGCTATCTCATGATTTAATAGGAAAAGGCTTTTTTAAAAATTTAATTCCACTCGCATCACTACTCTAAGATCCATAGAACAACCAGCCTACACACGGTGCATGTCTAACCAAAATCATTAGGTTGGCAGAATTAAATTTCACCTCAGTCTCAATCTAGAGGGAAATGATGTTGTATGTAACATATCATAAATCTAGAGGGAGTCTGTGTGTTAAATGTGATTCATCCACCCGACAGCCTCAAGTCTCCATCAACCACGATCGAGGGACGCTCAGACTCTGAAAAATTCTCATGCCCAATACTCATAGCCTGGACAGTTAACTGCCTGGACACCATTAACTAACCATCAGGATAGTCATATCATGCCAGACCCCACAAAAAGCCCAGGATACACAGGCCATCCCTCATCCCCAACTCTAATAAACGTATGGCTCTTTTCTACCTATCTTCTCCTCGAACTTCCCGAATCTCTTCCCTACCCCCTTTCTCTGCCATGACCCTGCTTCAGACTTCACTGTTAACTGAAGCAATATGAAGAGAATTCCATCAGCTCCCACCATTACATCTACATGCCCTCCTGCATTGGGGCCCCGATCCTCTATTCTCACTCCAATTTCTGTGCTCTTTCCATACTTCTAAAATCAGCCAACTCCCCAACAATTTATGTGCCAGATTATGACTCTAGCAAGTCTCCCCTCCTTCTCTTGCATTCATCAATTTATCATTCTCAATAATTTTTTCTCACAATGTACAAAATACCATTATTTCTCCCACTGTAACATAAAAACAACCCTCTCATGATCCCCCCTTACCCTCCAGCTAGTTCTAGGTTCTTTCTTCTTCGTAACAGCAGAAGTTCTCTAAACTGTCAAATGCATTGCCTGAAATTCTTCTCCTGTTTGCTCTTAAGCCTACTGTATTAAGGCTTTTGTCCTACAACTTTACAAAGATTATAGCTATTACTGTCACCAATATATTCTACCTATTGTCCAAAGCTTTGATGAATCATCCTTATCAATAAATAAGCCATCTGTGTTACTTGAGGAACACTGCAAATATCCACTGCCCACCTTGATAAATTGAGAATTACCTTGCTGAGACATTCCCTCTTCCTATGATGCAATCTTTCTACAATTGCGATTTCCTGCACAAACATATTACACAGTTTATCAAGTATATAGGTCAATGAATATTACTTTGAAAAACAGAAAAATGAATTTATTCCATTCCATGCCTGTTAGTGCAAACATACACTGAAGGCATTGGTGGAGCACATCGGTTAGCCTACATGTTGGCATATAAACTTCTCTCTGCCATATGGAGCAGTCATCAAAAAGGCAACATTAATTTATTTGAACAGATTTGTGTCATTGTCCCTCTTAGGAAAAAGAGCTAGGGGAAAAAAAAATCACTTTTGTTCATAAATATTGTCCTCCTTAAATCAGGCCTATAAATAACTAAATTGCTATATATTCATCTTTCAGAGTTAAAACATTGCTGTCCAAGAAGGTAATCAGTTATCTGGCCAACACATTAACAGAGATTTCTTAAAGTAATTAATAAGCCATTGTCACCCATTAATACATACCAAAGACTGGGGCCTAGAGGAAGGAAAATAAGTTTAGGAGAGAGGAAGAATCCTAATTGGATGGGACCACGTTGAGAGGTAAAGGGGAAATTGATACTTGGAGAGAAGGTTTGATTGGCCATGGCATCTGAAGAGCAGACACCATGAAGGGATATGAAGGAGAAATATTGAAAGAAGTGATAAAGGATACCCAAGGCTCTCAGCTTTCCTCACACTTTTGCCCAAGAGTAATCCTGCTTTTAAGATGTCTGGCATTCTATTTTTTCCTATCAAGGCCATTGTTATATTTTAAAGCTCCAAGAAGATTAAGCTCAGATAGAAACTGCATCCCTCAGAAATTCTGTAATGCCTTTTTTGAGGAAAATTAAGTGACACTAAGGTATTTTTGTTGACTCGAATTGGCTTCCAATCATTCTTTCCCATTTAAATGTTTATTGCTTAAATTTTAAATGTCTCCTTCCACCTCTGATTTAGTGTTCAAGTCTAGCTTCCATTTAATTTGCTCAAACGTTGTCTTTTTCTTCATTTTGTGATGAACATTCTCCACCCTCACCTTCTTCCTCTTCCTCTCCTCTAGTTCAACTATTTCCCATTCTATCGTATTTTTTTTCTTTTTCACAAATTTCCTGTACTGCATTAGCAAATGGTTTTAAAAGCCAGCGGATCCTTCATTACTAGTATACTGACTGCTCTCATTTCAGCTGGTAATTGAGATGATTCCTAAAAAAATTAGGTGGAAGAATTGGGGCCAACCCCAGAACAGAACAAAGATTTATCTTCTCAGGACTATAGTTCCCACCCTGAACCCCAATAGCAAAATTAGGGATCTTAGAATGTTAAAGCCAGAGAGAAATTTAGAAGTTACTTTCATTGACCACCAGCCTCATTATGCAGATAATAAGATGGATGGCCAGAGAGATGGAGAGATTTTTCCAGTATTTTAAAGCTAAATTCTCATGAAAGTTGTTACTAGAGAATTTTCTTGGATCAGAGACCCCAGAAGCAGATTCTGAGACAAAGATTCATATATCAATGATAGAGTAAAGAAATGTTCCCAGGAGAAGTTGGTGAAGTCAGTAATTAAAGTCTGGCTGGTGAGAGACAGAAAAAATCAGAATCTCCCAGGGCTTTCTGGCTCTATACATTTGTGGCCAAAGCAGCTCCAGTAGCCCACAGGCTGTTAGAAGCTAAAACACAGAAGCTGGGGGCTGGTTCACACACAAGGAAAGGGGACCCAAGGACATTTGGGCAGAGCATCACTGTGTATGCTCTAGGCGTCCTGTCTAACTCCACGAATGTCATCCTGTCATGACAGGGTGGGAACAGGGTATTTTCCACTCCTGTATCTTCATACAGCTTTCGTAATTACCTTATAGTAGCAGATTATTTTTAAAATATCATACTCATATTTCACCTTGGTTATTTTATTTCCCTTCTGTGGCTCCCTGTTGCTTAGAGATTCAAGTCCAAACACTTTAGCCCGACATTCAAGGTCTTCGAAAATATTATCCCAAATTCCATTTAAAGCCTCTCTTCTCAAATGTCATATTTGAGGCAAACACTTAGCCAACTCTTACATTTAACACCTTCCTACCTCCATGCTCTTCTCATACCACCCAGCCTCTGGCACTGCCTAATAAGCAAGTCTCCATCTATCTTTCAAAATCTCACTTAGAGTAAGTATTTTACATAATCCTTTCTGACTACATTTGCTTGAAATAATATCCCCTCTTCTGAGTTGCCATTACAAGTTTTATCTGAACTATGCATTTGGCAACACTATTCTGTGAAATCTTTCCTATGGCGTTCTTTAGCTATTTTATTTTTGACTAATAAACTACTTTCTAGAGAAGTTCTAGGTTTACAGAAAAACTGAGCAAAAATTACAGAGTTCCCATATACTTCCCTGTCTCCTTTACCCTCAGTTTCCCTTATTATTAATATCCTGCATTTGTCTGGTACACTTGATGCAACAGATAAACTAATACTGATTCATGATTATTAACTAAAGCCTATAGTTTATATCAAGGCTCACTCCCTGTGGTAACCAGTTCCATGAATTTTGATAAATGCATAGTTATGTATCCACCATCACATTCTCATACAGAAGAGTTTTACTATCCTATACACACCCTATGCTTCACCTGTTCATCCCTCTCTACTCTCCCCTTAAATCCCTGGAAACCACTGATCTTTTTACTGTCTCCATAGTCTTGCCTTTTCCAAAGTGTCTTCTTCAGCCACTTTTAAATATCTCACTATTGTTCAAAAGTCCATGCGTCTGTGCCTTTCTTCCCCATATAGAGGGGAGACTTCTCATTACACTCCCATTAGCATCTAATAGAGAAAGAACCATGTGCACGTAGACCCTAAAAAGCATGCATTAGTTTTATTTAAATAAACATGGCATCATTTCTTTTTTCTTTAGAAAAACTATTAAAATACCTAGATCTTGAATGGAAAATCAGCTTTGTAGTATAAGGTAGAAAAAAAGGTTGTTAAAGATAAAGAAAAGTAATTATACCAAAGAGAATCAACTGAAAAAAATTTAGTCAGATACAAATAAATATACTAAAACCAATAACTTTCCCAAATGCTAGAAATGAATTGATTCGAAATGTAACAAACAATTAGGAATAATCTTAACAAGAAATGTACATATCTTAGAAAATTGTGACTATGATATTTTACTGAGAAACATGGAAAAACAATTTGAGTGAACCATATTCATGAATGGAAAGACACAGCAATACAAAGAGGTCAGTAATTCCAAAACAAGCTTATGACTTACTTTGCAGAACATATTTTTCAAGTTCATCTGAAAAAAATAAATATGAATCCCAAAAAAAGACTTAAAGAAAAATAAGAGGCTCTTTCCTGATATAAAAATATGCTAATAATAACAATAAATATTAAAATAAAAATGACTATAATCTTCATGTTTTCTAAATGTGTCAAAAGCTAAAATATGTGTTATAATTTTAAAAAGTAATCATTATAAAGGGAATTAATGAGTAGCCTAAAGAGAAGAAATGGAATCCAGAAATAAAGGATCTTGGAATGAATAAAACATGCTAATAGATATATTAATGCTAATACTAAGGTATATGGCAAAAAATGTCCTTTCTGAAGAAGGTTATTAAATATTTAACTTTAATTTTTTTGCAAAAATAATTTGCAAGAATGCAAATTTTGCTCTGCTGGTAGCTTTGCTGCTTACATCACAAGAGCCCCACATCCATGAAGCTGGTGACTAAACAGTGGAATGTGGAATGTGGGCAATATCAACATCCACACGTGCTAGAGGCCACTCGTCCACCAGCCTAACTCCAAAAAGGAAGGCACCAGCCCCCAATTCCACCTTTTAAAACTCATGCTGTGTATCTCATTTGTACAACCCAATTCAAATTTAGGAATAGGGGAAAATATAAATATTAGTTTCCTAACCATTCTGAATAGAAGGGTAAAATGGAGATTAAAGAGACTTGGTAAACATACATGGCTAACGAGTTGCTGAAGAAGAAATATGAGTAGCACATTTTTATGGGAAAAAAAAAAGGTTCAATTTTACTTCTCATTAAAGAAATACAAATCTAAACCAAAAATAAATATAATTTCTTTCTAAGATTTTAATGATAAGTTCTGAGAAGATCACACAATGAGATGAAACTTCTCATACACTACAGAAGAGTAAATTGATATGACACATCTGGACAGCAATTTCGCGACAGGTATCTAAAGCCTTAAAAAATGATTCTATCCTTTGATATGGTAATCTTCTAGAAATGTATCTTAAGAAATAATGTGGTCTCTACTTTGTGAGCAGGAATATTGCCAATGGGAGAAAAATAGGCAGTTTTATCTATAAGTGTGAAAATTTAGAAAATGTCTTCAACATAAGGGGATTAGTTAATAAGTTATATTACATCTATACAATAGGTTATTATACAGCTTTATAATGACTTTAGAAAATGTTTGTGTTAAGTAAAAACAAGTTAGACACATAAATATTTATAAAATTTGAAGCTAACTTTTCACACATTTGGCAGACTTGATGTAACAAAGAGAAAGAACTAGAAGAAAATACATAAAAGTGCCAATACTCTATCTCTGATGGAGGAGGAGTAGAAATGATTAAATGTAATTGTCATCTTCTTTCTAGTACTCTGTATTTTCCAAATATTCTACAGTGAGATTATATTTTCTTTAGAACTATTAAAAAATAAACCAAAATTATCGTTAAAAATGAAAGCAATCATTGAGGAAATTAATCTTATTTTTCTCTTTCTCTCTAGTTTGAAAAGGTTTAAATATTTTTTAACGGGTTAAGGATTTCATCTCAATTTACAATTGGGGCTTAACGTGCCCTTGATTTCTGGAAGCTGTATTTTTAACATGTCATGAAATGGGTAGCAGGAAGGGATTGAAACTTGGCAAAAATATTTCACAAAGCTGGCAGCTGTGAGACTTCCCAGCCACCTCAGTGTGTGGCTCCTCTCACATAAGACATAGTCAGCAAATTCATTGGACACGTATGTTTCTCCATCTATTTCACCAGTTTAAGTTCTTCCCAGTTAAAAATTGGGAATTTCTGAAGAAAAAAATAATGAGGTTTCTCCATTCGTAAGACAATATTTTCCTCTTGGAGCAAAACTCTCATGAAAACATAAAACTGCCAGTTGTCACATTTTGTTAAACGATCTCCTTAAGAAAAAAGTTTTAGGAAATGGTGAATACTAATACTTCCATCTTCAAGACAATTTCACAAGAACTAGGTGAAGCCAAGGTGGACAATTGAGAACCAAGAAAAGTAAATGCAGAGCATTGTTTTATGCAAGAAGTATGTCAACCCTAGGAACCGCTCAGCAGATCCCACAAGTGGGTGTTCAGAGCTACTTCCTTCCTTCCACACAGGCTTTTCCACTTTTCGAGTGTTCACAGTGCCCTCCGCTGTTTGTATCTCCCCTGCACGACCCCTGTGAGTAACCCCTCATTCACACCTCAGTTCCTGTCTCCTCACAACTGATCAGGCAAATAGTCTCCAGCTGATATTCAAGGGCCTGCTGTAGTGTGGGCTCTCTACCTAGGAAATCACAAGACAACCTTTGTCTTCAACCATATCTTCATCTATATCCAAGGTATTGGTTGAGCCTTTTCCAGACCATTTCTAGGTTTTGGGGCTTTCTTTTGTTATTTACATGCCAATTAATTTTCATAACTAAAAACAAGGCAAGAACTACAAATTAAATGTCATCTATTAGTTTCATTTTATTTCATTTTGTTAAGCTCCTCCTAGAAACTGTCCATATTACATATTCTAGAGACTCCTGGCTTTGGCTGAGGCAAAGCTCCAATAAACACACGGACTCTGTCACCATCCTGGGAACAAGATGGATACATTTGCTCTCAGCATTAGCCCTGGCACCGCTCTGCTCAGAGTCTGGGGAGTTTGTGTAGTTTGGCTGACAGTTTTGCCTTTCATAAAAAGCTGAGATGATTGTTTCCATGTAGAGTATTACAACTGTAAGACAAAAATGTAGTTTTCCAAATTCCATTTTTCTCATTTTCTAACACACTCTTGAATTAAACCATCATAGTCTATCGATCAGAATTGCTCTGCCTACTTAGGTACGATTGTAACTATATATTGCTACACTAATGGAACCTAAAACCATGGTGTAGTCTCATTGGAACAAAAGAAGCTTTCCTTGTTGTGAGAATTTTACCTCAATAATAAGCCTCTGTGTACCAAATTGATTAGATTTCTTGTGAAAAAACTAGCTGCCGTTGCAAATCCAAAATAATAGATGGTTGACATGTGACACTAATAGTAGCCAATAAAACAGCTACTGAAAAAATTTCCCAAATGCTTTGTAAATTGATTATCTATAATACCCTATGATAAATGGACCCATAATGTCATCTGATGGCTATTTATTTAGGCAGAAATTCCATCAGGGGAATTTGAGAAACAAAATCCTAGCACTGCAATAATGATGGTAATACATTTCACAGTCTTCTAGAGTTACAGATATATTAGTGTGGTTTACTAAGATTTGTCTTTGCCCATTTTCCCAAAAACGAGACTTTTACTAATATTAGTTTGGTCAAGAGATAAACCTATTCAAAGTAGCAACTTGATGGGTTCTCTAGCAGCATCTCAAACTGCAATTGCCCCCGCCACACACACACACACAGAATGAATTTCCTCATTTCCCTATTTCATTCATAAGACTAGCATTAGCCCGGGGGGTCCAGGGTCAAAATGAGTAATTTCTAAGTTGACCTTTTCAGTTAACTCACAATTCAGTATCACCAACGCCGGTTCTTTCTTCCATTGTCTCTCTCACACTTCCTTTTCTTTTAATTCCCACAACCCAAAGACAATTTCAGTCATTATTCCCCATTCTCAACACTGCAGTCCTCCTTTCTCTCTAACTCGAGACCTCTCCTTTATTCTACCTTGTGAATCCCACACGAATCTTCTTTGATGGGTCATTTCCCTATTCATGATGCTTCAATGAGTCTCTCTTTTCAAGAACAACAATTTTCCAGTTGTTTTTCCACCATGACGTGTGTGTACCATACAAGCTATAGTATAAATAAGATATGTAGTCTAGCTCCAGGACACAGCTCTTTACATACTATATGTCCTCTGTGTCTCTAGCCAAAATTGATTCCTCCCCCTGTGCATTCCTGTTTTGTTTTACTCACTTGGAACACATCACCCATTGCTGTGTATTAAAAGTATTTATATATGTACTATAGTAGGCAGCTTTAGACAATAGCCTCCAATGATTCCTGCTTCCTGATATTCATGACATTGAGTAATCCCTCTCCTTGAGTGTGGGCTAGACATAGTGACTGGCTTCTAATAGAATACAGCAAAAGCATATGGATGTCGTTTCTCAGTTCAGTTATTAGTTAGACTGATTTTGTCTTGCTAGCAGACTCTATTGCCTTCTCAGCTTGTATACTTTGATAAAGTAAGACTTTGTGTTGAAGAGGATCACATGGCAAGGCATTGAAGGTAGGCTGAGGCTGAACTCTAGCAAAGAACTAAAATCCTTAATCCAGAATTCAGCCCTGGAGGAAATGAATTCTGCCAACAACCATGTGAGTGAGCTTGAAGTGGATCTTTACCCAGCCAAGACTTCAGATGAGACTAAACTTTGGCTCACACGTTGAGTTCAGCTTGTGAGAGATCCTGAAGCATAGGAAATCAAGCCTGGATTCCTGACCCAAAGAAACTGTGAGAGAACTGTTTTAAGTTGCTAAATTTAGGTGTATTTTGTTGCACAGACGTAAACAAAACACACATATCTTGCCTCACCTGCTTAACTAGAGCCTCCTTGCAGGTAGAAACAGAATGGTAAAATTAGGTGTGAGCACGGTGCTCAGTGTAAACGTTAATGCACAGTAAATGTTAACATGCAATAAATGTTAATTGGTAGAGCAATTGAATAAATGCCTTTACTAAGGCAATTTTCCAAACTGTTGCAGAGACAGTTTGTAAAAGACAAAGTAGTACATAATTTGTCACAAAAAGCACATAATTGGTGCTGATGTAGATTTAGCAAAAGAGACAACTATTGTCACCTTGAGTGGTTTGGAACTATGATGAAAGATTTACGAATTAGGATTAAAACTATTATTCATCTGCAAAAGTTGTCTACCTTTCAATAGTCTTATTAAACTCTGCGACTACAGTAATAGTACCATTGGTTCTTAGTTAGTTTTTATTTATGGGATGACATTATGGTCTTAAAATTAATTTCTTTCAAGCACTATACTAATAGATTTATAATAATTCATAAGGTTATAATCAATTTTGAAATGTATCTTTTTCTAGGAAGGAGAAGAGTCATATAAGCAGTCCGGTTCATTAACTCATCTAGTTGCTGCATCATTATTGTTAAGATGGCAGGATTTTAAATCAGATCTAGATTCGATTCTTAACTCCACATATTTTTGAGGCCTGGTCTAACCTCTGAAAGCCAAAATTTATCCATCTTTAAAATGGGGTCATCAAACTAACCTCATAGGTTGTTATGTAAGTTAAATGAAATAATTTCTGTAAAACACTTACATTAGTAAACACTCAGTAACTGTTAGCTATCATTATTATGCAAGCTGTTCTAATGAACATTTCCCAACCACTTCCCATTAACAGGTCTTTTCCAACTATCTTTGAAGGCTGTGCTGTAGGAAAAGATTGGGAGCTAAATTCCCATGCACAGGGGTGGGAGACTCATTACCCCACATCACACTGGCTTCCAACTGGCCACTTTTCTCTCCTGTTAGCCAGGAAGCAGAGGTAGGAAAAAACTCTGACTCCCTAGTAAACACATGTGATTAAACGGACTGTTCACATTGCTGCCTCTTCATCCTCCTCCAGAGGGCCCAGACCTCCTTTTTGCTGCACTGACTGACCACCTACGTGCCATCGGGTCTGCACTTTGGTTGGAGTTTGCCCTTCCAATCCAGGCTTTTTATCGTTCCAAGCGACTTTCATTCACTGGCCTTTGATGTGAGACACGCAAAAGTGCAGGTGCCCGGCCATGACCTCCTTCTGGACCCTGCATCACTGAAAACATCTTTAAATCTCAACAGATTTCATTCTGTGATTTCTTAAGCTAATAAGAATTTCTTAAGCTGAATAAGGCAGACAAAAGACTTGAAAAGATGTTTACTTCATTAGCTTTTATTCAGTGTTACGACTGAGTTTTTCTAAGTGATGAATGTGCCTTGGTGAATCACTTTTATGCCCCTTTAAAGGAATTTGAATACAGTCAAGACCCCTTCTTGACTGCAAATTCAACCAGTTATATTTTTACCCACCGCAATTATGGGATTTTAATCTTAGAATCCTATTTAGTAGGCTGCAAAGAGCATTCAGCTCCACTTCAGATTATTTGTGTGACATAATGCCCTGACTGGATATAAAGTGACAGTATTTCCTGTTATACATTTGCTATTTCTGTTCTATTGTTGCATTTTTTTTGTCCCAACAACCATTTCTTAATTATCTTTTAAAAAAGCAATATTAGTATATTTAGGTATAAAAAAACTACCACCATCAGTTTTCTAAAATAAAAAGTAATTTTGATTGGAAATACAAAGGTTAAAGTTGGCATCCTGGGATTCTATTACCTCAATAATTATCTTCCATGTTCTGTCACATTGGATCAAAAGATGGGCTTTTTTTTTTAGGCATTATGCACTGAATTAGAAGAGTAACCCATTTTAAAAGAATTATAATAGAAATATTAATTAACATATGAAAGATCGTTGGGAACCTTTGATGAAGAGCATAATGAAAAATTGGGAATGAGTGGTATGGGTGGGATACGGAGGTTAACTTAGGTAAAATACAAAAGTATACAGTAAGTTCTAATTTAACATCCGCAGTAGGTTCTTGGGAGTGCAGCAAAATGACATATAAGGAAACCAATTTTACCATAGGCTAATTGATACAAATGGGTTAAGTTCCTGCGGCATCTCAACATTGTAACCAAACGACATTGAACGAAATGACATTATTCAGGCACTTGCTGCATTTCAGTCTTAACTGGATCTGTGAGATTGTACTCCAAGAAAATTTTTTTGAAAACTTGATAGGGAGCTATTTTAAAAGCTTGAACTATAAACCAGATTACTGAGGTGGGTGATAGGATCCCATGCACAGTATCATCCAAATAAGAATAAAACAGATTTTGCAAAATGTGTCGATATAGACTTTGAATACTTGTGTTGTCAGAAGCCAAACCAAACTTCTAAGGATGAGGGAAGGATTTTCTTAGGGAAAAAAAAATCCTACTGTCATTCTTCCTGGGAAGAAGTCCTTCATAGGATTGATGTGAGAACTCAATGGAGCTTGGATTAGAATAAGAAAATTCTGTTCCTCTTTATCTGAGTGTGGAAGTCTCTATGACTGGGAATTCCAAGGTCAGAAGATATCTGTGTACTTCTGGTGGAAGGAGAGGCAAATAGAAATGGAATTCTGGCTTCTGCCACATGGATTCAGGCAAGGAGCAGCCAAAGGAGGAATCTAACAGAAGCTAAGCAGGGTTGGGCCTGGTTAGCACTTGGATGGGAGACCACCTAGGAAGACCAGGTGTTATAGGTGTAAAAAAATAAAAAAAATTAAAAAAAGAAGGGATTGTAAGCTGACAAAGTCCTTGTAATCTGTGAGGTCAACCAAGAGTTGCCTCACCTTAAAAAAAAAAAAAAAAAAAAGGAGTCTAAGCCTGTATCATTTTATATGCGAGAGAGTTTTGGTACTTTTTCTTCCCCTGTCCTCACAACTTTGAGAGTTGGGTTAAGCCACAGCCTGACTTCTGCTGCCTACTAGAGGATAAAGAAGAGCTTACCTTATACTGGGATGGGACTAACAGAAGGGCAGAGAGAGAGAGAGAGAGAGAGAGAGAGCGAGAGAGAGAGAGAGAGAGAGAGAGCGAGAGAGAGAGAGAGAGAGAGAGAGCGAGAGAGAGAGAGAGAGAGAGAGAGCGAGAGAGAGAGAGAGAGACACACACACACACACACACACACACTGCAGCAGCAGTGAAAAAGTAAGATACATAGGCTGAAACCAAGGAACACAAAGCGCTGGTGAACTTGTAAGATAGTAAACAATTTAACTGCTGTTTTGACTAATTTAACCAGGTGATTCAATTTAGTCAAGCTAAAATTTAATCTTCCTTTCCATATTAAACTGACCAATTGTTTATTTAAACCCACTACATTAACAGGCTCCTTTATGTTTTGTACAGATTCAGCCTGTGAGGGTCAAGCATCGCCTGCGGGAGCGTCTTAGGCTTCAGTACATTCCTCAGGCTTTTCAAATCCCTCACACTTTTCAAATCCCTCACACTTAGTAGTTGATATTTTCTGCCTGAACTATTAACTCTTTATGCTACCATATTTCTATTATTACTTGAGACAAATTCAAAGAAAATTGGTGAAATGATTATCCCTGAATTACCAACAAGTCAATGACAAAGAGAGAGATCTAAACCTGTGTCCAAGAAAAACTATCCAGGCCAGAATCAGCTAAAAGAAAGGTTAGTATTCCCCTCAGATTTTTTACATTTATTATCCCATTTCCCTTCTCAACATAAAGTACATTTGAAGATAACAAAATAAAGATATTCAACTTATGTTCTCATCATCTCAAAAATCTGTTAGGGAAGACTTATTGCTTCCTATAATTTAAAATTAAGCATAATTTATTTTCATAAATAAGGTATGCATTTCAGTTTGCTTGTGAACCTAATTTAGATTAGTAAAAGCTTGTAACCAACACAGAATTAAATATCTTAGAATAGTTCTATATATTGGTTCTATATATTGCATATATGTTTTATTTTATTTCTTATATCTCCTAGCCTATAAAAGCCTGAAAAAGTACATAGGCAAAATTAAATATAATGCAACCCAAAGATTTTGGCAAAAAACCTTATTAATTTTCTACATGTACACACATGGCCTAGTCCTCAAAATATCATTATTTTAATATATAATAGAGATTGAAAAATAAAACCAAGTCAGACATTGAAATATTGCTGAGATGAGAAGAGGCAAGGCCAATGTTGTATATCGAAACATAAATAAGGTTAATTGTTTAGGTGTTTGATACAAATAAGAGAAATACCAACTAATAAGTCATGCACCTTTAAATTTTCTTTCTTTGTGTTTTCCATCTAGAAGGAACAGCCATCAAATGAAAACAAGTTTCTCTTTACATTTTGTATAGGATCAATTGCATTCCCACTGCTCAATGAATAATTTCTTAGGAATAATGTGCCAGTGAATGGCATCTTCAAGCTAAGCTCTTGTATAGTTGTATAGTAAAGCTTGCTGCAGAATTTAAATCATGTTAAATCTTAGCGTGGCAATATCTGTGATCTGATAACACTTCGCTTTCTTAAATCTTAACCTCAGAAGTTAATTCTTTCTTGTCGCAGACAACAGTCAAGGTAGACTAAATCATGGAGTACACGAATTGAGTATAATACCTTGCCTTTCAAGAAAGTGAAGGAGACTTCCTAAGGGATAACTCAAGTCTTTCTTTGTTGCATGTTGAATGCCTGTAAGCAGCTTAAATTTAAAAAAAAAAAAATCTTATTTTGGTATAAATGATTACCTCTATATACGTCACATTTGTTGAAAAGTTACCCCTTTCCATTTTGTATTTGAAACAACTTGAAATTTCTGTAATGACTTCGATCATTCAAAAAATAATTTTGAGAGTCAAGGGTGTAACAAGTAGTGTAGTGGAAGCTGAAGAAACACATCAGAGAAGGCCCTTGCTCCAGTGGAGATCACAGTCCACAGAGAGGGAGACGGGCAGGAAATGAGTCAACGAAGAAATAAGGAAACCAATTTCAGGAAACAGAAAGTGCTATGCAGAGGACAGTTGGGGCAAGTGCTTTTGGCTGAGCTGCAGAGCTAAGTCCTGAATGATGAAGGAGCTGGCCCAGCGAAGACGGAGAGGAAGAGTAGTTCACACAGGAAGAGAGAGGATGGAAAGGCCCAAAGTGGGGATGTGGTGACCTGCTGGAGGTAAGATGGGACGAAGCTTGGCGTGCCTGGAACATGGTGGAAAAGTGAAGAGAAGAGACTGGAAAGGCCCATATGTTTCATAATTTTCTTCAGTCCCCAGCTCCACTGAAATCATAATTCCAATAGCATTGTAGTGGCATGGTGACATTCACTAAAAGCAGCTGGTTACTGTTTTGTGTCCCCACCCACCTCCAAAAACAAAAAAATATATGTGTTGAAGCCCTAACCCCGACTGTGACTCTTTAGAGATAGAGCCTTTAGGGAGGTAACTAAGATTAAATGAGGTTATATATGTGGGCCCTAATCTGATAGGATTGTCATCCTTATAAAAAGAGGAAGAACAAAATCTAAGGAACAACAACAAAAAAAACTAATCAAAAACTGACTCACAAATATAAAGGACAATTTGGTGACAGAGGGGATGGGGGTTGGGGGGGTGGGAGAATGAGATGAAGGATTAAAGAAATGCAAATTAGTAGTTGATAGATGGTCATGGGGATGGGGAGCACGGCATAAGGAATGCAGTTAGCATTAATATATTGGCTAGGTGGAAAACCAGAGGTGAGAGGAGCAATTAAGGGGATCGTTTTATAAACTATACACACACACACACACACACACACACTGTACTGTATACTTGAAACTAATTAAAAAAAATACATTTGGTGGGGGGGAAAAGAGGAAAAGACAAGAGAGAGATCTCTTTTTCTGCATTCAAACAGAGAAAAGGCCATATGAGAACACAGTGAAAAGGCATCCATGTGTAAGCCAGAAAGAGGGGCCTTGATCATGGACTTCCAGCCCCCTCGAAAGCAAGAAATTAAATTTCTGTGCGTCATATTTTGTGGTGTTTTGTTACGGCAGCCCACACAGTAACACAGTTACCATATCTCAAACAAATTTTACAAAAGAAAGAGATTTCTCCCATATTTACCCAGAGTCGTACTTGATTCGCTTAGAAACAAGTGGTTTTAGTGGCAGAAGAAGCCTTAGAGATCACTTTTCAAGTCCACTTATTTTACAATTGAGAAAAGTTAAGGTTTAAAATGAAAGAATTAAAAAGGCAGATCAAATTATTTTTCCTCAAGTCGCCACCAAACCTCCGTGGTGATGCTGGTTTGTTGCCAGTTACATTCTGACCTCTGATGTAGCCTTTCTCCATGACAACAAAAATCACAAATTCAGATAAAACCTAAACTGCATAATCACCTCTACAATAAATAATAACCAAACTAAATTTAAAAGGGTATTATCAGACTAAAAAAAAATTGCATTAAATATAACATATTAAAGCTTCTCTTTTATAGAAAATACAAATGTATAAGACAAACGGTAAGACTTAACAAATAAAGAGGAAAGATTCTCACAAATGATTCAGAAAGAAATAGAAAAAAAAATACATAGGAAGACATTTCTCTAAGACGAAGAATACAAATTAAGACATCAAGAAATAACTTTATGCTGATAACAATAACAACAATTTTAGAATACCTGGTGTGATTTTTGGTGAAATTGACACATTGAATAAATGCTGTTGAAATGAATCAAAGCAACTCCTTTGTGGAAAACAAAATTACATGTAGCAGAAGCCCTGAAGGTGTTTATATCACCTGAGTCAGATTATTATTCTTGAGAATTTCAATAGAAGCAAAATATAGAAGCATACAAAAGTTCATTACAGAATTATGTTATATATAAAAAAAAAAGAAACCTATCTACATTCTTAATATTATAAGAAAGTTTAAGGAAATTATTATATATCAGCATGATAATACATTATATGGTCACTGAAGCTAATAACTAAGAATTTTTGAGAAAGGTGGAAACAATATAGCAATGGTTGAAAACACGGACATTGAAATCAGATGAACCAGGACAAGAATTGAATTCTGCCTCTGCCACACACAAATTATGTGAACTAAATTTTCTCTCAACTGTAAAATGGAAATCATAGGGTAACAGTGAACATTAATTGAACACTTGCTGTGTGCCAAGTAATGTTCTAAATTTATTACAGTCGACCTTCATTATTCGAGGGACTCTATATTTACTTCTATTCAATAACGTTTATCTGTAACCCCGAATTAGATTCTACTGGTACCTTCAAGGTTATTTGTGGACATGAGCAGATCAGTGAAAATATAAGACACCTAAAATTTGCAGCTCAGCATTCCTACTTGGCTCATGGAGACAGTAGTGGGCAGTGCGAGGTGCATGGGAAGCTGTGGCTCTGGGGACAGTGAGAGGGAGTTTGTGTAGCAGCTGTGCGTGGGTAGGCCTCAGGTAAGTCGAGGCGAGGCGCTTAGATCTGTTTCTCATTTTCTCTTTTGTAAAATAAAGAAACTAGAATCTACCTGAATAAGTTATTTTTAGGGCGTAAGATTATAATCTATGTGACATAAGTGTGCATGTACATGCATAAACATGTGTCTATGTGTGTGTACATATTTCCTCCAGGGGCTCTGGTTTGGTATTCGCTAATTTGGCGTTCCCTGGACTTTATAGAATCTAATTGCCGCAAATAACGAGAATTGGATGTCTGCGTATTGACTCATTTAACCCTCACACAGATCTTCTGAAACAACAACGATATAAAAACTAGAGAAAACAGCTATGTCCATAAGAACTATGCTTAGGTAAAGGGAGAGGTGCAATTACTGGGGCCTGGCACCCAAGAGCTTGGAGGAAAGCCATCGGAGGTGGTGCTCAGAGGGGCTGTCACCCAGCTGCTGCTGCTGCCTCTATTTGCCTGAGGTTAGTTTGGGGAATGGCAAAATCAGCCGTAGGCTAGGGTCTTTAACCACTGTTGGACTTAACTTTCCTCACTGTGGCCACACTATCAAAAACAGGAAAAAAAAAAAAAGAATCCCTTCTTCCTGCTTCTTTTCTTTCAACTTCCAATTGCCCTCAAGTCTTCCTATTTAATTTCAGAACCTATAATCAAACTGGCAAAGTAGTCTGGGAAATGTACTTTACAGAGTCTCAGCCCCAGAATCTCGGGAAAGAGGCAAAAAGGATGCATGGTGCTGAAAGATTTATGAGTACCATTAGTAGGATGGGTTCCTCAGAAACCAGAGCCTGAAACAAAGCCTTAGGTGTTGCTGCTAGAACTTTCAATCCCAGGAAAACAAGAATGAAAGAAAAGCAGAATGTGGCAGGAACAGAGGAGAGTAAATAGCAGCATGTTATCTAGATGACCGTTACTTCATATCATGTGCAACTGGTTGCTCCGTCTCCCTGAAGTACCTGCCAAGAAGCTTAGGAACTGCTGGGTCTCAGGAGGATAAGAGGAGTAGCTTTTATCCACTTGCTTCAGTCCCTGCGTTGGCCAGTACTGGACACATTTCACATGGCCCATGCATGGGAGCAGGGAGGATTTTGCAGAGTCTTACTCCTTAAGGACAACAGGGAAAATTCAGGACAGGAGGGGAGACATGGATGGTACAGGCATGACTAAAGGTACCACTGGTTTGCACTCAAGGGAAATCAATACTTCACACATGTCTGTGTAGAGCCACACACACTTGGCCTTAGAGTGGCTTGGGTAAACCAAGTGGCCAGAGGCTCCGGAGACAGTTGAAACCAAGAGAACACAAAGTGGTGCGTGACACGTATCTGACGTAGTTAGTCATTGACGAGGAATTGGGGTTCACGCGAGTATGCACTGCAACATTTGCATGTATCTAACATTTCGTAGGGTTAGACAATGTGTATAATTCACAATCCAAACCAGACACTTTTGTCTAGGACAAATACTGAGATAGGCAGTGCTCTGGGACAATTGCCCTAAACTGGGGCTGTCCTAGACAAACCAGATGACTGATTTCTTTAGATGTAGCTACCAGAACTATGTAAAAATTGAATGCCTGTTTAGATGAGGCACAGGAAAGAGTTTTTACATAAGTATTTATCATTTTTTTCCTACAAAGCTTTAAATTTTATTTTAACATTAAGCTTAATTTTGGAAAATAGCCATTAGGCTGATAAAATTATGGAAATGATAAGCCATGTTTATAATATATATTTATTGACATTCTTGGCCCTTACGTTAAGAACAATATAAATATCTCTTGGGGCCGTGAGTATAACTCAGGAACTGCCCCTCTCTCCTGTCCTCCCTCTTACTCATATTGTACTGAAATTCTAGCTGTTTCAGAATCAGAGAGAGAACGAGCATCTCTGTATCAAGACATTTCTTCCAAATGCCTTCTGAAAACATTCTCACTTTTACTAATTATAACTAAACACAAAGAATCCCAGGCAGAGAGTCTTACAATGGAAAAAGCATGTCTAATGCTAAAGAAAAAAAATATTCTTATACCTGTTAAAATGGTAAAGAAGGCTTTATATAAGATTATTGCAATAGGGGAGAAAGATCAGGCTCAACTCCAAATAGTGAGGACAAGTGGCAATTTACAGCCAAGGAAGAAAGTGAGGGGCCTCAGTGGATGGAAAATTACTGAGAGAAGACATCAAGCGTAGGGAGAGCTTTACTAAACCAACTTAACAGGAAGGGCCAAAGTGATCAGACGTCAAGGATGGTGATTGAGGAATTTCATCAAAAATTAACGGGTGATCGGAAATCAACGGTGAGGAATTTTCTCTGAACTGACTCAGCAGGATTCCTGCTAAGACTGGACTTGGCACGGACAAACATGAAAGCCCAAGGTCAAAGCCTAGTCAAGAAGAAGGCTCAGAGAAGCCTAACCAAAGTTTGGTCAAGAAAGAAGTATTTGTCACTAAGAATGTAATTAATGTAGGGAAGCAACACAGAAAGCGCTTCCCCCCCACCCCACCCCCACCCGTGTACTGCAGAGTTAGATTCTAGTACCAGCTTTCAGTCAATGGGTGACCCCATCTTTACGAATATTTTTCCATCCCAAAATTTGTTCTTATAAAAGCCACTATTTGCCTTGCACATTTTCACTGGTAGGTATTTCTGATATGATTTCAGGGAGTACAAACCCCTTTTTAAGGAAAAGAAGAATGGGTTATGCTGGAGCGCTAATGGATTTCAGCGGGAAGCCAATACCCAGCATTCTGCCTGAACGGTCCTCAGCTGGACTTCACTCACGAGCCCAGATGCCAAGCTGTGGACAACTGTCTCCAAGTAGCACCATCTGCTTCCACGGGAATCTCCCCAGGCATTTGGTTGGCAGCTTCAGATTGGCCTCGAGGTCAGCCATGTGGGGAGGATGCTGCTGGGAGGCTGTCTGGCTTTTCTTAACACTTAGGAGATCATTTCCTACCATTTATCAGAGTTATCGTTTGATTACATTTTCTTTCTTTGAGGACAATATTAGACAGTTGAGTTCTCCTTACCTGGAACCTAGCAGAAAGTAAAACTGAGCTCAATTATCTCTCCTCAGGGTTGGGAGAATCGTGGGGTTTTGCGGGAGAGAGCAAAACATAGTGCTTCCAAAAGGGTGTGTTCCAGACCTCAAGTGTGCGCGAAATGCTCCAAGAAAAGAATCCAAAAATCAAATAAGTTTGAAAATGCTGTACATCACATCTCCTTAGACGTTCACCATGCACATTTGTAGTAATACACCTGAGAGGCCCTACAGTTAAAAGCAATCACTTTAACATGGTTTAATCATCTCTCAAACTTGGGAGAACAGAATTTCAACTTAAGTCAGCTACACTGCAACCTGTAAATTGTATAACTTGCTCCCAGAAAAAGGATCACCAGAATACAGCAAGGCGCAATCAATCATTGAAAGAGCTCGGTGGCCTCAGGGCAGCCAGCGTGGGCTGCACAAGAGAGGAAAAATGTCTCCCATTTCTTTTCTTTTTTTGTGGTTGTCAGAATACCACATGTATTTTATGAGATGGGCAGAATTCATTTATTCTTCTTTTGCTCCATTCGACAAATATTAACCATGACCCCACTGGCTCCAGCATAATGCCAGGCGAAACCAAACCAGGATCCCTTCTGGACAAAGCGCACCGCCACCGAGTTTCTTACTTGCAAGAAACCAGACTCTCTTCTTACATTCACCTCAGTCAACTTTCTCAGACATAAATCAGGGTCTTGGGGCACTAGTTCCTTCTCTGGAATCACAGATAACATACTGACACATACCTTGAGTTGTTTTTACAAAACCTCCAGCAGATAGAAAACGGTGGACTCTCGCTAACCACAGTCATGTAAACCCCAGACTAGCTGGCACCGGAGGACTGATAACCGGAACTCCTAAAATATCTCCGTAACACCAGCTCTAACCAATCAGAAGACACCCACGAGCTGATCACGTATCGAAGACCCCTGTCCCCAGTTTCACCTTTTAAAAACCACTGCCAATAAAGAAATGAGTTTGCGCTTCTGAGTGTCAGCTTTCCTATTCTCCTTGCGTAGTGCTATCAATAAAGCAAATCTAATTTCTCAACTGCGATTCTTGGTTTGACTCAGCTGGCACTGGGTAGGTAAGCTTTTTGTTTGGTTACAAGGGTACTAGGCATATAAAAGCAATCCAAGTAACATTTCTCAGCTTATACTCAAACAAGAAAAATGCACTTTAGAGAAGTATTTATAACAAAATGTGATGAGTTACCTTAGAGTGAGGATTTGCCTCTGGTATTTTCTTTAGAAGGCTCATTGATTAGCAAGTGCTCACCTGGTCTGGAGAACAGGTGTGACCTCTCACCAGGAGGGCTCTTCCAGCCCCACGATTCAGCAAACAAGTCCATTGAATGGTGGCACAGGACAAGGGAAGGAGCACTGACAGAAAAGATTAAAGACAAGGAACAGATCATGAGTGTTTTTTGGAGTCAAAACACAAAACTCTTGGCAGCCCACTGCTTTTTAGCAACTCAACAAAATTTTGTGCAACGCTAGAATAGATTATCTTAAGGCCAAAAACCATTTCAAATAATTTTAATCATTCAATTGTGCCAGACACATAATAGACACATTATGAATTTTAAACAAAGTACAATACTGTATTTTGCATAGGTACTAGTAACAATGTCATATTCACATGATAGGCATCCAACAACTATTCAGTGGATGAATATAAGAAACATTTCATTTTCACACATCAAGGGTCATTCACAGTTTTAAAATTTTTAAAATGTAAGAGACATACCCTGAGATTATAAAAATTGAGAAAGTAAAAGAAAATAGTATTTATTGATCCTCCTATATGCCAAGCAATTTGCTAGGATCTATATATTTAAAGCGTTCACTCCTTTAGGGCAGTGGCAAGTTTACAGGAATTGCTTCCTATAACCCTAGTACTTGATGCTATGCTGGTCCTAGTAAGGGTAGGGTAAATATTTGTTTAATGGAGGAAAAGGAGAACAAATGAATTCAGCTAATCTCATAATTTAATCCTTAAATTAAACCCATGAAGAAGATACTATAATCCTAAACATTTTCAGAAAAATATTGCCTCACACTCTTCCCAAGATCTTCAAGAGAAGGGGTAATCTATTAAGTGATCCTAACACCTTCTAAACCACCTCTTGGATAATAGTTTGTTGCCTGCTGCTATTCTACATGAATGTAATGTTAATAAGCACATCCATCTCACCTTGTCAATTGTAGTTTCAAATTTCTAGGTAACTATTTTTATTCAGGGCAAGGATATGTAGAATTTTAAGTTAAATGCATGCAGCTTGCTATACTGCATAGTTAATCATGAAAAATGTATCTCTTGTTACCCCAGACCTTAGCTAATCTCTCTCATTTTCTTACTCTGAGCTGGGCTTGCTCAAGATGCCACTTTGGGATATAAACAGGCTCAGTGCCCAGGTTGGTGGCTCTTCCTTTGCTGGTCATGCCTCCCCCACCCCTTCACTGTGCTGATTCTTTCTATATGTGAGTGCACATATGCATGCACACGTGCACACGCACACACACACACTTCACACGCTTTCTCGTTGCTTTATTTTAGGCAAGTCCCTTAGATACCTTAATCCTAATATCAACTATGGAGAATTCTAAAGCACAAAAATAAAAGCAATCCAGTGAATGAGTGTGGTAGGTAGCCTGCCATACTGCCTATTAACTCTCCTGGTTTCACTTTAAAGGCCTCTTGACCTTATTTATATAGCACAGTAGCTCCGTCATGACAGACCCATAATGAAGTTACCTATCTTGAAGATCCAACGGGACTGTCCCTTACTTAACGTGCCCTCTGTTCTGAGAGATGCCTGACAGGGCAATCACTTCAGCCATTAAAAAGATTTACACTTTTTACTATACAAAGTGGGGCTTTTAGTCCTAGAAACTGAAGTTGGCATTTCAAGTTTCAGAGTTTTTTAATACCACAAGTTAGAGATGGGTTTCTTAGCAAGTACATTAGAATTCTTGCAAATAATACACATCAATTAATTACGCTAAGTGCTTAAACTAGGGTTACAGGAAGCAAACCAGAAAACTGGTTTGACTTTTTTTCTTTAATTAATTTATTTTTTAATTGAAAAAATAATTTAATTTTTTCCTCCCTACCCCTGTCAACCTCTCTCCTCCCCACTACCCTCTGGTAACCACTAGTCCATTGTCCATGTCCATGAGTCTGTTTGTCCTGTGGTTTGACTTTCTTGAAAATCTCTGTGCAAACAATGATGTGTGAGGCATACGGATTAAATGAACATCATATAGTTGGACATACACCAAGTATCTCCAAACAGAGTCAAACTGCCTGGTTCTAGTAAAATCTTATTTGTTCTGTATGAAAGAGAAGTGTTAATGAGTTTCAAAACGTGTCAAAGTCAGGCAGGAAAAAGGAGAAAAAAATCAAAGGGTCAGGAAAATTCTCATCAAGATTTTTTTGCTCCCTGAAAAATTGAGGGCTGATGTTCAGTATGAAAGGCAGGCTTTGAAAAGAACAGTATTTTTTCCCCACACGTCTTTATGTGACGGCTCCAGATTAGGAAGCTCAGGTCTTTCCTCGCTCTCCTTTGTGTGGAGGGACAAATGAACAAAAGAGTAGGAGTCTCCCGGACTCCCACTTAGGGGCAGGTAGTAATTCCTCTTTTTGAAAGAGATTTAGTTCTGTGAAATGCATACTTCAAGGAGAACAAGGCAAAATCCAGGTTGTTTCTTACACATTCAAAGTATTCTGTCTTTTGTTCAAAGGTACTGATTGGGTTGAGACTGCAGTCATCTGTAGCTACTTCCTGTGGGGTGATTGATGTCACCATGGTGTGTGTGGCCTGGTGGGCTGGAAGACAGGCACTCTGCGAGGACCCCCAAGCTAAAACCCTGCAGCGCCTCGGAGCAAGATGGATTCATGGGTAGAAAATATCGACAGTGATAGAAAACAGACTGATTGTTGAGACAAATCAATAATGATTTTAAGAAAATTAAACCCTGGCTGAAAAGGGTGAAAAGCACATTTTAAAGCTGTAAGACTCCAAGTAGCAATGGAGGGGCTAAACTTGAGACCTCTTGGGTATCCTCCCAGTCCCCAGTACTTTGAGTCCACATGACCATTCTCTAACTCCTTAATAGCTCATTAACTCAGATGACAGCGTTCCTGGCCTTAACTGTATAAACAATTGCTTACAGAAGAGATGTAAATGGGTTGGACCCAGGCTATCTTTTATGTATATCTGTGGGCTCTGAAAGAATCACTAAATGAGAATCCTGGGGGGTCTATCAGGCCCCCACAAAGCAGCCCAGAGACATTTTTATGAAAGGAATGAGGCCAAAACCATGTAATCACAATCAAGGATGTAGCCCCTCCATGAGTGTGACCATCCAGTTATCTAACCTATCTCCACTGGCCTCAAATGTCTATTTTTAAGAAATACACATAAGTGAATGAAAAAGCAAATTTAGAGGAATATAACACTTAACTCTCTCCCTAATTGACATATAAAAGCCACTTAATAACATTTTAACTTGATTACCATGCTATTTAAACCCAGCCTCACAAATAAAAGGCTTTGTTTTCATCAGAGCATGGAAAATCCAAAGGGATATAAATATCTTTTTTGTTGGAAAATCTCTCCAGTTTTTCATCCAGCTCCACAGAGTAGGAAATGATGTAACTTTCAAAGGCATGGAATAAAAAATGCTCGCCTCACAGTCCCGCTCACTCACAGAGCCCCTCAGAATGCTTGGCTTTGTCCTTGCCGTGTTTCCAGCAATGCCGGCTGTATCTGTGAGGGCCTTGGAACTCACTGGCAGTGAGGAGGGTGTGGGACCAGGACCAGAGGCTGCAGGCTGCCACTGTGAGGAGGGCTTCACTGACCCGGCCGTGTCTGCTCTCTCCCAGGTGTTCTAGTGAATGGGGTTCAGAACAGGCCTCCCCAAGATGTGCTACGTTAGCATGGAGATTATTTGAGCTGAAGGCAGTCAAGACCCTGCAGGCTCAAGAGAAATTTTACCTCTCCCTTAAAGAATTTAAATTAGAGGCCTTGCCTATAATAAGTTATATCCAGAAATAACTTTTTATGACCTATCTATAGGGCATAAAATTACAGAACATTCTAATTACTGACATCTGCTATCATTATCATCCAGTGAATGACCATCCTCACCTCTAAAGCCCCAAGGCATCTTCCCTTAGCTCAGAATGTCATATATCCCTCATTTACCCTTTTTGTCTCTGAATCTCTCATGTATGTGGAGTTTTCATATGTACATATGTAATTAAATTCAGTCATTTTTCTATTATTAATCTGTCTTATGACTATATGATTATTAGACCAGCGAAAGAACCAAAAAGGGTAAAGTTTCTTACTCTCTCATGTTCATATGAATTTGAAATAAAATAATAGATTAACATAATTAAAAATGCACATTCATTCTAAATTATGAACATTTATTATTAGTTTTTATACCAAAAAAAACCCCACAAATGTTTTTACATTTTAAATCCACTATTATTTTATCTCAATGTGCTAATGCCTACTAAAATTTCCTATGAAACTCCTAAAATGTCATTAAATTTGGTTATTTTCTCTTGTTAATCTGTCTCATGTTGAAATATTTAATTATGAAACCAGCCAGAAGACTCTAGAAAGGTTTGGGAAAATTTTTTTTCCCCCATACTACATTAAGATAAACCTCTCAAATAGCAGGCAGTGATAACCAATGGACCCTTATGTTTGTTTAGATTTTTACATCTTACAAAACATGTCCATTCATATTATTCAACTGATGAATACACAGTCCTATGAGGTAAGCAGGAGAGGTATTTTTGGTAACTATATAATTTAGATATTTTTTAAAATGCTCAATGATTTTCCCAAGGTCCCACAGCAAGAGTAAGGCAGAGCTCGTATAAAAATTCAGGCTCTGATAGTCCAATATGGTCTTGCTACAGGCTATTTTCCACAATTCTTTACAAGAGGAGGTTTAGACCATTCTCGAGAAATGGAGAGAATAAACTTTAAAATCATTCTCAAGAAAGGGGCAGATGAACTCAACTTCCTCTCTGTTGTCTGAGAGAATTCATTAGCCATAACATAAGCTTTGATTCAAATAAAAACTAAGTGTTCTTCATGTGGTTAATGAAATAATAGCATCTCAAATGTCTTCACATACTAATCCTTGGAACCCATGAATGTTATCTGACATGACAAAAGAGACTTTGGAGATGTGATTAAAAATCTTGAGATAGGGAGAGTATCATGGATGATGATGGGTCCAGTGTAAGCACAAGGGTACTTATAAGAAAGAGTCACAAAGTCAGAAAAGGTAGAGAAGGCGATGCACCCATGGAAGCAGAGGCTGGAAAAATGTGAGAGAGAGACTGGCAGATGCTACTCTGGTGGTTTTGAAGATAGAGGACAGAGTCCAGGAGCAAAGCAATTCAGGTAGCCTTGAGAAGCAGGAAAAGGCAAGAACATGGATTCTCTTAGAGCCTCAAGCATGAATGTCGACCTGCCATTGTCCAAACTAGTAAAATCTGTATCAAGCTTTCCCTCTCAATAGCCACAAAATGTGTTTCCATAGAACTGAACCCACAACTCACTATCCTGACCCACTGATATTTTAAAACTGCCAAAAGCAATCATTTTGGCTTACAGAAAAACATAACAGCTAATATTTATGGAATGTTTAGTATGTGCTATGTAACATTCTGCATCGTGTGTGTGTGTGTGTGTGTGTGTGTGTTCTCATTTAATCTTCACATAACCCAAATTATTTAACCATTCTGTGCCTCACTTCTTCCAACTAAAAAAATAGGTTTAACGAAAGCACATACTTCTTATATTCTGCCATGGTAGCCAGTCTCCAAGATCACTTATAATACTGTGATTTATAATACAAAATTTATATTTGGTCTTCAAACCTGTTTCTGGCATGTAGCTCTCAAAACTCTTGGAACTTACTAAGTAGAACAGTAAAGGCATCTTTTGTTATAATATTTGGGTTTTGTCCTCAGTTCCTGAAATAGCTTCAGAGTAATAAAAGTGACAGGTGTCTTTCGTTATTCATAACAATCCCTTTTCAACTACACCTGAGTTTGACAATGCTGTGACTTTTGAAAAGCCCACGAGAATGGAAGCTGGTTGTCAACCCTGATTAGAGGGCTGGAACTTTCAGGCTCCTCCCTCTAGGGAGGGGAGAGGGGCTGGAGCTTGAACAAATCACCAATGACCATGATTTAATCAACCATGACTATGTAATGACGCTTCCATAAAATTACAAAAGGATAGGGTTCAGAGAGCTTCCCGGTTGGTGGATTTGTGGAGGGGCTGAGAAGGTAGTGCCAGGAGAAGGCCCGGAAGCTCTCTGTACCTCTTCCCCACACCTTGCTCTATGCATCTCTTCTATTTCTGAGATATATCGTTTTATAATAAACCAGTGATCTGGTAAGTAAACTGTTTTCCTGAGTTCCATGAGCCACTCTAGAAAATTAATGAAACTTGAAAAGGGGTAGTAGGGAACCTCCAATTTATAGCCAGTCAGTCAGAAGCACAGGTAAAAACCTGGACTTGCAACTGGCATGGTGAGAATTGAGGTCTCCTGTCAACAACCAGCACTAACTTATCAGGCAGGTGAGTGAGTCACCTTGAAAGCTGTTCTTCCAGTCTTGCTCAGGCTTCAGATGACCGTAGCTCCAACATCTTGACTATAAAATCTGAGAGACTCTGAAACAAGAACCACCCAGCTAAGCTGTTGCCAAATTCCTGACCCTCAGAAACTGGGCAAGACAATCAATATTTGTTGCTTTAAGCTCCTAAGTTTTAGAGTTATTTGTTACATAGCAATCAATAACAAATACAACTGTGATGAGAATAAAATTAGCTAATATTTTAACTAGTGCTTAATATAGTGCATGGCACACAGCAGATATTATTTAAGTGTTTAAAAAGTTATTTCCTTCATTAAAAGTATAGATACTAAGAGTTGGATCCTGATAGGGGATAGGATTAGAGAGATGACAAGCACATGATCCCTGCCCTCAACTAGCTCATATTGAGAGGAAGAGAGGACAGACACATAATTCCTATGTTTTGCACAGCACAGCTACAAATGCATGGGGAAACAGTCACATGTGTAGAAGGTTTAATAAGTCATTAATATTTATGCAGTTCAGTAAATGCATATCAACATAAAATGTTTCAACAATTAAAATGTGCCAATTGGTTTAATTTTTCTGTAATTGTTTTCCTCTCCCTTCCACTTACTTGTTCACTTAAATTATACTCCAAATAAATTAAGAAAGGTGATATCTCCATGTAATAAATTGTAGTTGGTGTTTTCTTGAAGCTTTGGATATTAAAATTGCTATTATTAATTTACACTATTAATTTTTGCATTCTTTATCTTTAGAGCATGAGCCTTTAAGAAAACATCCTAATTCACTAATATGGTAAAATAAGAAACATTTTTAAAGGAAGTTAAATTTGTTTTTTATTTTCTCCTTATGAGCCACTCAAAAGCAAATCTACCACACCAGCCTTTATCAGAGTAATGCTGGAAAATAGAGACCATCTACGTTTCCAAGAAACATGAATCAGAATTACTCCAATAAGTTGGAATAAGACAGAAACACTGTATCCATATATATCTTCTCTTTTGGGGGCAGGATACCCAGCACTTTAGAACACTGATTAGTGTACTACTGGTTCCATGGGGTATACTTTCTAGTCTCTGCCACTGAGGTTCTCATTACTTTTTTGCAAATTCTCTAGTTGTTAGAGCTAAAAACCAAAATATCCTTTTAGCTGCTAGAGAGTATATATTGAACATTTATTTTAGCATGTAGACATGCTCTAAGAAAAAGAAGGTGGGGAGAACACCTGTGGCTCTGCAAGGACATTCTCGGTTTCATGGAACACTGAGGATGTCGGAGCTGTCGGCTCTTATAATACCTGCTTGCAGTTAATTTGATTTCTCCATTCAAGTTAAAATGAATTGCATAACTGAGCAGCCAAATACTTTCCATGTTATTAAACCAATGAGTACATTATATGCTGTGCCCTTCCAGACATCCTAACTGAGCTCTCCATTCATGGCCCAAAGCTTTTAATTGCATAACCAGCTGTTATTTTCACTTCAGGCCCTATGTGGAGTAATTAGTGAGAAGACACTAAGTCAACCCAAGAGAACTCTGGTAGAATTACATTCTGCTCACAGATATGCAAATTATCAAGTGTGTGTGTGTGTGTGTGTGTGTGTGTGTGTGTGTGTGTGTGTGTGTGTGTGTGTGTAGTGTGATAGAGATACAGCGTTAGCCCCTCAAGTCCTCTAAATCCCTTCGAAGCTGTATATTTGGGAATGGGGTCAATTCTTGGGCAGAAAAAGTTGACCCACTTAAATGAATGCTCCAAATGATGGAGCAATTCACTTGCAAGAGTAAACAAAAGGATACTATAGAATTGTGAAAAAAAATCAGTTTTAAGAACAGCTGGAAGTTGAGTCTGGTGGATAAGAAGAAGTTGAATCTAAAGAGTGGTTTCAGCAAGACTGTGATGGGCTTATAAACTTACACACACACATACACACACACACTGATCTTTAGATATTAGGCCAAGATCTCTTAGTATGGGTCTACTGATGGAAATGCACCTCCATAAACCACATATATAAATCATATTCATCATCCATCACCTATGATTTCTAGTTCCTATTTCTTAAGAAGAAAGAGAACCTAAGGATATTTGTGAGGCACTATGAGTGCTGATAATTTTCTCAATATATTCCTGTTGCATTTCCCACACCTAATTTGATAGCAATTTTTAAGAACTCATGTTTATCAAATCTTTCTAAAGCATTCAATTTAATTTTTATAAGAAATACAACCTTTTATTTTTGTACTCAAAATTTAAGTCTATTTAATATTTAAATAAATATATCTTTGTAGTATGTACAACTGGAATTAACTAGTTTGGAAATAAACGCAGGTCTCTTGATGAGAAAACAACTATTAGGAGTAGAAATGTGCGGATAGGCATGAAAATAGTGTCTTGAAGGGTACAAGGAATATTCAGTATCATCTGGGCATCAGTACTTATGAGCCATAAGGGAATGAAAGCATCAATCACCTGGTGAGACAGTTCAGAGAAGATCTGTCAAGAGAGCTCCTACTCTAGCCTTATGTCATAAGAATTAATATTCGAAATGATAATCCTAAATCATAAACATTTAGAGCACATGAATCATCACATATTTTAAAAAGAGAGCAAGACATTGTTCTTGCCCTCTGGGGAGTTTAAAATCTAGTCCTTGAACTAAAAGACCCTTAATCATCTATGCTATCTGTTAAATGCTATCTGTTAAAAGACCCTTAATCATCTATGCTATCTGTTAAAATGCTATCTGTTGAGTACTTGTAAATACTCCCAGGCACTATTCTAAGTGTTGTACATATATTATTTCATAATAATCTTTAAGACCACTTACCATGCAAGGAAAATGAAGCACAGAGAGGTTAAATAATTTGCAGAAGGTGACCTATTTGGTTAGTTATTAGTAAATTTCAAACTCAGGCTGTTTATCTCCACAGTCTGAGCTATTAGTCACCATCATATATCAATAAGCTATCATGTGCCAGGAACTGAACTGTGCCATTCACATATTTTACCTCATTTCAAGATATATATTAATAGTCCCATTTAACAACACATGTCATGCCACAGAGCTATGAGTGACAGAGCCAGAATTCAAATACAGATAATTTAATTTTAGTTTTCACATTCTTTACTCTATGCATCACTGTTTCACAATATTCTTTATAAATAACTGCATGCTAATCTGTATGGAAAAGACTGAAGATAGCAGAAAAGCAAATTAATTGTATATGTTCAACTCAAAAAAAAAAAAACAGCTGAGATGTTTCAAAAATCATGGGGTACCATAACACTCAGATTACTTACCCTATTCTAAATAATAGAAAATTAGTGTCTCACAAAGATAATAGAATATAGAATTTTTTCTGATATGCTTATTATATAAACAATTTAAAAATTAGAAAAATGAAATAAAGTAAAAACTATCCATAATTCTGTCATTAGATATAACCTCTGTTAACATTTTCTTATATTATCTTCTGTATCTTTAAGTGTTTGTATGTATTCAGGAATTTCTCCTACAGATAATTTTTTTAATGTGAATTGGCAATGATGTAATTGAATAATTAGAGAACTCTATTACATTATGTGGAGGAGTGTTTCTGTGACTTTGTGCTTTGTTTATCATCTTCATGGGTGATTAATGTGATGAGAATTTGAAGCAAATTCTTATAGAGATGGGAAATACATCTTGGCTTTCTTCCTATCTTTTCTGGCTGATGCTGCTTATTTTCATTGGCACATTCTTCCTCCTCTAAGAACTAAATGTTGGTTTGCCTCAGGGCTCTGAACTGAACATTCCACTCACACCATATTTCCTCCAACGTGATCTGACTCCTATGGTTTCCATATTACCTATGACCCGATATCTCCCTCATTTGTATTTCTAGTCCATTCCTCTCTTCTGATATTCGCATCTCTCTTTGGATATGTAATATACATCTCAGAGTCAACTCCTGTACTACCACTTGCATCTATTCCTTTTCTTGTTTTTCTTCACTCATATAGTTCATTAAGCCAGAACTTTGGCATGTCCCCTTCATTCATATTCTATAGCCAATTCATCACAAAGTCTACAGATAATTTTATGGAAATCTACCTCTAATCTGTCTACTTCTCTCCAGCCATATCTCTTTTCAAGTAACCATTATGTCTCAGTCTAGTAGGCAATACTTTGCCGTTTTACTATTTCCACTTTTAAGTCCTAACATCTCTTTCCCACATAGAAACTAAAATGATCTTTCTAAAATAAAAACAGATCAAATCATTTCATTGCTTAAAACCTTAACATGGTTTCCCATTACACCTAGAATAAAATCCAAACTTCTTAACATGATGTATAATGTTTGCATGGTCAGCCCCTCTTACTGCTCCAGCCTCATCTCACTCTATACTCAGGTTGCTCCTCTTAAAATACCTCTTCCAGTTCCTCAAATACAGTACTCTCTCTCCAGGGAAGGAGAAAAACAATTTGATATTATCAAAAGTTGAACAGTGACTTCTGGTCTGGACAAGAAGCCATAGACCATTTTCCATGTTTTTTTCCCACCAGACAATTTAAACCCTGGAACAAATGCAATAGATCAGGGGTCCACAACCCCCGGACCGTGGACCAGTACTGGTCCATGGCCTGTTAGGAACTGGGCTGCACAACAGGAGGTAAGTGGCAGGCAAGCAAGAAAAGTTTCATCTGCTCCCCAGCACTAGCATCACCACCTCAGCTCCATCTCATCAGGCAGTAGATTCTCATAGGAGCACAGGTCCCTAGCGCCAAAAAGTTTGGGAACCATTGCAATAGACAATCAAAGAAGAATTCTTAAAGGTGGCAAGAAGGCAAATTTGTTTGGAACCCCAGGACTGGATGAACAACAAATATAGAGGCAGGGTGTTATATCCCTCTCCCCAAGAGAACTTGTAAGACACTCAGACCCTGCATGTTTGGACCTGCAATCCAGCAACAAAAGCCAGCCTAAGTCAGCTCCTTCCTCTCCCCAAATCAATGGGAGCCCCTCTTACAACATCATGCAAACCCAGAATGGGCAACAGAGATCTATCAGGAGCCTCATTAACGATAAGTAGCTTAAGGAACCACTCTCCTTTTCTGTTGGGCCTATG
>NW_006436811.1:8643689-8662490 GCF_000325575.1 Pteropus alecto
GGGGTGCGTGGGGCTAGAATAGGGAGCCAGGCACAGCAAGCTGCACAGTCCAGGCCCCTTTTATCCCACAGGCTTGAGATATCCCTTCTCAGCTGGGATACACCTGGTGGCCCAGCCTGGAGAAATCCCTCTATCCCCTAGGCAAGCACCAGCATGTACTATTGGGAGCCCCAGTAGCAAAAGATAAATCAAGCAGACCTAAATAGCACTGCAACAGTTTTGAAAATTAAGCTTTCATTGTGACAACAGGCCAAAAAAAAAAGGAAAAATTTTATGAAAGATATAAAATCATGCAAACATTAAAATTAAAAAACAGGAGTGGCTATATTAATATTTGATAAAGTAGGTTCCAGAGCAAAGAAAAGTATTAGAGACAAAGAAAGTTGAAACCCTATTTGAAGAAATAATAATGGAAAACTTCTCTAACTTGGTGAAGGAAATAGACATACAACCTCAGGAAGCTCAGAGAGTCCCCAAAAAGGTGAACCCTAAAAGGCCCACACCAAAACACATTATAATTAAAATGCCGAAGGTTAACTACGAAGAGAGACTCTTAAAAGCAGCAAGAGAAAAGCAGTTAGTTACCTAGTTAGTTACCTACAAGAGAGTACCCATAAGACTAGCAGCTGATCTCTCAAAATAAACTTTGCAGGGTTTGGCACAATATATTCAAAGTGATGAAAACCTAGAATCTACAATCAGGATTACTTTATCCAGCAAAGCTATCATTTAGATTTGAAGGACAGGTAAAGAGCTTCCCAGACCAAAAAAAGCTAAAGGAATTCATCAACACCAAGCCAGTATTATAGGAAATGTTGGAGGGACTTTCTAAGAAGAAGGAAAATCACGTACCAAAAACATGAATAAAGAATGGCAATAACTATATTCCTATCAACAAATACCTCAAGTGGAAAAGAATTAAGTGCTCCAATTAAAAGACAGCGTGGCTGAATGGATACGAAAACAAGACCCCTAATATGCTGCCTACAAGAGACTCACTTCAGATTAAAAGACACACACAAACTAAAAGGAAGGGGATGGAAAAAGATACTGCCTTGATGGACCTAGAGGGTATTGTGCTGACTGAAGAAAGGCAGATAAAGACAAATACTACATGGTTTCACTTACATGTGAAATCTAAAGGAATAAACAACAACAAAAATGGAAATAAACTCAGATACAGAGAATATTTTGAGGGCTACTAGGGAGCGGGGATTAAAGAGATGGTGAAATAGGGCAAAGGGATTAAGTAGTACAAATGGATAGTTACAACATAGTCATGGAGATATAAAGTGCAGCGTAAGGAAAATGGTCAACAATGTTAGAATAAATATAAGCGGGAAGAGGGGAACTAGAAAAAGATACATTTCAAAATTGATTATAACCTTATGAATTATTATAAATCTATTAGTATAGTGCTTGAAAAAAATTAATTTTAAGACCAATTGTTTACTTCAATAAAGCTGTAAAAATAAATAAAACGTAAGAGAATAAAGGGGGTCAAATATATAGTGATGAAAGGAGACTAGAGAGTACAATATACAGTTGATGTATTACAGAAATGTACACTTAAAACTTATATAGTATTATTAACCAATGTCACCCCAATAACTTTAAAAAATAATTAAAAAAAGATAATTAGAGAATATTACAAATAATTTTACGCTCATAAATTCAATAACTTTGAAGAAATGGGCCAATTCTTTGAAAAACACAAACTATCGAAACTCAACCAAGATAAAACAGATACCAAAAACAAAGACAGTTAAAAAAGAATGAAACTACAGACAAAAAGCTTTCATGAACATAAGTGTAGAAATCCATAACAAAATAACAGTAGCTCGAATCCAACAGTATACTTAAAAAATCATGCATCATCACCAAGTGCGTCTTATTCTAAATATTCGAGGCTGGTTCAACATTTGAAAATCAGTCAGTGTAATTCATATCAACAATCAAATTTAGCTACATCATATGATCATATCAATTGATAGAAAAAAAGTATTTGACAAAATCTAATACCAATTCATGATAAAACCTTCAGCAAATTGGGAATAAAGTACTATTACTTCAACTTAATAAAATTATCTACAGAAAACTGAAAATAACATCATACTTAATGGTAAAAGGCTGAATGCTTTTCTCCTAAGACTGAGAACAAGGTAAAGATGTCTGCTCTTACCATTCTTATTCGGCTTTGTATTGGTGCAATAGGTTAAGGAAAAGAAATAAAGTGCATACAGACAAGAAAGGAAGAAATGAAACAGTTCCCGTTTGCAGATGACATGACTGTTTATGTAGATAACTCCAAAGAGGCTACAAAAATTCCTGTAATTAATAAATAATTACAGTAGGTTCATAGCATAAACACACAAAGTCAATCGAATTTCTACGTACTATCAATGAACACATGGAAACAAAAATTAGAATACAATACCATTTTCTATATCTCCAAAGATAAAATATTTAGATATTCACTTAACTAAACCTGTACAAAATCTACATGCTAAAAAATTACAAAATGAGAATGAAAGAAATTAAAAAAAGACTTAAATAGAGAGATTTACCACGTTAATGGGTTGGAAGACCCATTGACTTTGTCAATTTTTCCAAAATTGATTTACAGGCTTAATACAGTGTCTACCAAAATTCAGTGAGGTTTTTTGTATCTATAGACAAATTTACCCTAAAATTTATATGAAAAGGCACAGGCCCTAGAAAAGCTAAAACAATCTACACTCTTCATAAAGAATGTAGGAGGAATAAAGTAGGAAGAATTATTCAATTGTAGTGGATTGACTACTAGCCCCCAAAATATATGTTCCTGTCCTAATCCCTAGTACCTGTGACTATTACATGGCAAAAGAGTGACTATCATCTTATATGGCAGAAAACGATGTGATTAAGGTAAAAGGCTTGACAGGAAGAGCTCATCCTGGATTATCTGGGTGGGTCCTAATTACAATTACACGTATCCTTATAAGAGAGAGGCAAGGGGAGTTTTGAGAGAAGACATATACAGAAGAAAAGGTGATGTGAAGACAGAGTCAGAGACCGAAGTGATGCAACCATAGTTCAAGGAAGCCAAAGACTGCCAATAGCCACCAGAAGTTGAACGAGGTGAGTAAGAATTCCCACGAGGCTCCAGAGGGAACGCAGCCCTGTCGAACCAGGATTTCAGACTTCGGCCACCAGAACTGTGAGATAATACATTTTTGTTTTTTTCAGCCACCAAATTTGTGGTAATGTGCTATGTTGGCCCTATGAAATTAGCTACAGTAATCAGGACAGTGTGATATTGGCAGAGAGAGACATAAATCAGAGGAACACAGAGTACCTAGAAATAGATCCATACAAATATGCTCCACCGATTTTTGACAAAGGTGCAAAAGTAATTTGACAGAGGAAGGATAGCCTTTTTAGCAAATGGTGCTACAGCAATTGGACATCCATAGGCAAAAAAAAAAAATGAACCTTGACCTAAATCTCACATCGTAGACAAAAATTAACTTAAAATGCATCATGGGCTTAAATGTAAAATATAAATCTTTTAGAAAAATAAATAGGAGAAAATCTTTGATTTAAGGCTAGGTAAAGAGTTCTTAGACTTGACACCAAAAACACTATCTATAAATGGCTGTACTTTTTAATCATAAAATTGATAAACTGGATCTAATCAAAATTAAAAACTTTTGATCTGTGATGGCCCAGGTAAAAAAGATGAAAAGATGAGCTACACACTCAGAATATATTTGCAGACCACATAGCCAACAAAGGACTAGTATCTAGAATATAAAGAACTCTAAAAGTTCAACAGTGTTTAAAAATCCAATTTGAAAATGTATAAAAGTCATGACATTAAACTGAAGAGAATATATAGATGATAAATAAGCACATGAAAATATTTCAACATTATTAGCAATCAGGGAAATACAAATCAAAACAACTAAGATGTCACTACAATATCACTACACATCTATCAGAAAAGCTAAAATAAAAAATAGTAATAGTACTTCATGCTGTTGAGAATGACGAGAAACTAGACCATTCATACGTTGCTGGTGACATGTATAATGATACAACACTCTAGAAAACAGTTGGGCAGTTTCTTACCAATCAAAACATACAATTATCATATGACCCAGCAACTGTATTCTTAGACTTTTATTCCAAAAATTGAAAGCCTATGTTATACAAAAACATATTTATGAATGTTCACAGAAGCTTTATGCACAATAGCCTAAAGCTGGAAATAGCCCAGATGTTCTTTGACAGATAAATGGTCAAACCGTGCTACATAGATTCTATGGAATACAACACAACAAAAGAAAGGAATGAACTATTGATATATATACATACACATACTTACATACATACACACACACACACACACACACACACACACACACACACACACACACACACACACACACACACACACACACACACACACACACACACACACACACACACACACACACACACACACACACACACACACACACACACACACACACACACACAACAACAACAACAACTTTGATGTATCTTCATGGTTTATGCCGAGGTAAAAAAAAAAAAGCCATTCCCAAAAAATTACATACTGTGTGATTCTATTTATAGAACATTTTGAAATAGCATTTTAGAAATAGAGAATAGAATAATGGTTGACAAGATAGAGATGTGGGTAGGGGCAGGGCTGAGAGACCGGGAGGAAGGTGCCTACAGTTATGAAGGCAACATTTGGACACACAAATGAAAAGATTGCAAAATAAGTAGAAATTGTTATTGTTAAAAAAAAAAAAAAAGCACACTAGTTTATTTAACTCCAGTGATGTCTTTGAAATGATTTGTCAATCTACATAAATTTTTCTAGACTGTGAGAGTAAACTACATTTTGCTTTGTAGACAAAGAGTGAATATACATCAGTTAAATTCCTTCTAATACATGTTTGCTCTCAAATAGAGACAAATCTAAAATAAACATTGTGAAAGATATTATGAAAATCTCACGGCATTTACTATGTAAATATTGATACTGTTTAAGTACTTTACTACATAATTTTAAAAATTTATTTAGAATCAAATCCAATAAAATGTCTCATTCTTGCTCCTTCAACCTATGCAATAGTTCTTGCAGCTTAAAACTGTTGGGAACCTATTTCTCCTCACATTTTACATGGGAAAACTTGTTCACATATCCCCTTATGTATTTTTGAGATTACTAAATGAACATCAGTTATATCTATGTCTTGAATTATATTAGTTTGAACAAAAATGTACTGCCTTCATTGACATCATTACAACAGATTTGTTAATCTGCCACTACGATCACATAGATGAATGACATTTTAGAAATTAGTTATTTAAGCAGGCATTCTTCTAAAATGGTAGAATTTTAAGTCTTTTTAAATGAAGTTTTTGTTCTCTAATACAAAAGCAATAAATTCTCATGTGGAAAACAGTTAAAAATTAAAATGCAAAAAAATCTATAAATTTTCCACCCATAGAAAGTCACCACTAACACATTGGTCTCTATAACTTGATTATTTTGATGCCTATATATACATGTATCCATAATTATTTTAATAACAATAATAACTTGTATACTTGTACATTTGATCATTTGTTTCAAAAACATCATAAAACATTTTTCCATTCAAAGGGAAGCATTTGGGTACCATATCATTAACTTTATACATAGCATTCCATTATGTGAATGCATCTTTATTTAACTAATCCCCAGTGATTGGACATTTAGGTCTTTTCAAAGTTTGCTATGATTAGCAGAAATAGAGCTAAACATTTACACACCACAATTTATTTCCTGACAATAAATTCCTGGGAGTGGAATTGCTTTATAACTCATTAACAAAATAACTAGCAGAAAGAGTTCAGCAATTTATAACATTACCAATGATTTTTCAAAAGCATTAGGGAATAACTCTGTCTTTACCTTTCTTGCAAACTTGCCACTACTAAATATATTTTGTTTGCCAATTTCAATACAATTTAAAAATTGTATTTATTGGATATATGGATATTTTTCTATTTGGGGCTCTCAAGTCTATCAAACTCTCTTTTGATTCTTCATTTCTAGGTTACGTAAATACTTTCCTATATAAAATCAGGAACTGAAAACTGCACTAAGATATCATATAGTTCAAACCTACCATTTTATAGTTAAGAAAAGTATGATTCTTGAGAGATTTTGTGAATTTTCTACGGCCACATCATTAATTTCTACTACTGCCAAGACTAGAATTGTAGCATTTTATTCCCCCAGCTATTAGAGAATTAAGCAGATGTATGATCTCTTTTCTTTCTGGGGGAAAAAAAAAAAAAAAAAACAGGCTTGGGGGAAAGTCTCCATGCTCACTTCCCATACTCTCTACCCCAATTCAGGCTATGCTTTCCAGTCCTCTAGGTGGTGCCTGATTCATACAGACCTGAGTATGCCATGAAATAACCCATGGATAAAGGAAGATAGGGTCTTCTGATGGCCTCTGAGTTGTGCTGAAGCTACAAGCATGTGGATGTGAGTTTTGTGAAAGACCACTGCAGCTTCCTCAATTTGAGAGGGAAAAAAAGATGCCTTTGCTGGTAGATGTTCATTTACCTTTATGTTTAATGGATTAAGACAATAAGGTGAAAACAGCAAGGGATTGGTCAATAAGGAGAAGGGGGTATATAATGGAAAATCGTAGTAGTGCTTAGGGACTGGCAAAACTCTGATGTTCTTCCTTGACTAAAGCATGCTTTTTTGGGTCTGTCCAGATTCCAAACCACTGCACTTCCTTAAGTTTGGCCTACAAGGAAATGTTTCCAAGTCCTCATGCTTTCCATAGGCTGATAACATTAAACCTGCAGCTCATTTGTGGGATTCAGGGACTAGCAGAGGCCAATCTTCCTCTGTTGTCTTTGCCAACCAGCTATCTACACAGCAAGTGCCAAGCAAAGACCACATGATGTTTTTAAAGTGAGACACATTACACACCAAGAACAGTCTTATTTTTCAACTTGCACCTCTCTACCTTGAGGTGCAAAAAAAAAAAAAAAAAAAAATTATTTAATTTGCATTGGAGCAATGAAGGATAAAGAAATTTGCAGATGAAGGCGACATAGTAACTACCGAATCTTTTGCTCACTGAAATCATCTGATGAGGACTGCGTCATTGTTTTAATGCTCTGCTGAGAGGAGGCTCAGAAGGTCAGGTCTGAGACACTTCTCACTTATCAGGATTAGCAAACACTGTCCAAGAACTGGACTTTAAAGTGTTCGATTATCCAGCCAGAAAGGAATATTCTCCAAGAGATTATAGAGAAGGAATGTGTTGTTGCTGTGACTTGATTAAAAACCAACGCAGAATGAAAGACAGAAACAAGGAGTAGAGAAATGGCTGATCTTGCAATGAGTTATTGGAAAGAAAGATGGGGCCACGTAACAAATAATATTTTTAAATAAAGCAGAATAAATCAGAAACTTTCTTATTCATTCACCCCACTGGCTATATGTGTGAGATATTTTTAAACAGCTTAAAATCTCTGAACCAAACTAAAATTAGTTTCCGTCTTTCCTTTCCCCCCAAAAAAATTTCATTGAAAAAAACTCCTCTGAACCACCATTGCATGCCTAATTATAGCATATACTACTTAATACTGTGATAGTAACCATTTTAAGATGAAGATTCTCTTTGCTCAGTAGGGGAGGGACAAAAGGGCTGTTTTTTTTTCAGGAAAATATAGATTGCCAAATGAATGTGACTTGAAATGAAATCAGCTTTAACTCTGCTGGAAACCGACCCTGTGCCCTCTCGCTTTCCAGCTCTCCACCACCACACCCACGGGCCTCCATTTCATGTTTCACCCTGGCAGGTCCCCGGGATACCAGGGCTACAGATCCCTCCCATTAGCTGCAGGAATCCAGAATATCCATGGCAACCGGTCTCTAACCCCAGGGAGAAGGCAGCAGAATTGAAAGGCTCCATTCTGTTTCTACATCTCCAGCTCAGTGAATTGACAGCTTGGTGCTTCCCTTAGTTCCATTAGATTAGGATGCACTTTTCTCCCTTCCTTTGTGTCATCTTTTCACCTGTGTAGGTCTCAGCCAAGGTTAAGAAATTTTTCAAACATGTATTTCTCCTTTCTCCAGCTACTCCTGCACCTATCCAGAAGCACATTCCTTAAACATTCCTGGCTTTGCACTATTTTTCTAAATAAAACAAAACATTGTTCTCCTATTCATCTTTTTACCTTCCTACAAAAGCATCCCAGGTTTGGTGTGCCTGTTGTGCAAATTACAACTGGTACTTGATTTCAAACAAACCAAGTTCTTTGTGCGACAAGATCTTATAAAACCGGCAGAGAGATAATAAATACGTATGATTTTGTCATGAAATTAAGTTGTAGCATCAAATAACTATAATCATGTTTAAGTGATTGTTTGTGCCACAGATATTTAGACGGAGTAACAGATTGCACAGTGCTCTCGCTGTTTGCCAATGGAGTCTGAATAACTAATTTGCACTCCATGCCCTGTGGAATGGCAGCTGAGTTCCCAGTGGATAAGAGGAGAACTTAACAGAAGCAGACCAGTTGGTCTGCAGAATCAAAATGAGGCAGACATGTTATGTACAGTATGCAATCTAGATTCATATGATGCATCCATGGTTGCCTAATAAAAGGATTGCAAAAAGAGGTCAATCTGCCACTCAGTGCTTCTTAACCCTTTTGGGTAAAGTGGACCCCTTATAAAGCCAATGAGAGCTGGGGATTCTGCTCCCAAGGAAATGAATGTGTGAAGTGGGGAGTTAGATAATGGCATTCTCTGTTGCTCAGAGATTTTGCAGAAGCTTCAAAGAATGAGTGTACAGTCAACAGCAAGTACCCTCCACGTCCTAAACGGAGAGGTTATTTCTGAAACAGTATCTACTGCAGTACAGGTATATTGAGGGGCACCAAAACTTCCGGAGGGGTGCCAGGCCACGGATGATTTTGAGAAATTAATTTCTAGAGTGTGCGTATTTAATTAAATATATGTTTATTATAAATATATTTATATGCATGTATGTGTGTATGTATATATGTATGTGCCTGTGTATATATAAATATATAAAAATTTTCACACAACTTCTTCCCCCTTTTTTCACAAGAAAGGCAAATGTCTCGTCCACATCTAACTCATAACTCTGGTGTGTTGTTTGGGCTGTCAGCAATTCTATGGCCCCAAAGAGACAATGTACATATTCATTTCTTTCAAGTGGCTGTTCATCAAGCCCCAGGTTTGAGTCTCAATGGCAAGTTTTATGATCTCAAGAATAAAAAAGTGAAAAACTTCAAGTTTACTAGTAATAGATTATACTTTTGAGTAAAATAAATATCTTGATAGTGGATTATATTTTCTCAAACATTTATTCAGATTAAGAGAAATATTTTTTAACTTCTGCTAAAAGATTACTGAATACTCTAAATCCCTATTTGATTTTAACTGTTTACTGTCATTTGTGAACCTCTTCTCTCAATTACTTCCTCTTTTATTTGAATTTTCTTAATGGGAAGGTATTATAGATTTCTCTGAAAAGAATGCCATTAAGGATTGTAATGAATCTTTTGTAACCCCATACTTCCTCATGGCCCAATACTTTCTTTTCTTGTTGCTGCTGATTTCCACTAAATCCTCTCACCCTCAAAACTGAAAGAAGAAAGAGGAGGAGGAGGAGGAGGAGGAGGAGGAGGAAGCAGAGGAGGAGGAGGAAGCGGAGGAGGAGGAGGAGGAGGGAATAATGCCATTAAGGGTTGTAATGAATCTTTTGTAATCCCATGCTTCCTCATGGCCCAATACTTTCTTTTCTTGTTGCTGCTGATTTCCACTAAATCCTCTCACCCTCAAAACTGAAAGAAGAAAGAGGAGGAGGAGGAGGAGGAGGAGGAGGAGGAAGCAGAGGAGGAGGAGGAAGCGGAGGAGGAGGAGGAGGAGGGAAAGAAGAAGAAAGGCTTCACCTCTCTTTAAAAAGCACATTTCTAATAAAGGCTTACTTTTATAGTTAGGATGTAGTTATCAAAGCTTGTAAAATTTTGAAGCTTTGACCAATTGAGTATTAATTGTTATAATACTTCAGAAGAAATCTTCTGAATAGCACCTTATGATTAACGGAAATTTAAAAATTTTAATTTAAATGTTTTTATTGAAGAAAAGCATGATGATAAAAGATTGGAAAGCTTCAAAACATATTACATGAGGGAAATTTCTTTGGGTGCAATGTACTGGAAATAGTTCAAAAGGGAAAAAAGAACAAATAGTAAAATCTCCAACTATTAAAAGAGTTATTCATTTTGCTGTGGGGTGGATCATGGTGATTTATTCAAAAATGGTAGTAGACATCAAATTACTATTAGTGCACTTAAAAGAATAACTTAAACATTTTATTTTTAAATACTGACATTTACAGTAAGTAAAAAATTATGTCCTTTGGTAGTATTTAAATTTATAATTAAAATTTTAGGTATCAATATAAAAATGTGTAAGGAGTACACAGCTCAGTTTTCAAAATAAGCTTAAGTGGACTATAAGTCAAGGAGTCAGAAGATGAGGACTCTGAAAGGTTGTGAACAGTTGTGCCAGCATCTACCCATGAGCAACTGCCCAACTAAGAAAGTAGAGAGACTAAAGAGTGAGGATTTCTTTGAAGAGATTCCAATATGATCGGCTTCTTTCCCCTCACCCGCCATGGGGGAGAGAAGACCTTCCTCACCTGAACAAGGAAGAAGTTGTGGCCTCGACTACAGAAATGAAGAGAAAAGGCAGTGCTGGGAATAATCACGCTTCTAGAATAAAGCAAGGTGGATGCCATGTGAATTCTCTACCAGCCGGATGCACACCTCACAGGAGGGGGTTGGGTTGGGTCATCCTGAGAAAAACTTTCCCAAGACATCCTGGAAGAACAATGCAGAGGGGTCAATCACAGGACCCAGCGGGGCATGAGGTCTGAGGATGAGAGTGATGATCAAATGTAACTGTCACAGCAGGCAAGCCTGGAGGCAAGCAAAACGCAGCTTAGCAATCCCCAGCCATAGAAAGGTCTCCCAAAACACATCCAAGAGCCCCATGAGAAAGAGTCCACTTTTGATATCTCTCACAGCAAGAGAGCACTAACACCAAATAAAGAATGAACCAGAGGTAAAATTTCTTTTTTACTTTTTCCTACTTCTTTTCTTACCTGGAGGGTCTTCAAAAACAGCTGGCCAGTGAATGAAAAATAAAGAAGAAACTACTTTTTCCTCCTACTGGAAGACTTCAAGATTCATCAAAAGATTTGATAAAAGATTTCAGTCTTTTATTCCTGTCATACCTTTCTTCGATAAGTATACATGTTTAATTTTTTATTTCTTATAATCACAAGGTTCCACATATTTAGAAAATTTCTTCTGAAATGTGTTATCATAACATTTATACTCACTTGATCAAGGCATAACCACTGGAATCAAACTGGAGTTTGGTGTTATGTGATTAATAAGTTGGATGAGACTTTTTATTACCTAAATATGACCAGAAAAATCTTGTGTCCTGTCTAAAATTTCTTCCAATGAGTGGAGAATAACAAGAAGAGAAAGTAGAACTGAGTGGGGTCGTGTTGAAAAACTTTCAACTTCCACCCTACCAAATCCGGCTTGTTCATTAAACCAACACATGCTGCCATCAGCAAGAAAAGATTTACATATACTTCTACATCCAGACTGCTTCTTGGGAGGCAGGTTGTGATGAGCAAGAAAGGTGCTTTGAGAGGAGAAAGACATCAATAAAAGGAAGATGGAATTAATTATTTGAAAAAGACATTAGAACTAGAAGAGAATGGGTTAATTTTTTTTGTCTAGTTTAACCACCCCACATCCCCCTTTGCCCCACCACCAATTAGGGGAAAGAAAATTGAAAACAATCCTATCAGTAATTAAAAATAGAGAAAGCTACACTTTAGAACCATAAATTATTGACTTCAGTTAATAATAATGTCCCAATATTGTTTCATTAATTGTAACAACTGTACCACACTAATGCCAGATATTCATAACTGTGGAAACTATTTGGAGGGGGTGGAGACTGAGAATATTCTATATTTGCTCATTCGTTCTGTAAATTTAAAACTGTTCTAGAAAAAACTCTATTAATTAAAAAACAAGATTAGTGAAAGAGAGAAAAGAGAAAAGAAAAGAAAAGAGAAAAGAGAAGAGAAGAGAAGAGAAGAGAAGAGAAGAGAAGAGAAGAGAAGAGAAGAGAAGAGAAGAGAAGAGAAGAGAAGAGAAGAGAAGAGAAAAGAAAAGAAAAGAGAAAACAAAACAAACGAAAGCTATACTGCAGCACGTCCAGGTTGTACTTCTCTTACTACAAGCACGTGCGGCAGGACGGGAGGAATGGAAGCAGAGGAGATTGTTGTGGGATGTGTAAGAAAGGGATGCGCAGGAGATGAAACAGCACCAACACCTAAGGGGCTGTCCAAGACAGAGCCCACAAGGGACAGTGAGAATAAGCCATCAGAGTAGGATAAAAACCAGGAGAGTTAAAAACCAGGGGATTCCAAGGAAAAAATTTCTAGAAGGGAGTGGTGTATATTCTCGAATGCTGGCAAAAGTCAAGTACTGTGTGAACTGAAAAATTCCCTTTGGATTTAGCAACAAGAAAAGAGTCAGTGGCCTTAGTGAGAGAAGTTTGACTGAAATGGCCAAGGCAGAAACTAGATTGAAGAGATTGATTTTTTTTTGCAAGTTGAGCAATAGAGATGCTTGAGTGGAGACAGCTCTTTAAAAGTATGGCAATAAAGATGTGGTAGACTGCATTCTGAATTATTCACTTCCCTTACTATAGGAGGATGACACATCCTGTCCGTTACCTTGTAACTTACAGTGCTTCCCTGTAGGAGGTGGGTACTTCTTCATCCTATTGACCCGGGACCTGGTCATGTGGTTGGCTTTGGGCAATGGAATGTGAGTAGAGTAGGGAGGAGGTAGCTCTAATAAGAAATTTTGCCCAGGAAGTTATTTAAGATGGGAGAAAGTTAAGGCATGTTTAAATGCTTATAGGAAAGAGCCACTATGAAGAAAAAACTTAAAGATACATAAGAGATGGGGTCATCGATGAAGCAAGAATCCTGAGAAAGCAGAAAAGGATTGACCTCTAAAACAAATGAAGACAACTTGCCTATTGGATGAAGGCCACCTCTCCCATTAACAAGAATTAAGGAGGAAAAGATGGATGTGGAAAAAGTTAATTTTGCAGGTTAAGAGCTGGCAGAGTCTCAAAATGACATCTAATTTCATTGTGAAATGGGATATGAAGTCACTTGATAAGGGCCAGGAGAAGGAAAGGGCAGGAAGGAAAAAGGGATTTGAGGAGCATGGAGGACTTTTTAAAGATATCGTAGAGAACCAAAGAGAGCAAGGCATAGAAAAGACAGTAAGCAGTACTGAGGCCCAAACCGAGGCTGGTGACCATAACATTGTATAGCAATATATTTAACTAATATTTATAGTTGTGTGATTTTCTTCCCCGCTCTGCTCAGCACACAGACGTAGGAGAGAGAAAGGCAAAGTCGGGGCTCCACTAAGCACATGTGATGGAAGGTTAACGAGAGAGGGACTAGGGATATTGGCAAGCAGTATTGATTCCAGTTTATCACAAATGTCAGAATTTTACACTTGCCCTTTAGTTTTCCTATTATACTGGCTGCCTTTCTGTATATTATACGCTAACTGTTGTATTCCTTGCTACGACCTTGGATTACTTTATAATTACTTTATATAGATAAGGAAATTGAAACTCAGAGAGATTACATAATCTAACCAAGATCACCCAGTTGGCAAGTGGAAATGTTGGAATTAAAACCTACATGGTATGAGTCCAAGTTCAGGAGGCTGTTTTCCCCACCCCGCCACTGTTGCTTCTCCTTTTCTCCCTTCTTTCTAAGCCTCTATGAAACCCTCCAATTTAATATTAAAACTGCCTGTGGTGAAGATTTTCAAGCAGGAAGTCCACATTACTGATGAAAAAGTAAAGGTTCCAGCTAGGATATTGTCTTTCAACTATGATGCTAATCAGTAAAGACCTCTAGCCATGCCGACTCAAAACAGAAGACTAGTTGACATCCCGTTCCCTTCCCTTCCTCTTATCCCTCTTTCTTATATTTATAAGTCCTTGTTGAAGAAACAGGATACACTAAACTGAGCTCTTGGATGACGACTTTGAGCTACCTGTTTCAGCTAGAAGCCCTTACAGTCAGGTTGCAGTGTCAGAAACCCCCCTCCCCGCACCCCTCCTCACCCCCAACCAATGACAGCAGCCAGGACTGCTCTGCGTTGCACGATTTCAGGGGCTCATGTGTTCTACATGTAGCATGCAACAACCCTACCAATCTCCCTTGGCACAAAGTTGTCACATTGCCTCCAGTGCTGGATTATTGACACTATAGATGGGACATTTCCCAGACTGGTTAGTTTGAAAATATTCTAACTCTCAACCTCTGGAATTTCTTTTTCTCCTTCTTACTCCCAAATTTTCCTTTCATAACACATACCTGACACAAAATCTCTTACCTCTATCCTGTTTTTCTAGCCATGGAGTTTGGACATTTTTCTCCTAATTAGGTTATTCCAAGACAGGGTAGAGACTGTTGGTTGCCTTCCAACATTCAGTCCTTCTCTCTTTCTTAATAAAAAGTCCGGACTCCATCCTATGAGTAATAGAACACTGATATTTTAGCTGAGTATAATGCCTCCCACAACAAAATATTAAGTTCCCCAGTCTTCCTTTCAGATAAATGTGATTGCACTGATCAATGAGATAAAAGTGGAAGAATTCTAGGAAATTCTCAAGGAGTATACTTAAAGGAAGCTGACCTAGAGTGTTCTATTTTTTTCTCTTGCCTGGAATGTGATAAAATCTAGATCTCCAGCAGCCACTTTGGACTCTGAGGTAAACCCAAGGATGAAAGCCATGTTCTGAATATGGTGATGCCAAAAGGAGTCTGGGTCCCTAGGGGCTTTATGAAACTGTCTACTTTCAAATTATTTTCTGCAAAATCTTACCCGCCCCCCGCCCCGACTTTTGAACCCATACTATTTCAAATCTCTATTACTTACAGTTGGACACAATTTATAAGTGGTACAGAAGACAGATGATGAATTTATGGACAAAATTCTATTTCATTAATACTAAACAGATCTTGTTTACAGCTTAGATAGTAATAAATCAAATTTTAAAAGCAAATAAGGAGCAAAAATCAAGCATGGCATATCCAGACAGGAAAGTATTTTCAGATTATTTTATCCAATGACAGTCTCTTCACACAAATACCAACATTGTTTTGGCTGTTTTGTTCTTCCTCTGATGCTTCCCAGTCTCGAGATGGCTGAACTTAGAGTATCTCAAGTACACAATGAAATTTGATAATATCTTCATTTATTGGGATTTAGGATTTATAATTCAATATCTAAAATAAATTGGGATGCAAAATATTTTTTCACAAGTGGCCATCCTTCACTTGATTCTGAACTATTGTTTTCATCTGTAAGTAAAGCTCTCAAACTAGTTGTTCATCCCCTCGACAACTGATAAACAATATTTTCAGAAACAAACTTCCAAGTTATATGATAAGTCCTAGAGATGCAATGTACAGCATGGTAACTATAGTTAACAATACTGTACTGCTGTACTGTATATTTGAAAGTTGCCAAGAGAGTAGATCCTACAAGTTCTCATCACAAAAACAATTATAATTATGTGAGGTGATGGATGTTAACTAAATTTATTGTGGTAATCATTTCACAATAGATACATATATCAAATCATTAAGTCATACACCTAGAACTAATGCAATGTTATTTGTCAATTACTTTGCAATTAAAAAAAGAAAATATGTTTTCCAAGTTACAGGTGATTCTGTCATAGACATCAGCATTTTAAAAAATTACTAAGTTCAAGAAATTCTTCTCCAGGCCATGTAGTAATTTACAATCAGAGTAATAAGTCCAGGTTTTAAATGATGGTGTTCCCACAGCATACCTGTGTTGGGTCTCTGGACATAATAATGTCCAGGTAACAAATGAGCATAACATAACATTTCCATGACCTGATCCCACACTAGCCTCTCATTTTTCCTGCATGCCTGGGATGGTACAGGGTCGCCTTCTTTAGATCACTCTGTTTTTTTCCCCTCTAGCCAAGCTTACTTCCAGCTTAAAAAAAAAAAAAAAGATACTCCAGCTTTTGGAAACCCACACAACTGCTAGAAAGTGCTCACAGAGGACATACACTTCCTCCACCACAGAATACAGCAAATGTTACGTTTGAGAATAGCAGAGCCTCTCACTGACGATGAGTCAACAGCTGCCCCTCACATTTCCCTCTAAGAGCTCTCACATCTCCTAGTTCTCACTTCCTTTCCCACCGTCAATATTTAAGTCCTTGAACTTAGGTGTTTCCAGGCTCCTGCCTCTCCATCTGATTACTAATATACTGTGTTCATAAACCATTCTCCTAAGTGTAAGCTTGAAAAATTTCCCTCTTGTCTGAATCCAAACAACTTAATCTGCCATTATAAAGTCTTCATTGTTTGGTATGCAAGTCTCCAAATTTATCTCCCCATTCTAACTATAGCTAGGCTTTGGTCAATTGATCTCTTTCTCGCCAAACTATTTCTACCTCTTTGACTGAAGTCTTAACTTTCCCTTGCCTGGAAATCCCCTGATCTTTCTTTTTTACTTCTGACATTGAAAACATTTGCTACACTAGGAAGCACTGCATAAATGAAAGAAAGGTTTTTCTTTGCTTTGTTTGAGATGTATTGTCCAGTGGGAAAAGCATGGAGCTTCCCAGCATACCACATTGGAGTATATCTGTTCCCTCTAATTGCTTGTTAAATTGCCTGGCTGCTCAACTAGGCTGCAATCTCCAGTCTCTAGTTGAGGGCTGGGATTGTGACTGCCTGTTTATTGTTGAATTCCTACTACCTGAAGAGCGCTTGACATATTTGGGGAATGGATAAATGTTGAATGTCTGTAACTGCTTAGTAAGTTGCAGAAGCGGAATTTAGCCCAGATCTTTGAAATAGTTTCTCTAGTTCTGTTTCTTTATCTGTAAAATAGAAAATTGTTTTCATAGAACAAATATAATCATCCAACCCACACTTTTCTCTCTGAGATTTCCTCATAATAAAATAAAATGTCCTCCAGATGAATGATGGTGATGCAGAATAAAATACTGAGGTTGTAAAACATCTGCTACAGCCCCTAGTGTACACTAGGCACTAAATAATATTGGGGGAAGGAAGGCAGGTGAGGAAGAAACAAGTGAATACAGGCACTAGACACTAAATAATATTGGGGGAAGGAAGGCAGGTGAGGAAGAAACAAGTGAATACAGGAAGACAAGATAAATTAAGGAAGGAAGGATGGAAGAAGTAACAGAGAGTACTGGTTGTTCCCCATACCTATTCTGTTCCTATTTCGTAATTATAAAATTTTCATCTGGGTACATGGCTGACCATAGTAAACAATAATTCTCTAGCTTCCTTGCAAAATAACCATGCGTTTACGTTGTGGCTGTTATGTAAAGCCAAGTTTTGCAGTCCAGCTCCCTGGAACCTTCCCCCACAAGAAACAGCTAGATTATATATTTCCCTTTGCTAATTCTTCTTTATCCTGCCTTCAACCTGCTGCATGAAAGGTAGTGTCACCATCTTGGACAGCATCCTAGGAATAACAGATGAACTGAAAAGAGACTGAATCCCTGAGGACTTTGTGAAGCAAAGAAACCATATCAGACCTAGATCGCTTACCACCAGCCTTTGCATGAGAAGAAAGTAAACTTCTACCTTGTTTGAGAGTCACAGTGAAAGCTACATTCTAATTAATAGACTCATCCTAATAGAAGAAATGGATAAGGGCAGAAATAAGTGAAGGAAAATAGGCAGCTAGGCAAACATAATTCCTGCCTTCAAGGAACATATAGTCAAGGAACATAAACACTCTAGAATCCACAACTTCCAGTTTTATGGGAACATTATGAGGTCAAAAAGAGAGAGTAGCTACCGAGATAGTGTTTGCTCCCTCTGTCAAAACTAGCCATAGAGAAACTCTTGTAGGGGAAGGGAATTATTAAACTACTCTTATAAAAAACTATGAAAAGTACAGAAAATTGACTTAAAATGGTAGAGGTGAAGTGGGTGACCAGAGGATAAGTCAGAAGAAAGTTCTCAAATTCCGTTTTCATGTCTCCCAAGGCTTGCCTGGGGACAAGGTATTTTACTGCAGAAACTGGTCCCAACACTGGTCTCCTGGTAACATCAGCTTAAAGCAAATGCCTCTCATGTCTAGGATGTTAATGAAAGTAAGTGGGGGCCCTCGCTCCTCAATCCTCTCCTTCTCCAGGGAACCAAACTGCCTCCTCCCAAAGCTGCTTCTCTCTGAGTGTTTAAAGATCAAAACTTACCCCAGGGATTAGGTAAAATGTCATCAATGGTGGCTAGGTGGAGTCTAAGGCTAGGACACGGGCTCACAAGGTGAGATAACTAGACGTCTGAGGAGCACGGTGATTATAAGGACAACACTACGGACAGTATCTGAAGCAGCATTTTTGGGATGACAAAGAATTTAAAATAAGCGTGGCTTTAAGTAACTTTGAGAAGAATTACTAACATGAATCATCAACTGGAAGTCATAAAAAAGAAATCCACTGGAAATATTAGGTATGAAAAATGTAATAGAATTTTTAAATACAGCGATGTGACAAACAGGAGGAAAGAAACAGTTGGAGTA
>NW_006436811.1:8662567-8679729 GCF_000325575.1 Pteropus alecto
ATCACCCTCTTAATATCTGACGACATGTTTATCTAATGTTATGCAGAAAGTGTAACCCAAAACCAGGACTCAAAGCAGATCTATTGAAACACTAAGTCTATTTTCTGAACCTCTGTCTATGTTATAAGCTCCTTTGCATAAAATTTCCAAAAGTAGGCAAAGATGAGGGAAGAATAGATATAGCTCTTACTTACATGTGTGCCCCATTACTTCTACTCATTCTGGGAAAAATTCGAGGTATAGTCAGACATTAGGACATTTAAGTAGAGGCAGGCTGTCAACATGAGCTGTAATTTTTGGATCACACAGCCTAAAAATCCACTTTGACAATGCCTCAGAAACTGCCACTGGGCAACAGCCTCTTTGCTGTCTGTCTGATGAGAATAAGGAAGAGTAAAGAGTATTTTCTTCCCTTTGTAGCTCTTGTACATACAGATACAGCCTTACAGGGAATGCAATACACTATAATAGATGCAGGATTGGACAGCAAGCTGGCAAGGACAGGGACAATGCCTGGCTCTCAGAAAATAATACAGTGAGTTAAATTCAACACAGTGTGTAAAGAGAGGTCATTATGTCATGAAGCACTGTTGAAATGTGACATAGCCCTCTCAAAAAAAATTAAGTGTAAAAGATAAATTGACTCAAATACTAAAAAAAAAAACTAGGACTGTTGCAATAGTGTAATAGAGAGAAGGATATTTGATATACCACTAGGAACACAGAGGATGCCATTTGATTCGAAGGATAAGTGTTGACTATTACATGGTTTTCATGATAATTCAACTGACGCTTCAAATTGAACCAAAAAATTAAACTTAGCTATAAAAGAATCAACAAACATTACTGGAACTTCAACTTTCAAATATACTGTAATTTTCAGATCTCAGAAACAAGAAAATATTTTTTGCTCACTTTTCGAACATTGGCCAAACATTAACTGAGAAAAATCTACTTCAAAAAAAAAAAATCACTCCTTAAAGTTTTCAATATCCACAAAAGTTCCAATGGCTGGACATCTGTTTTCAAAAAGGGTTGACTCAGATCTTTCAAATATATCTGCAACTTGGGCATGGTTAATAGAAACATTTGCATGACAAGTTTGGGAATCTTTTCCTACATCAGCAATAATTTTCTGTGTTTTCCCCTGCTGTCATCAAAGCAATCTGTGTCTGAAAAAGAGCTTCTCCTGCATCCAACCCAGTTTTTCCTTTTGCTGGATCCTGCAGTGAAGTCATCATAATCTTGTTTTTATGATGCCACAGTCTGTTGCCATGAAAATGATTACAATGTTATAAATTTGGCATTTCGACTTTACAGCAGGATCGAGGAGGAAAAGATGATGAGGTTGTTCGAAGGGAAGGGTACAAGCCCTTCTGGTAATTAGCTGGAGGAACATGGAAATAGAAAAATGCACAAGGGGAATGAAAATGGATATGAGTCCAAGTCCCTTAATTTAAACCACAAAACTGCCTTGCACGTTACCCTTGAAGATTTTAACATATGGCCCCTTGTACCATTAGTTTCTGTATGCCCGTGGCAAAGCCAGTGGACTTCCACGCCCTCCATGGGCTGAAGCATCTGTTCTTTGAATTCAACACCAAAACCTTGGACCAGAGTTTGAATTTGTGAGATCCAGTCACTAAACTTTTAAGAAGCATTTGAAATGTTGCATTTAGATTTTTTTTTCCTACCTCATTAGAGTATTTCTACCCTTTTAATAGGGATTTTACATCATTTTGAAGAAATCAATGGAAAGTAATTTGTAATTCAATTTAAAAATTTTGAAGATAAAAACACTACTCCCAGACTCGTGAACCCTCAGAAGCAACCGTTCTGCATTTAACTCTCTCCGATGCATGCACAGGTCCCTCTTTATTTGATCTTATCATTTTGATTCTTGTCTCCTTTTATTTGTATAGCAATAATAGATCATTCTTTACAGGGATAGTGGGAAAGACAAGAGTCAACTTAAGTAACTGGCACATAATAGTTGCTCAAGGACTGTAAATAACTTACTGACTCCTGATCTTCAATCTAGTGATCTTTAACTCTATGGCAATTGGTAGTTTCTGAAATGCTCTGTAACAGCTTCATTATCGCTTCTAGTTTGGTTTTCCGTCTTAATGTAAATAACACCTTGAACTTCCATGACTGTACTTAGTTGTTTTTCTCCTCTGTTTTTTGGCCAGTCTTCTCTTTTCGGTTTCTTTCTTCCCTCCTTGATCATTAAATATTGGAGTTCCTCGAGGTCCTCGTCTCTTCCCCATACAACCCCCCACCCTAACCCCATTCACATCCACAGCTCCAGGTTCCATCTAGATATTGATAACTCACAAGTGTATTTCCCAGCCCAAACCTCTCCTTTGAGCTTGTGACTCATCCACAGAGATGTATCTGGAATGGCACGCCCATTGGGTGATTCGCTTATCATCAACAGGTTCTTGGAAACCACAACTTTAAGCGAAATGATGAACAATGAAACCAATTTTAGCCCAGGCCAATTAATATAAATAAGAGTTAAGCTCCTATGACCTATTTCTAGTCACAAAAAAGATCACCAAATTTCTAAAGAAAGACCCAAAACACTTCTAATATGAAATATTGAAATCAATGTGAGCTATCCATACATTTAAGAAAGATTAATAAAAACAAGTAAGATAATTATTTTCCAACCACCCATTTATTCCAGTTCAGGGCGTCCGGTGGCTGCAGCCTCTCCCAGCAGCTCAGGGTATGTGGCATCATAACCTTGACAAGACGCCTTTCGTCATAGGGGGCACTCACGCTCCCACAGTCACTCTCCCTAGGACAAGCTAGACATACCAGTTCACCTCATGGGCACATCTTTGGGAAGTGGGAAGAAGCCAGAGTGCCCAGAGAAAACCGACACGGATCTGGGGAAAGCGTGCAGACTCCACACTGAGAGTGGACCCTGCAAGAATCGATTTTTTTTTTTTCATCGATGTTGTAATGAAATGACATTGAACAAAGTGGCATTATTCAAGGGCTTTCTGTACCTCAAATAGCTTTTTGAAACCGAAGTTGGCCTCTTTTCCTAAATTTGGCCCTGTTCTAAGGACCCTCATCTCAGCAAATGACATTGTCGTACAGCCAGAAAACTTGCCCCCTTTTTGCACTGCACAGCTTATCTGACCCGTCTCCAATACCGATCCATTTTATCTCCCAAATAGCTCTCAGATTCGTCAGTTTGACAGTACTGCCTTGCACACCACCTCAGCTCATGCTGGTACCATTGCAATAGCTTCCTAACTGATATTCCACAACTGTTCTAATCTCCCCTACGCTACAGCCAGAGCAATCTTTTCAAAATCCAAATCAGAATATATTATCTTCCTGCTTAAAGCCTTTTCATATTCTCATGATATAATGGTCCAGTCATGAACAGGAGCTCCCTGGACCTGCATGATGTGACTCCTGCCTCCTCCTAGTCCAGCCACTTAGACTTTTTAGGTCCTCAAATATACCTGTTTCCTTTCACCTCAGGGCCTTTGCACATGATGTTCTCTTATTCTGAAAGGTTCTTATACCTTCTGTACCCTCCAGCCCTTTTGCCTAGTTTATCCTCATTCATCCTTAAAAAACTCATTGCACAGCAACTGATGAATAAACAAAATGAGACATGTCCATACAATAAAATACTACTCAGCAACAGTATATGCTCAAAAATATCTTTTATACTCAAAAGATGTTTTTAATAGAAATAAACTACTGATACACACAACATAATAAATCTCAAAATCTTGATCCTGAGTGAAAGAAGCCAGGCAACAATAAAGTATATGCTGTATGATTCCATTTCTATAAACTTCAAGGAAATGCAAACTAAACCGTGATGACAGAAAATAGGTCAGCAGGTGCCTGGGGACAGGGGAGAAGAGATGACTGCAAAGGAGTATAGGGCACAGGAAACGCTTGTTATCTGTAGGTGGTGGGCACAGGAAATGCTTGTTACCTTTAGGTGGTGATCATTTCATATATGTATACATGTGTCAAACACCATCAACTGTACCCTTTAACTTTATTGCAATTTGTTATTTGTGAACTATACCTTTAAAAAGTTGTAATAATGATATAAATTCAATAGTGATCATTAAGAACTAAATGCGACTGGTTCAGACCTAACATAAACACATTATGTATTAAAGATATCAGAAGAAAGGTGTGAAAAAGGGATATAAATTCTAGGCGTTTGCTTATTATTACTTCATTATTTAGTCATTCAACAAATATATTTTATTTCTAATAGAAACTCGGAAAATAAGACAACTAAGAAATCCTAGAATTTGTAACTAAGAATAATACTCCCTCTCATAAGCTTTTAGGTTAATTAAAGACAGCAAACAAAATCTTTTACTCAGATATTTATTTGCTGGAGTTACTAGAGAACATAATGACCTGAGTCTCAGAATCTTTAAGAATACGTTGTATATAATGGTCTTGGATGATGGCATAACCAGAATTCAAAATAAATTGGGAGAAGCATATCTTTGAAAAGGCGATATTTCTAACACTAACAATAATAAAGTCTCCCACTCTTTAACTTTCCTTCTCTTTAGTTTTCACTGGAGTCTAACAATCCATGTTTAACCAAAAGCTCTGAGCATTTTGCTACTGGCAAAATTTTATATTCTCTTAGTTCTGTGATATGGAGGAGTCAGCCATTTCAAATTTTTGCAGACTAAATAGAATATTAATGGCCCTAATGATTTTTAAATACTATTTGCAAGGTTGTTTAAAATGACTGTGTCATGGTAATAATCAATAAGGTAATGAATGTGAAAATATTCTGTACTTACAAAGGGCTACCAAACCATAAGTGAAAAGATGGAAATATTCAAAAAATTATTTTTCAATTGCAAGTTATTTGAAAGAACAGAATGGATGGTAAACAACCATAATTTATCCAAATAGCGGAAGTATTAAAAAGCCAGACTAGCACGGGTCACTTGAGAAAATGGAAGCCCACGCTCAGTTGTTTTAAAACAGGGAGAAATTATTTCCCAAATAGGAAAATAAATCATTCTGAAAATATACGACTTTTTTTAAAGGTCCAGAACAAAATGTTCCCTCATTATCTTCAGAGCAAGAATTCAAAATCTAGAACAGTGTTTGCCAAAATGTTTTCCTAGAATGACTCTACAGGAACAGAGTTTCAGAATCAAATTAGTCTCGGCCTTTCTGAGGTAAACAGAGCTTAAAGGACTGTTAGAGTAATTTTCATAAATTCTAATAATAATATGAAAGAGAAGGGAATATGAAGAGAGAAATATATCATGTAGTCTTTTCAAACTTACTTGACAACAGAATTAATTTTGTCTCAAAGCCTGTGTGGGTTTGTGAAAGGAGTTTAATTTAAAATGAAGCCAAAGAATATTAAGTGGAGATATCGCATGCATGTACCCTCAGAAAAGCGAAACTTGAAGGTTGAGACTGATTATCCGGAAATGCCTGATTTACAAAAGATCGAGACTTATCTTCAGACCGATGAGCATCTTGCCAAGAATCTCCCCCTAACTTAGAGCCAATGAACTCACTTCATAGAACCTTGGCTGGGCATCCCCCTTCGCACTTCCTGCTGGGAAAAGCAACCCGCTGACCCTAAACACTGACCAGACTTATCTGCAGCTTGCTGCAGTTCACATGTTCCCAACTGCAATTCCTCTATTTCTAAATGAACTCTATTTCTGATAACTCAAGTTTGCCTCAGTTTACCTCTTCTAAGTGAATAGGTCTAACATGGTCAATCTTTAACTAGAAACACCATGAGTTAATTGGTATAGATGATTTAGGAACCCAGGAACCCTGATAAAGATCAGAGTGTATGAACCTTGCAAAAACAGAGTAACTCTGACTACTTTGGTGTGAATAAGATTACTGATCTCTAGAGAATTGCATAAAAGCAGCACTGCAGTAGGAGTTTGGTTACAGAGAGCATGGGAGATGCTTATAACTAGTGGAAGAGCAAATTGTGAGAGAAAAAGTTGCTACTAGTCTGTCCAAAAAACTACTATTCGGTGAAACTCAACTTGTGTGAAAATTCAGAGCTCCAATTACAGAGAATTCCAAAGGCCAGGATCTGATGAGAATTCAAGAAACCAGTGACAAATACAGGTAAGTGTTTTCAAACTAGTGTTTCTGGAGCCCTGGCCACCTGCGTGAGTTCTCTGTGATACCTGCTCTGCTTAGTCCTTGGGTGCCTTGTGTAATATGGCTGGTTCCACCACCCATCATCCACTTCCCTTGGCATGCGTCGCTTCTTTCAATAGCCTGGGAAATCTCACTTTCTAACCATACTAAAACTGGGAGGCTGTGGGACATGCTTCTCAGCCACAGGGTTTCTGTAAAGTTGAGCCATATGTACACTGAACAAAGACCTATGGCCAGAGGAATAAATAGACCCAAACCCAACGATTCTTATGTAAATTAGTGACCTTGTTTCCTTAACTCTCGACACTGGATTTTGTATCCTAACTCCTTGAATATAACTTTCATATGCACCTTTATCGAATTTAAAGTCTCCTTTTAGGTGTGAAACTGAGTATTACAAACACTTTGGTAAAGACGTACTTGGGAGGATGACTTGGTGGTTTGCCACGGTTTATGACTGTTTTCAGCTCCTAATAGCAGGCACACCTTTTTGAAACATCTTCACATTGACACCAGCGTGGCCCTCCAATAAGAACCCACGAAGGGAGAGATAAGGAAGCCCCTCAACAAGGAGGCTCGCTAGCTTTGTGGAGGAGTGACTCCATCCAATGCCTTCCCAAATTTCCCTGCCAGTTCTTATTCCCACCTGTACCAGGAACAATCTGATCAAAACCGAGACTCAGAATAATATTCATGGAAGGAAAAACAAAAGATTCAATTAGATACTGACAAAGTAATTGTCTTTACCCTTTTCCAGGAAAATGAAAAGACTATGGTGCTATGTGCTCTCATACTATAAAATATCTATCCCCAGTATGCCTGGTCGAAGTAGTACAAAAAGCTTTGACTGAAGGAAATTTAGAGGTCAGAAGGGATAGAAAGAAAAAAGGGGGAAAAAAATCTCCTGTGCTCTCCAAGAACCCCATGCACGGAGGCCAGCAGTGAATGCCCCCAACCTTCTAGAAATGTGGATTGGTAACACACACTGAAGAGAGACATCACGAGCTGTGGCAGTGGAGTTCTGACAGGACAAATGAAATCAGAAGGACCATCGGCCCAGGCTGGCTGCTTTGGAATTCCAATTCTCACTCCTGCAGAGAAAATTCCCAATACTTATCCCTTTCATGTGAGAATTAGTTAAACACTCATTTCTAGTGCCCTCTCTGGCTGCCACGACATTTTTCATTCATCTTCAGGACGTCTGGCTATTCAGGCAGGTTTCACTGTAGGAAAAGAAAGCAGACATCACTACCTACGGAGGAGCCAGACACTGCTGGCCTCGTTCTCGTGGAATGTTTGGTGGATTTCTTCCCACTGGCTCTGTGCGAACCATTTGCAGCTGGGTATTTTCCTACTTGTGAAAAAAGATTGTCTTTCCAGCAGAGCAGGACCTATTTGATGAATGGTGGCAGAGGGCTAAGGTGGAAGCGGATTTTGATTGCCTTGATTGCAAGAATCCAGGCGTTTAAAAATGACCTAGACAGTTTAACCCCTTCTTATCTGTGCTACAGTATTATAACAACAACAAAAAATCATGTATCTGCTCTGACACAAAGCAGAAGATAAAATAGGTGTTTTACTCAGTGTGATTGAAGCACTGTGATCACATTTATTGTCACTCTTTAAAAAACTATTTTATTATATAATTCATTAATATATTTCGGCAAAAAAGTTTCAAGAATATAGAAGCATAGAGAATAAAGCGGTACGGTAAGTCCATTTTCATCCCTCACTCATTCCCATTTTTCTCTCCAAAAGCAACTAAGTTTAGAGTTTGGCATATATGCTTCTGGTCATTTTTCTACATGTTGAGGTAAATAAGATTTTCTTAGACATATTTTTCTGCTTGTTACTTTCTTCACTTAAAATCTTTTACGTCTTTTTATGCTAATACATGCAGGTCTGCCTCATTGTCTTTAATGGGTGTATAATGTGCTGATTTGGTACAGTAGAAAATTAGAATTATGTTGTCATGACGCAGAAAAACTTTGAAAAGGAAGTGTATGTTTTGGCTAGTTTTGCAGTAACTTTTTGAAAAATTAAATGGTAGCTTACAGAGGCACACTAAAAAAATGCTCAGCAAAATGAGCCACAGAGCTCACTGCACCCAGAGGCCACCTAGCATGGACCCTGCCTTGAAATCTGGCTGGTCTTGTGGGGAGGTTCTCGGGTAGCACAGCTCTTCGCAATACCTTCTTGAAAATGGAGTTCAAATAATTTCCCATCCTGACAATGCTTTACATATAGCCTATATTACCCTATGACCCTGTGAGTTTCTTAACACAAAGAAATGGTTGTTGAGGGGAAAAAAATAAAAACAAGAAATAAAAGAACAACATTGATTGGTTAGGTTGATTTTCCTGACAGTGTGTGCTTGCTTTCTATAAATCTTGGAATGCTTAGGCAATCTTTCATCAAATGAGGGGTTCTTGATTGGGTTATTCGCCTTGTTACGTTTTTCCCCTGTGAATTATTACTCTCTTGCTCTGAGCAAGTTAAAAATTCTTTAACCTTTGAGGTAACCAAGTTTCAGTTATTGCCACAGAAATGTATCATGAGGACTTTTCTAGTATCTTTCTTTTCTTTTTAAGAATGTAAAATGAGCCTGAAGTTTAAGGTGGCGGGGGAGCTAATTGCATCCTCTAATACCTCAGGATCCTACACTTTTAGGTGAAAGTCTATTTTAGTTTCTTCCCAGGAGCAAAGCATTTGGTCATTTCATGTCAGCTTGTAATGAATTAGCACAACTCTTTGACCAATGCCATCAAAGATCCTGACTCTACAGAACAATCTATAAAAAGGGGAGTGGTCCACTGGAGTATCTAGTATTTTACAGCTATGGGATTTGAACCCATCAAAAGCTAAAATGGATACTTGTAGCATCAAAAAATTATTCCTCCTGCAAGGAAATGTCGAAATTCAAATGGTCATTGAGCTTTGACGTGGACTTATTTGTAGAACTTTCCAGTTTCTTATCGCTTGCAAGTCTCTGTGATTAATCCAGGACCATGGTCCACGGTGGCAGCAAGGCCTGGCAGTCAAGACTGAGTCCGAGGACAGCTCAGGGGCTCTTCTCCACATTCCATTCATTCAAGTAACTTTGCCAGAGCTGTACAGTCAAGCCAATTATCTTAGAAACGAGCAATTATAACAACATTCACAGCTCCCTAAAAGGGTGAGTGTATTCCAGTAACGATTTCTCACGAAAGAAAAGAGTAGCTGAAGGATTGGCAAGGCTAGTGCAACAGACCAGGACCCCTGGAAAGATGTTTGAGAGCATAGGTGCATGCCTATACACACACGATTTACTTGCTTTCCCACCAGAGGAATTTTCCCTTTCCATCCAAATCCACTAAATATTTTCTGGGGAAAAATATAGGTAATAGGAAGCAAAATAAATGACATTTTGGGTTCTGGTCATACATTGTTTCTTAATATCTGTATTTTTTCCCATCCCCTGCTTACATATTATTGAATGTTAAGCCTCGACATAAAATATTTGTAAAGCGTCATCTCTGAGATATGGAAGTGCTTTTGAAAAGATAAATCATTCTATCAACCTAAGGTAAATTTAAGTTCTTTTCAGAGCCTAATCACATTCTCAATAGAGTACAATACCAGCTCGACCCAGGTGTGGTGCCTTGAGCAACCGAACCATCTGCTGCTTATCTAGATATATTGTTCTGAATCCAGAACAGCCTGCAGACCTCAATCTTGACTAAATACAGCATACACACTAACATGCAGCCTACACGCACATATTCAAATATGTATACACAATGCTTTGGCTCCAATTGTCCAAAGTCTCTTTTTCTAGGGCTAAGTGGTGAATTCTTTGAGGGTAAGAATTTGCTTATCTAAGTATTAGCCACGACACGGCACATCATCATACTCAGTAACTAGTTGCTGAATTGATCAACTATCAGCCAGTCATAACAGCTTTTCAGATATTGGACCTCTGAAAGGAATGATATGTAAACATGCATTGAGTAGACTGATGAAAATATAGTCCAAAAACCTTTGCTTTTGTCCAGAAGACATATATTTGTTATATTTATATGTTGATATATTTCTTTCTTTGGGGCAAAAGTATGTATATTTGTAGAATCTATACATCCACAAAACACACACACACACACACACATCCATGTATATTTGGGTGGCAGAGCCACTCATTCCATTTGGTTCTCGAAATCAAGAAAGACAAACCATTGTGGAAGAGAAAAGGGATGTCTGACCTTGCTGCTTTGTTTTTCATGCATTCAACCAGAGTATTAGGACAGAGGGGAGACAAAAGGTAATTGAGCTGGGATTCTGGGGAAGCATTTTGTAAGTGAATAAAAGGCCATAGTGATGAGTTTAGTGACAGAGTGTGTTTCCAAACACACCTCCAGAGAATATGAAGTGAACCTAAATAGGAAGGCTTTCTTTCTCAAAATGCATTAAATGCTAGGTTTAACATTTGCCTCTTGCCTGCGTGGGTAACACCGGTTTTCAGGTTGGACCTCAAAGCCCAGCCCTGATGCCTGGGCTCTGTGCTTAACAGAGCAGTGACGGAGCGCCACCTACTGGCTACGTGTACGGGGAGCACCCAGCTCGTCTCGGAGTGGAGACTAGGAACAGATCTTGCATCATTTTCTCATTAGGGCTTTTGGAACCCGACTGTTCCAAAGTTAGCATCCAAATAGAAATGACGGAATGCATACGCCTCAACCCCTTCCCTAGCTTTCTTCCTCTAAATATCCTTGGGAATAAAACGCAGAAGAAAAGAAATGGAAATATCCCCTTAGAAAAGTAGGGAATGGCAGGATTTGTATTTTTCTGGGGGAGGGGAGAGAATGGGGCTGATTTCTGCTTCTGGAAGCCAGGTTTTAGAAAAGCTTAAACCCATGCTGGGTCCCATCGCTTCCCCTCTGTCAGCCCTGCTAGCTAATGACATCGCTGGTTAACTGAGGGATCAGAGTGACCTGGAATAAAGGGCCAGTGAGATAGGGCTGCAGGCAGGTCCAGCCAGGAGCTGCATTGAGAACCCTGTCAAATCCTGGAGGAGAGGTGCTTTCACCCCAAAGTGTAACAAAAGCCCACCTTCTCCTGTGTTCCAGATTTCTGCTGGAGTAAAGGACAGCCCTGGTGTCGCCCAGAGCTACCTGCAGGCTACCAGCCCCCACAAGCTGTCTCTCCATACAGAGGGATATTTTTAGACCCCAAATAGTTTGAACTTCTCCACCTTCCTTGATTTCTGACTCTAAGTGGGGCCGCGCCACCACAGGTAGACACCCCTTCTTATTGCCAGCTGCGATTCCATTATGAAGTCTGTACTTCCAAGAAATCCAAAGAACCAGAACTCCCCATTTCAAAGGACTGGCACAAGAAAAGCCAGAATGCCCTGCAAGACGTTCCCAAATTAGGAACCATTTCTTAGGTACCAGGTTGAATGAGTAGTTCAGCAGATCTCTTCTCGTGGGGTTTCTGACATTGACGCACACACACAGCACAGCAGCATAGGTTAGCGAGTAGGACACAATCAAGGTCATTGACACCATGTCTTGTCTGCTCTTCCCCTGTGGGAGGTCTGAAGCCAGCCCTTATCACCCACTACATTCAACAACATCCCTGTGAATGAATCCCAGAGACTGGCTCTTCGACTCTACAGATCTGGGGCAGCCATCTCAAAAAAATGAGAATCTTTTTTAAAGAAAACTGAAAACACATGTTTTGAAAATATATGATGACTATTTTTCTAAAAAAACAAGGCAAGAGCTCCTGCATTAGAGTTATCCCAGGTTGTTTTCATTGTGCCAAATACTCTCAAAAATAAAAAATAATCCCAAGAAATAAAGCGAAGAAGCACACAACTGATGTATTTTTCAGCCTTACAAAACTTAGCAGAAGTGGCCACGCAATCTAATTGCTTGGGTTTGGGTTTTAAATTATTTAGAACCCAGGAACAATCTTTATGTGAAAGAATCAAACACGGATGATTCTTAGAATGGTGGTTACAACAGAAAGTTCTAGTTTATTCATGACATTAAAAAGTGAAAAACCTATTCTTTATATGACATCATGCCCCTTCCTTCTTTCAAAAACTCTGCAATATTTAAGAACTTTTTTTAAGAAACTAAATTTTAGCTACCTCTAGTAAATTCACTTAATGAAGCAGCACCTAAGTATCGAGGTGTGTCGTGAGGCTGATAAAAAGGGGAGGCAGGGCCTGCGGGGATGAGGAAGACGTGTCTGATGTGTACGTTTATATGTCTTGTGTTGACCATACCTCTCGTTAAAGCACCAACTTCTCCCGGAAAGACTGTGCTTTCCTTCCTATTCCAAATTCAGGTTCCTTCTGTGGTGCTTTATGGAGAACAAGTACTCAGCAATGCCTGTTCCAGCCTACTCAGCCTGCCCCAATTTCTAAGAAAATCCATACTTAAGGGAAAGCAAGGCACTTGAACAACCATCTCGGACTCAGAATCAGGTGCCTCAACAGCAAGTCCAGATCAACTATATTCTCTTGGCTCCTACTGGGGACCTGGATTTGCAGGGGGTCCTTCCTGAGGCCCCAGACTCTACCACCACCACCTCCCCATGTTGGCCTTGCCATAAGTGGGCTCCTGCTATGTATGGGCCTTGTGCCCATATTCTGGCCAGTAACTCCAGCCTAGTTCCCCATCATTCCTCAGCATGAAGTTTTATCTTGAGCTTCTGGATCGCTGAGCTCTGCTCCTGAATGATGATCAGCCATCTGTTTGCCTGGACTGCCAAACACCAGATGTCTTCGTCTGACTCGGACTCCTGGCCACCTTTATCTCATCCTGGTCTCCATGTGTGTAAATGATTTGCTGAATTTAACTGGTAATACTGTGGTTCTTTGTACTTCTTTGTACATCTTTCTATGTGCTCAAGTGCCTGGCACACAAGAGAGACACGTGTACAATAAATGTGGAAAAACAAATGGACAAATTAATAAGCGGATGACATTAATATTAACCAATTGACATCACCTCTCGGGCAGCTCTCCAAAACCAATTCAATCCTAATAGGTACATTATGTGCCTACTCCCAGAGTCCCCTGCCCCCGGCCTTCATCCTGTAGATACAAATCTAGACATAAGTTAGTGTTCCAAGTCTTCCCACCCAGAGCCTATGAGCAGGTGTTGAGTTCTGGGACTTTCAGAAGCACCACCTGGTCATGAGAAGATAGCCAGACCTCTGGTGAGCTCCCAAGTTGTGGCAGATGTGGTGAGAGACAGGTTCAGACCTAGCATCCCCTGAGACCCACAATTTTACTTAACCAACACTTAGAGTCCTTTCTACTTTGTGTAAGACACTTTTAATCCTCATAATAGCCCTATAGTTATCATCCCATTTGACCCCTGAGAGAACTGAGACACAGCAATGTTAGTTACCAGCCCAAGGTCACACAATCTCACAGCTGGGCACTGAACTTCAGCAGGCTGGCCTGGCAGCCCACGTTTTACTCTCTATGCTCCTTTGACTCTATTCTGTGACCACCCCTGTGCTATTCTAGCCGCTCTATCGAAAAAAAAGACAAGGATAATTTGAAACAAGCCAGTTATGAGAAAACTCAACCTTACCCCGAATATGAAATTGATTTATTCGCCTATTCTCTGCCCCCAATAAAATACTATTTAATTCAGAAATGGGACTAGGCCATGGCATTCTTTCGGCTGAAAGGTAAGACTGCGGTAGGGATTCAGAAGAAGAGCAGGTTGGCTTTAAGAAATAGAATTGGAAGGATGTGATATCTTGGGGGTGGAGGGGTTGAGAGAAAGCAGAGACCAGGTAGCTTCAATATTCTTAGAACGTTGGCACAGTGAGTGATGGCACTTTTAAAAAAGGTTAGAAACATAAAGACAAGAGTAGGTTTTGACAGGGAAGGAGTAAAGGTGACGACTTGCTTTTATATGGGCTGAGAAACACAGATGATTAAGGCATACTTTACCCAAGAAGCACAAACAATGTAAAGATAGCACCTTTACAAAACTGCAAAACAATTTAAAAACATTTTAGACCCACAGAAATTTCATTAACCTAAAATTTGATTATGTTCTGCTCACAGTAACACCCAAATATATCATCGAATGTTCTATAATGCGTACGTTTTCATGATTTCACATTTTCAGACTTACACATGGACATGATTATCCCTCCAACGTCAGGGCCATACTTCTGGCCAGGGTATTCGGGGAGCCAGAGGCCCAGCTGCATTCCAGAGTCCCCACTCCTCTGGCCAGGCGGCCTCCCAGAGGCCAGGCTGTGGCAAAGGGAACGCCTACCAGGCAGGCCCCAGGTGTGGAAAGCATGCACAGACATGGTCTGTACCTCACTCAGGATGGGTAGGGCCAGCTGGGCCCTGCTCAGGGAATTCAGGAATGAGACCAAAAAATCGATTTAAAGCATGAGTAAGGAGTCTTGAGTAAAGGAATCACGAGGTCTGATATCAGAGAGATGCATGAGATGCTCCCCTAAGACCACAGTTGGCAGTCAGTGGAAGTGACGAATGGTACAGAAACATTGGGAACATACTAGGGAGAGGCAACTTAGAAAATCCCTAAGAGGAGACATTTCAAGCCCGCGACAGTAAACTGCAGGCTCACTTGCATGTTTAGTATCACACATTCCTACTCGTCAGTCTTCCATGGGCTCGCACTCCGTTCTTCGCAGTCATCCTCCCCTTGCTCTCCCTGCTGTGGCCTCCCAGGAAGCTCATGCGTAACCGATACCCACACTCCCTCTTACAGGCACCCTGTGGCCATTGCGGTTTGTTGTCAGTAGACCCTATACTGTATTTACTCTAATGTCAGAACAGTCAGGAGTTTCTGCCTCATGAATATATGGGAGGCTAAGGTTGCCAGCAGATAAAAATACGGAAGTCCCAGTTTAATTTGAATTTCAAATAAACCAGGAAATTTTTAGTATAATTATGTTCCATACAATATTTGGGCATGTGTGTAGTAAAAAATTATTTGTTGTTAATCTGAAATTAAAATTTAACCTGTATCCTATATTTTATCTGGGAACCCTGTGGGGCTCCAACTTGTTTGGATTTTTGACAGCTTTAGGACTGAAAAAAAAAATTCCCTACAATGTGTAAGTATCTACAGGAGAAGCAAAAAAAATAAATCAGCTACCGCTGACTTCAATTTTATGAAGAACTAGGAAATTATATCCGCTCAAACTGTCAGAATATTTATCTCATCCTATTTCCCTACTTACTTAATGACACTACCAAGCACCCAATCAAGAATTCTGGAGACCATCATAAACCCTAGCTTGCCTTAGCCCACATGTTCACTGGACCGCTAATCCACTGGCTAACTTTCAAATTCACCCCTCTCCTCTGCTACACTGCTTCAGCCTCTTGGCTAACATATTGCCGTTGTCTCACAAGGGGATCTCCACCTCCATCTGAACTTAAAGTGATCCTGGAGATGCAGATCTATCTAAAACCCAAATTTAATTGAGTCACTTTGCTTAAAGCTACTTAACAACTCCTTGCTCGGATGTCTAGGCCGTCTATGCTGTGTCTCTGCTCTGTGCAGGAGTCAACCCACACAGGCTGGGGAGAGCCACCCATGTGTCTTCTCAACTCTGCATTTGGTGACACCAAATGTTGGAAGCTTGAAACTGGCCCAGGTAAGAACGTTCATACCATAGGAAATTGGCGTGCACTACAAATCAAGGGTTTTTATTTTTTATTGTTGTTATTTTGTTGTTTTGTTTTGTATTTAACTGGAGAGCTGGTTGTTAAACATTTATCAGCCCGGTTCTGCCTCCTTTAGTTAGGATACATTTGGCTACAAGAAACAGAAAATGCAGCCAATGATAGACAAAGCTCCTATGATTCTCAAAATGTGGTTCCAAACTAGCAGCAACACCACCATCTGAGAACTTTTAAAAATGCAAACTCTCGAAACTTACCTTAGACCTTCGGAATCAGAAACACAGTGGTTGGGCCCAGCGATCTGTGCTTGAACAAAGTACTCAGCTGAATCTGAAGCCCACTAATGTTTGAGAGATACTGATGTAACCCCATGCTCAAAAACTAACTTTCATATATGTTAACTGGAGAGCTTGTGCAAATGCAGATCTGACACAGTAGGTCCCGAGTTGGGCCTAAGAGTCTGCATTTGTAATGAGCTTCCTGGAGATGCCTGTACACTGGTTCACCAATCACATTAAGTGATAAGAGTTTAAGCCACAAAAACATTTGTAATTTATTTAACAAGATGACTAGAAGCCAGCAGTTTAGGATTGGTTCTGTGGCTCTGTGACATCATCATGCACCCTTTTCTATCCATCCCAGTGGTATGCTAATAAATTTTAACAGCTGGCTTGGGTGGGGGCACATCTTGATTTGGATCATTTTATTTGTAGCATTTGCCAATTTCCATTGTGTAAATACTTCCCCAATCGTTCATTTCAAACTACCAATGTGATGCTAACTGGCTTGCAAAATTCGTGAAAATTTAACAATCGTCTCTCACAGGCCTGTATGAGCTCGCTCCCACACATCACTAACTATAGGCTGGCGATCTCAGGGTGAAGGGAACGATACTGCTGGTGGGATGACGGTGCTGTGAGCATGGGCATCCTGAGCTTTATAGGGCCATGGCAAGTCAGCGATATTTTAGCAAAGGCTTATAGATGAATAGCAAACCTCATTACTGGTTTAAATCATCCTAAACAGATGAGGACTATCCAAGGTACTTTATGAAGGGGTGAGGTACAAAAAATCCTGTGGAAGGTGAATATGGTCCATAAATTAATCCACTGTACAAATGTCTATTAAGTACCTACTGTGTACCAGGTGCAATGATATAGTGACCGAAACAGCTAGAATCCCTTTCTTGAAAGTGCTTACCATGTAGAAGTAAAGCTGACATTCCAATTTTAAAAAATGAAGGATTCAATGTGAAAGCAAAACCACCATGTAAAGAAAATGCAAATATACTAAATGCAAGAATGTGAGC
>NW_006436811.1:8679744-8735757 GCF_000325575.1 Pteropus alecto
ACTCTAGCATCTGCGATTGCCTGGCATATAAAGCTTACTAGTTACCTGGTGAAAAGAATGAAGCTAAGTCACTCTTCTGTGAAGCATCACAGCTCCAGCATTCAGACCAGGAGAGGGCCAAGAACTGTGAAATATGGGCTGGAGTGAGCAGGCTGGGATGTGCTGAAGTCAGATTCCTCTATGAAGCCAAAGGTCAAGAAACAGTGTCTGCTGCTCTGTGAGGCTCTGCATTAGTTTGAGAAGCAATCCCAGCAAGTTGATAGTAAGGCGTAAAACAGGACAGATGTTAAGAGGCAAGAAATACCCAGAGCCTGGCAGAAGGCTTCGAGTCCCCATGTTCCTGGCACTTCCCCTAATTCACAAGAAATTAGCTGGCAGCAAAAGGCAAAAGAAAGCCATTTGGCCTTCTGTGTGTGGTTCTTTGGGTTTTGACTTCCTTCGGAGTGGGTTTCTTTCTTTTTAATGTTTAACTATTTTCCCTTCTACTCTCATGAGCTAATCCCAAACTTTATGTTCTAACACAGTTTTAGTTTGGTCAGGCTGCTATAACAAAATACCATAGACTGGGTGCTTTAAATGACAGAAATCTATTTTCTCACAGTTCTAGAGGCTGGGGTCCAAGACCAAGGTGCCAGCAAGGTTGATATATGATGACGGCTTTTCCCTTAGATTGCAGATGGCTGACTTTTTGCTGTGTGCTCACATGGCCTTTCCTCCACGTGGGTGGATGTGTGCGCAGAGAGGGAAGGGGAAAGCAAGCTTTCTGGTGTCTCTTATTATAAGGACACTAATTCTATTGGATCAAGGCTCCATCCTTAGAACCTCATTTAACCTTCATTACTTCCATACAGGCCTCATCTCCAAATACAACCACATTGGGTTATAGAGCTTCAACAAATAAATCTAGGGGTAGACACAAGTCAATCCACAGAACACACCCTTTCTGCAATTTAAACTAGCTGTAAAAAAAAGAGGCAGAAAAAGATCTCAAATCTAAACCCTGAGAATGAATAAGGAGCTCTGAAAAGTATGGACGAGGTGGATTTAAAGCACAAACACACACATGGCCCAAGAGGAAACTTATTTGCTAATAGAAACCTCTGTCAGCATGAAATTCCACTCCACTTGAGATTCTAGGGAAACCAAGAACTTCTTTAAATTGATAATGCTTTAAATGAGTCATTTACAAATCTTCCCCCTAAGTTTAAAAAACAGGTTAGGTGAGGGTTCAAAATAATTTGAATCATATACAAGGCAAATAATGTTAGGCATCTTTGAGGAGGTGGGAACTCGAGCCTCCTTCCCATATGGGGCATCAGATGTCCCTGACACAAGCTGCAAAAGGCCGGGGAAGGAGGCCACCTATCCTGTTCTCGGCTAGAGCCAAAGGCCAATGAAAGAGTTAAGTACATCCCACTCTTCTCCGCGTCATCCCTATGGGAATTCAATATGATCACAGTAACAGTACGAATTGCATTTTTCTTGTTCTGCCTCCAGCCTCTACTAAAGGAATTTTAACCTCCTCCAAAGGTCCCCCATCTACCCCTGCAGAACTATTTCTAGGTGTTCCTGGAAGATGACTTGAACACAGACATTTTCCTTCTGTAGAACTCCTTATGGTGCAACGTCAGTGAGATCTCTGCCCCTAAAGAAACAAGGGCACCTCAAATGTACCCTACGTCTTCCAGAGCCTTCCCCGCCTACCTTGCTGCTTTTGAACTGCCCACCTTGGCATTTGTTGGGGCTGAGGCTACAATTCTGTAGTTCCCAGAACTGAGAGAGAAGCATTCCCTACCTAGATCTCTGTGCAATAGCACTAGACCACATGGCTCTCTCAGTGAGTGTTGTCCTACAAAAAGCTGGTGTGTTTTGCTGTCCTTAAAATGTGTTTCTTCCTCAAAGGCTGCATATTCTTTCCAGTACACAGGAAACTTACAAAGCCAACAATACTCAGGTTAGGTGAACACAATTTGAGTCAAGCTGACTTCCCTCCTACTAAGAGAACCGAGAAAGAAAACCTTGGGGATGAGTGTCTGAACTAAAATGACAGAAATGAATTGTTTAGAAGACAAATAAGTTCAAAATAGACAAAGAAAACATTTTCAAAATGTCAATGGAAGGACTTCCAAAAATTTGCTCCTTCATAAAAGCGATAAGAACACTAGCAAAATTGTTCAAAATCAACTTTCCAGATCTTTGGAAGTTAACTAAATGCTTACAATCCAAGGAGCATTTATTAAAAACCCAGATGCCTCTCACAATGGACAGCAAGATTTCTGGCATTTTAACCTGCTCTGCTTCCATCACACTCCCTCAGGTCTGAGGTAGTTTGGTAAAGCAGCAGCCCTACCACTACGGCGGCTGTGAAAACCAGCAGCCCAGCAGCCACTGTGGGTGGAAATGGGTTCAGAGTTTCCCAAAAGTTCCAATCCCAAAGAACTGTCACATCTGGCCTGTCTGAAAGTTCCCTTGAAAAGTACTATTCACAGAGCTGGGCTTTTTTGACCTGACACAGGGCTCACTCAAGTGAGAGAAGTCCTATCTCCAAGGTGTTTGTAAAAATAAAACAGACAATTGTCTAAGATTGCATTTGCTAAGGCAGTGATACCGGTTGGCACCAACAATGGACTGGCTAAACAATTTTAAAGGAAAATTGGGAATGAAATACCCACAGGGGGCTTTACAACATTCAGATATATTCCTGAAGGTCAAGCCACACAGGTGGTTCTATGTGTCCACCAGAGAGACCTGACGTGGCCCTGAGCTCTCATTCTGGCTGACCTTATGCTCTGTACGAGCAGGAAGTAGGGGCCAAAGCAGTGATGTACACTGCTGAGCTGAGTGTTGGATGTGTGCCCATAATTAGTTTCCAGTGGTTGCTGTAACAGTTACCACAAACGTAGTGGCTTAACAAGACGAATTTATTATCACATATTTCTGGAGGTTGGAAGTCTGAAATGGGTTTCACTGGGCTCAAACAAATCATTGGCAAACCTTTGTTCTAGGAGAGAATCCATTTTCTTTCCTTTTCCATCTTCTAGAAGCTGCCCATAGTCCTTGGATCAAGACCTCCTATCAATCTGACCTCTGCTGCTGTGGTCACATCTGCTCTGACTCTGAAATTCCTGCCTCCTTCTTTCCTGTTGAAGGATCTTGAAGGGAACACTATGAAAAGCTATACAGCAACAAATGAAATAACCTAGATGAAATAAACATATTCCTAGAAAAACATAAACAACCAAAACTAACTCAAGAAGAAATTAAAAATATAAATACACCTATAACAAGTTAAGCCGTAGATTGTAAAGGAAGATTGTAAAGGAAGACGTGAAACTATCTCTATTCACAAATGACATGATCTTATAGATAGAAAACTCCTAAGAAGTCCACAAAATACAATTACAGCTAATAAATCATTTCAGCAAGGTTGTAGGATACAAGATCAATATACGAAAATCAGCTATCTTCCAAATCCTAGCAATGAACAATCCAAAAATGAAATTAAGAAAAGTATTTCATTCACGATAGCATCAATAAAGAAAAATACTTTATTCTTTATTAAGGAATAAAGTCAATATTTTGTTAAGGAATAAATTCAACAAAAGAACTGCAAGACTGGTACACTGAAAACTACAAGACCAGGGCGGGTGGGGAATGACCACTAACGGAGCCATTCTGCAAGGAGTTTCTTCCGGGGCTTATGAAAATGTTCTGGGATTATAGTGGTGATGGTTGCACAACTTTGTGAATATACTTAAAACCACTCAAGTGTATAGTTTTAAAAGGTGAATTTATGATATGTGAATTATATCTCAATAAACTGTTATTTTTAAAATAGGGGCAAAGAAAGCAATAAGAACTATATTCACTTCCCTTACATTAAGAAGTACCTATTAAGTGACAAAGGGCTTTTACATAAGAATAGCTTGAGTGCTTGGTAAAAATGTAGGCTTTGGAAGAAAACAGTTATAGAAAGAGACCAGAATCTATATTTTTAATAGATCTTCAGACGATTTTTAGGCACACCACTATTAGAGAGCAATTCAAGTGTAGAGCATATAAAATGCAAAAGACACATTTCCTGCCCTCAGGGAGGTTATAAAACAATGCTGGGTAATGTGTCCTCAGTCCTGGATGCCCTGTCATTACATTAGTCTTGGCCTCTGGAGTCACCAGGGGTAATTTAAGTAAAGATTAAGCTGGGAGTTTAGACAGTTTAATTATCCTCAAGATGTTCCACAAAAGAAGAAGGCCTAGCTCATTGGGTACGTTATTGTCAAAAACTTACTTAGGTCACAAGAAACTGTATCCCTTAGGACAATATTTCTGGCCCCTCAGCATCATTGTAATTGTTGGAGAGAGGCTATTATCAGAAGAACAGGAAGATTAAAAATCTCTGCCTAAAATTCAGATATGACTGTCTGCTGTCCTTGACTATCTTTTGTCTGTGTTTAGACTCTCATGACACTTAGCATATGCCCCAAACACCAAATATCTCAGCTCCGAAGGCATGACATAAGCCCCTTGTTTAGGTACAGAATCGATCAGCTAAGCATGAATTTATGAAGGGAAATTTGACAGTTTTTAGTAGCTATAGAACTACTGGGGTAAAACAATATCTTTATCCTGCATATAACTAAGGAAAAGGCAGACATTCCAAGAAAATGGGCATTCGATAAACATCTTGCCATTTTTTCATTAAGCAGTGTCTTAATTCTCTGCGTTCATCTCTGCCAAACACAGAGAATTAAGACACTGCTTAACGAAAAATGGCAAGACGTTTATCGAATGCCCATTTTTAAAGACGGAGAGAACTTTTTTCCAGAGTTGATTTGACTCCTCTTTAAATGGAAAACTCGTATTTCCCATTTCTAAGAATGGTTCCTGTTTCAGCCCCCAAGAGATAAAACACAAGTATAAATATAATCACCACTTCATGATACCTCCTAATAAGGGTGCTCCCAGAATGCAAGATCCCTTCCATCTACAGAGGCCAAGTCCATGAAGAAGAGAGTAGCCTGATAGATACAGGAGAGATGTACCATGCACTGCAGGATATAGTGCAATGACCACTAGATTTGAATTGAGGTCCTGAATTTGAATTCTGAATAGTACTGGCTTACTGGGTATTTATTGGCCGTGTAAAATTACAAAATTTTCCTACTGGTCCTAGGTGCAAACATGGGCATTCCTCCTCTGTAAAATGGGGAGCCTCTAAAGATTACTCTGAGGATAACTGGATGTAGTAGACGCTGTGGTGCACCACTCGTCTGCCCTGTTTCCCTGAAAGACTGAAGAAGCATTACCTGTTCCTTCTCTCAGCTCTAAGAGTTGGGGACTGACAGCTCACTAGAAGTTCCACTCCAGAATTTGTCGTAGGCTGAAGAGAACTGTCCTTACCCAAAGACTAACCTCCTAGGTGAGGGTGAGGAGGGCACGAATTGCATCCAGTAGGGCGAGACTGCATTAGAGTTGATTTCCCAGCCCCAACTCCTGCAATTGAGCCAGCCCACTGCAGAGCTTGATGGTGAGGCCAGAGAGTCAAGAGGTTTGCCTTTGTCCTAACTGCATTGCAGCCTAGCTCCTCTCTCTGCTCAGGCTTCCTTCCTTTACTCCCCCAATTAACTGCCTGCCTGCAAATCTCAGAGGCCATCTCCAGGAATGCTGCAGGAAAAAAATAATGCAAATGGATTACACTTTGCAAGCTGTAAATTACTACTCAAATGTTCTACATGGTGACACCAGCCTGTGCACGCATTAGGGAATACATTGGTAACAAAACAGCTGCAGTACACTCCCAAAAGCTAAAGAGGCCTAACTCCCCCTCTTTTCATTATCCCTCACACCAACACCTTCCTCAAAACACTGAACCCAGCACACAAATTTCCAGATGCATGCATCAGCTGCCGAAAGCTCCATGGGCTGCTTGGGCTGCTGCCAGCACCTCTTCCTTCATCAGCGCCTCACGGCCACCTTTTTATTTACCAACATCTTCACAATTCCTGCCCAGCCTCTGCAGCATGGTTCCACCCTCTCAGCCGAAATATTCCTACGATATAGCTAACCCGCCCTCCTCCCACAGACCGTGGAGTTGCTTTTAAGCTCCTTTCTTTCTCCCGGGTCCTTGGCAGAGCTCTCCCAGGGGGTGCAGCTGCCCGGGTCTTGAATGTAAACATGGGCATTCCAGGCAGGCGGCTCTTTTTCCTTTTTTTCCTTCCCAGGCTGAGCAGCAGCTCTGACCCCTCCACCCACTTCTCTCCATCACCCTTGACCAGGGCTGGGTTTCCAGGGTGTTCAAGACACAAGCTTCTCTCCATTCCAGAAACCTGCTTTCCCCCTTCCCTTTCAGTCAGCCACATTCCTCATAGGATCCCAAGGACAAGTGCAATTCTCCTTTTGTCTCCCCCTTAGGTTTGTGTTTTTCCCTTTGATGATGAGTAAGCTCTCAAGAGGTTGAGGCAAAGTGGATGTTGCATGAGAAAGCAACAGTACGGGCAAAGATATGAAGAAAGAAGCTGCGTAATTCATGCTGCAGACTGAAGGAGGCTGCTGAGGGGACGCTGAGGAGAAAGGCTGGAGAAGGATGGTGGTTGGGTGGCCGAGGTATTTAAAGGCCAGTCCCAGGAGTTCTGAATTTGCACCACAGACCAGCAGCTGTCAAACTGATGCCATGGAACTAATCCCCTGAGACCCATCGTGGGAGAAAAAAAACTGTGGGGGTGGAGAATGGAAGTATATTCTATAGCCTAAAAAGTATGGAATATGGGAACCACCAGAACCACCATCCTCCTGAGCATATTTGAGATCCACAGAAGTCCCATGGTAAATACCTCCGCCCTATGGCTAATTTATTTTACTTTGTTTACCCCGGTGCTTTCAAATCTATGAAACCTTTACTTTGGTTAAAAGCAATTAATGCGGTCTGCGGAAACAAGCTTCAGGAAATGCTGCTATAAGTTAGGCATTAGTAACTGAAAATGTTTGAAAGAGGAAACTGACATACTCGACTAATACAGTTTGGAAAATTAATTTGAAGTTTAGAGCGTTTGGGCGAAGAGAACCAGGGGAAAGATCAATAAAAGTTGGGGCAAAAGTTGAAGATGTACAAAACCAGACCAATGGGGCTGCAGGGAGAACTGAAGAGTGAGAATTAGAAGTCATTGGCTGGGGTAAGCAGAAATTTCTTTACTGGCTGAATTTTGGAAGAAACTGAGGGGAAAAAGAGATAAGATTTAGCACCTGGTTTCTGGTTTAAAGAACAATTTCATGCTGAGAAAATAGAGACATCAGAAGGAGAAAGGTAATGGATTTAATTTCAGATGTGGACATTGTATTTCCATGTTATCTAGGAACTTGTCTCTCTTGTTCTGCTCTGTATTCCCAAAGGTTGACCCATGGTAATGCCTCAATTAATGTGATTGAATAAGCAAAAAAAGACTTCAATAAGAAACATTAGTAAAATATGTTAGAAAAATAATCCATGGGACTTGGGTGCCCAGGAATAGTACTGAGTCTGTTAAAAAGGCTGCAGATAAACTGAAATTGAGGCATCTTAGTCTTGTATATCATTTCACTTTACATTCACACATAAAACAGGAAGTTAGGGGCCCTGATATCCAGAAAAAGCAATGCTGGCAAATGGAGTGTCATTTTTCAAAAGCTAAGTGAGTTTTATTTTAAAGAAGATAAATGGGGAAATAGAACGCTCAAACGAGATAAAAATAGTGATCAGTAGGGTGTAGGGAGGGATGGAAAAAGCTAAGATAGTGATTGAAATGGTGTCAAAGAAATGACTAAAGCCAAAACCCTAAATGTAGATGGGATTTTTAAATGTATTCGATATGCTTATACTCTCAAAGCTTATTTTTCTGTGTGAAAAATACCCTAACCTCAAGAAAGAGGAGGGAAAAGAGAGAGCTTTAAAAATTGCATGCTCCAGGCTTGTGGAAATCTATTGTCTGCCAGCATCAGACGTGGTATTTACTTCAAGCCATATTCTGCCATGTACAGTATTTCAAAACTGCCACCTAGTAATTTAAAATGACAAGAAAAATAATATAATGGATGCGTGCCTGATTTCTCTCTCTCCCATCCCACAATAAGGGCGAGAGGTCTGAAGACTCTTGATTATTCTCTCAAAGGAATAGCAAAGACTTTGAAAAAAGCAAAGTTGAATTTAATCTCTAGTTGGACGTTTCCTTTGATAACCTTGAACTCATTCATTCATTCCCCAGGGAAGGAAGGAGCACTTTATGAGGTCATTAGCATGGGATGGGCGATGGCCTGGTGGTGTTTCTGTTTTCCCCTGTGTGAAGTCCTTTCCCTTTCAGGGATATGTGCATAGAAGCTTCTAGAATATCATAACCAAATCTGATCTAGTCACCGATTGCAAAGTTTTGAAAATGTCTTATGACAGGACCTTTCACAGTAGGAACCAAATCTACATTTTCTCCAAGCTCATCTCCCATCTATTCCTCTCTGTATTCCCCTCAGCCACGCACATGGACACACTCACACTTTCTTAATGGACGCATGCTTGTTCATGTCCTCTTGCCTGTGCACCTTCTGTTCCTTTTGCTTGGAATTCCCTTCACCCATGGTCAACTCCTACTCTTCTTTAAGAGGCATTAACCTCCCCAGGGAAATGTCTTTACTATTGCGCCACAGGGTGACCACGCACAGCCATGAAACATACCAGAGGAGAGGGGAAGAGGAAGTCTAAAGAAAATGAGGCCAATGATATCTATTTCATATGCTGGGACTATCCTTTATTGTACAAAAATCAATCTAGGCAGTGACAATCAATAGCTGTTAACATCACAGAAACAGAAGCCACCAGGCATTTATGACTCTTGATGGAAGCACACAGCACCACCTATGATGTACTCATGCCAAAAAAAAAAAAAAAAAGAAAGAAAATCAAACCTGTGTCTGATCAAACCTGTAGATCTAATGCCTATTTATAGGAAACATGGTCAATAGCACAAGGATGTAGTCAACAAAATCCAAGTTATGGGAAATTCTGCAGGATGAATAATCATATTTTGTCAACAGTGTAATTAGAGGGAAAATAAAAAAAGAAGTTGGAGAAGAGCTTAAATTAAAAGACACCTTAAAAGACATCTTGACCAACTGCAATGGATGGACCTTTTTGCGATTCTAATGCAAACAAACTATTTAAGAATATGTGAAACATCAGGAATCTGGATACTGGATATTTGTTAATATTAAGCAATTTTTATTCAAGACATGTTAGGGTCATGTTTGAAAAATAAGGGCTCTTAGGGACTCTTTTCTCTCCCCAGTCTCCCAAACTCACTCGAACCCCAACAGTGAGGCCCACCAGCTTAGGGATGTCAGTGTAAAACCCAAGAAGAAAGAAATTCCCAACCTCTAAAATCAAAAAGAACCATCCTGGTATAAGGCAGGGAACATAAACAGATTGCTAAAGGATATTTTCAAAATATTAAAAGCATGACTCTTAGGTCATTATGAAATTAAATTCAAAGATTTTATTCAACTCATTCTTTAATGAGGGAACAAGAAAAATGTTAAAACCAATTCAAAAGAAAATCCAAAGGATGTGTGTGTGTGTGTGTGTGTGTGTGTGTACACACACATATGTATCTATAGCCTATATGTAGATAACACACAGTATAGGCAAATAAGAATGCTGAAATAAATTTGCTAATAGATGCAAAACTAGTTATTTTACCCGACAATAACATATAATGTTTGGGGTCATGTTTTCTATAAGCGAAAAACCAAAAGTCTCTCTAGTGGTCAAATTCATTTGCATTGCTATGGACAAGAATTACTTGTGTTAATAGTTTTTAACAAGTTAACTTCTTACCTACAGTGATGTAACACAGTCTAATCAAAAGAAAGACAAAGAGGCACACTCCAATAAATCATATAATCCCCATTGGGTGATTTAACATTGGCACCAGCGATATTTTAGGCTAATTTTTTTGTTGCAAGGGCCTGTCCTATGCATTATAGTATGTTTAGCAGAATCCCTGGCCTCTACTCACTAGATGCAAGTAACACACACCTTGCCCAGTTGTAACAATCAATAATGTCTCTAGGTAGATCCTGAGAGTTCTCATCACAAGGAGAAAAAAAATCTTTTTTGTATGTCGATGAAATAATGGATGTTAACTAAATTAATCATGGTTATCATTTCACAATTTATGAAAGTTAAGTCATTATGATGTACATCCAAAACTTATACCAGGTTGTATGTCAATTATAGCCCAATAAAACTGGGGGGAAATATGTCCAGACACTGATAAATAAGAACCACTCTTCTAAACAATACTCTATAATCCACCAAAAGGACATCTAGTAGTCTCTTTTCCCTACTTCCAAGTTTTGGACAATGTTTCCTGACCAGTCAAAACCAATTTTCTCCCTTCATTTTTTGCAATTACTCTCTACCCTAGAAAAGGCCCTCCAAATTAGATAGAAAGGGAGTTCTTAGAGAAAACCAGAAATATCTGAAACTTTGCTCAAGTACCAGGCCTGGAGCTGGGAAAAGGGCAGTGGACCTCCCTTAAAGGATTCGACAGATATAGTTCAGGAAAATAGCACAACTCAGAGAAAAGTTTCCTACCTACATAACGAAAAGTAGAAAGATCAGAGGACTTCTCTCAACATGGGAGAGTTGTAGACAGCTCCTTGAATTTCATAAGACCTAGCAGTTCAAACTCTAATTGAGACCTAGTTTTTGTTGAGAGAGATTGACCTAGAAGGCTTAGATTGAAGTTGAAACAAGAGAAGTCTCCCTCAGAAGGATGTCCTACTTGGGACCAGTTGGAACCATATGTCAGAAGACTGCTGGCTCCAGAGAGCTGAGGGGAGCTCAACCAGGACCTGCCCCATTGCAATATGCAGCCAAGGAAGCACCCACATTTCCTGTGCTGAAGGCTCAAAGGAACAGGTCATATATGGCATAGACAGAGTCAGCCCAGAGAAGAGACAACTTTTCCCCCTTTGCCACTATGCTCTGTATTCCCACCATTGAGTGTAGCGTGTAGCCTTGAGTCCATGGGGGAAGAACAAAATCTAAAATGTCCTGACTGTGACTGGGTTAAGTCTGAAGTGACTGAGAAATCACCGAATGTGACCAAAATTCCCAGGAGGTTACTGGGTGCTGTTTTATGTTATGTTCAGACTGGGAGTTCAGGGCCTCAGAATAAAATTTTATAGACAATAAAGTTATATTTTGCACATTCAAGTTAGTGACTATAAAACTTGTACCAGTGCAGGACTAGAAAGGCTATTCCCTGGACTGTCTAGAAACATGTTTTTCTATAGATCAGCACAGAACTTGCTTTGGGAAAAGTAAAACTGAACTATAGAGAATAAACAAAACCAATAGAAAAATTTGGCCTCTCTAGGAACTGAATCATCCCCCAAAACTGAGAGACATTAGCCAATGTTCATTACATGGTTGTAGAGTACTACAAAATGCCTGTAAGGTAAAATCTAAATAACACCTGGTTATTTTTATACTATAATTTCTTTCTCATGCATTTTTTCCACCATACCACAAACAAATGAGTTTTCAGAAAATAGAGACATTCAGAAAACAGATATTTCAAAATTTCAATCTACTGGTGGAGTTTCAATCAGAAGCGTAAATCATTTATAAATTCAATAACTGTTCCTTTAGCATCTTATGTGCTAGATACTGGAGGCAGAGCAGGAACAAGTGGATTAATACCCTGCTTGCTGATGTTCATACTCTAGGGGGTGAGACAGACATACACATCCCCTAATAGATAACGTGATAGGTATTGTAAAGAAAAATAGAACAAGATAAAAGGACACAGAGTAACATGTTAGGTGAGTATTCGGGGTAGCCTTTTGAACAGTCATAAATAAAGTGAGGGAACAAGTTACTGGCTATCAGGAAAAGAGTGTTCCAGACAGAGGATATATTAAGTTTGAAAACCCAGAGGAGTGAGTACGTCAGCCTATTTGAAGAAAAGCAAGGAAGCCGCTGGTGAAGGAACAAAAGAGATGGTAGGAGTTAAGGACGGAGGTAGGTGAGAGCAAAGTTATGTAGGTCATGGTAAGAACTTTTGGACCTATTCTAATGAGACAGGAATCCATTAGAGAGATGTTGAAGCATGGAATGATCTGACTTATGTGACTTAATGATATGACTTGTGTATTGAAAATAGGCTAAAAGTTACAAATGAAAACAAGGAGACTGCCTAGGAGATTTTGCAGATCATATGAGGTTAGAATGGTAAAAACCGAGTTGGTGAGAAATGGTTACATTTAAGATACATTTAAAAGGCAGAGTCAGACAAGATTTGCTGATGGATTGAATATAGGTATGAAGGAAAGTGACATTAAAAATAACTTCCAAATTTTTGGCCTGGAGTTATCATTTATTGAAGACTAGGGGAAAAGCAGTTTGGCAGAAGATTCAAGAATTTGGAAATGTCAACTAGACACTCGATACTCAAGACTAGAATTCAGGAAAGAGGTGAGAGTTGAACACATTATATTTGTGGAAGTCATCAGCATATGGATGGTATTTAAAGCCTGATCCTTATGAGTTCCCCAAGAGTACTTTTGCCTTGAAGGACTTCCAAATGTATAAAAAAAATGTCAATTTGCAGCTAAAATTCAAACTAATAGAATAGATATTTTTGAATTTTTTATATCTTTCAAAGAAGAATCTCAGACAGTATGAAAAATTTGATTTCTATCATGACAAATGGTACTCCAGCTAAGTTAGGTCAAAAATCTATATTCATTAAAATTTTAAAACAAGAGACTGACATTTTCCTTCTTATCACTTTGTTCTACTGTATGATACATATTGAAAATGTTATACTCAACTTTCTGAAGCAGACTGTACAAAAAGCATCACAGTTATAGTTGTAAAATCATTCAGAAATGATGTTCAAATGATTAATCATTGTTAGAACTGTTACAACAAATAGGCAATCAATTAAAATATCTTGTATTCTTAGCCAATGCTGTTTGAGTAATGGAAATGCTTTACAAAAATTTATTATACTGTTAACTCCTATTCAAGATTTTCTTGAAACAAAAGCAACACTTGCCAAATATTCAATAATCAAAGATAAGAGAGCAATATGATTTATGATTTCTCATAGATATCACATTGCATATGAATGAGCTAAATCTGAATCACCAAGTAAAAGAAAAGCTTATTTGTGACTTTGCTAGACAAGTACAAAAATTAAATGTTTAAATTTTTCATAATATATATAAAGATTTTGTAAGTTTTTCTCATATGAATCAATATGCAGATGATTTTCATTGTAATTGAGAGTTATGTAAGCTGCCTTTAGAAACTACAAGAAAAATTTAAAAACTTTGTTTATATTGATAAATTTAGAATTGCTTTTCAATTTATACAATCCTCTTGAACTCAATGTTAACAATACTGCATTGACACAAGAATGAATTTACTGAACTTGGACAGATGTAGTTTTGAAACTCATATTTAGCTTCAAAGTTAAATTAATACTTCTACAAAAGATGAACCTATTTTTGCCAACCCGAATGTGAATTTCAGAATAATTATTTTTCAGTACTTAACTTAGTTATTCTAAAACTTTAAACTATGTTTGGAAAAACTTAGGTATGAATTTACTTTTCAATTATAAATTGTATTCAATGTGAATGCTGATCAAGTATTGCCAGTGAAAATTCTGCATTTAGCATCCAAATAGAGATGTGCCGTAATGTAAAATCCATACCAGATGTCAGAGTTGGTAAGAGAATGTAAAATATTTCACTAATATTTTTATATTGATTACATGTTAAAAATATTTGTGTTGTATCCAAATTTTCATTTTTTTAATCCAATAAGTCATTTTCTCTTAAGATTTTAAGCAGAAAGTCGTTCTTCTACCCAAAAAGATAAAACTCATCTGCTGGATTTTGAACACAAAAAATTTGGCAGAGAATTTGCAAATAACAAAGAACGTAGGTACTGAGCATTCAGATTAAAGAGACTGACAGAATATCCCCAATACTTTACAGTAAAGTAGATGGCTAGCCCTTACAAAGTATTTTATACAGATGTCAAATGTACTTGAACTAAACTTAGTATGTAAGTATTATACCTTAAGCAAATACCTCAGCAAAGATCGACTTTTATGAGTCCTGAAACAACTAATACAGCATATACAGTGAATAATTTACAGACGAGCATCTACAAAGCCAGAAAGAGAAAGAGGCGGCCAGACCAGATATTCTGTTAGGTGCACTGTCTAAGTATTGCCATCAATGACTGGGTAAAAAAGAATTGGAAATTAATCTTAAAGTTCTCTATGAACTATTATAGATGGTGCATATTTTGTGCATTTGTTATATATATAGGGTAAAAAATAGAGCAGTCTCACTCAACAATTTGAATTTATAAATTTTTAGCATCTTCACAAAAAATTTAACTTAAACAACTCACTTAGGGACATTTATAGACAGATACAGGGACTGAGCGAATGCTCGCTATCAAGACTAGATACCAGTGCCATAACAAGAAAAGAAAGAATTCAGCTTGAGACCTGTTTCCATCTGGATGTGCTACACCTTGCTCTCACAAATCAGGCAAGAACCAACATCATTACACCAACACTTGGACTGAATATAACAATTCTGAAGAACAGTATGCGAAAGATTACCTGCAAGACATATTATTGGAGGAGGTCTTCAAAAGAACATGAATCCTAGTTGACCTGCGAGCTGAACCTGAGCAATTGAAGGCTCTCACTCCCTCCCATCTTGGAATATGCCATTTGTCAACTGTTTTCACACTAGGAGCCACTTCAAAGACTCAGCATTGAGAGGACAATGTGTTTTTGAGAACTTCTGTACCCCATTAAGGCTTCTATATAAACTCTGAAGATTCTGGCAGGGCAGGTGGAGCTCTTTATCTTGGCAATCCTTGTAAGTTCCCTTACTTATTAAAATTGCCACCTACTAATCAGGAGTGGTCTGCCTCTGTCCTCAGTCTCTCCTTACCCTCCATGTATGGGGCCAGTTTTAGATTTCACCCAAGGAACTCAGAAGCTGCGAACCATGATACAGTCATGTGTCATTCCAATGTTTCTGAGAATGAGGCCGCAAATATGACTGTGGTCTCATGAGATTATAATGAAGCTGAAAAAATTCCTATGTGATAGCACAACACATTTGTCATGTTTGTGGTGATGCTGGTGTAAACAAATCTACAGCACTGCCAGTCATATAAAAGTATAGCACATACGATTACATCTAGGTTCATATAAGTGCAATCTATGTTTGCACAAAGACAAAATCACCTAACACATTTCTCAGAACATATCCCTGTTTTAAGCAGCACATAACTGTATGTTTACATATCTAATACCCTCAGTAGCTTTTAAAGAGAAATAGGCAGAGAATTAGGTACTGGCCCATATGCTATCACTGATGTTATTTTGCATCTCTGGAATTTTTCTCTTTTTAAATGTGAACATGAAATTTATGATTCTCAGCAAGAAGATCCTATTCAAATCCCCTAAGAAGTTTTTTTTTAAAACACACATTCCCATCTCTAGGGGACTGTTTACCTGCCATGATTGGAGGAAGTTGAGGGTTTATCAGGAAGAGGGGATTTGTGTGGCTTTTGAAAAAAACTCCCAAGCTGAGTCCATATACTACACTCAACTTGTGCACCCCACCCCCACCACGGTCCCCAGCCAACTAAGACAACCCCGGGTTCTATGACTCATTGAATCATGAAATAATGTAATATCTATGGCATAACAAAACATCTCTCGCCCACTGATTTCTGTGACATTTGACTGCAAATAGCCTGTCGAAGATAATGAAGTTCCTATGACTGAGCACTCCCACTGCCCCTCCCCCCAAAACCCTTAACTCCCTCTTTTTAACTTATTCGGTTTCTGCAAACCAGGGCCAAATTAGAAAATTAAACCTAGCAGACGGAAACATGCTAAACATTTGCAGAATAAGCACACAGAAAGTATAATCATCAGTTTTTATTATGAAATTTGTAAAAGCAACGCACTTCCAATTTGGAATCTTTTTCCTAATGAAATCATTTTTCTCATCCTCCCAGCTGTGCAGGGAGTGCGAGTTATCACGAGCTTTGCTGTCACAACTCCACTTCCACTTGAGTAAAAGGAGTAAATGACCTGCTCTCACCATATTGAACTGATAGAGGGGATTTCAACTTTTAGTCACCCGGGGCACAGTCTACATGTCTTCGGTCTCAAACGTTTGAGCATCAGTTAGCATACACGACAGGATAACTGACGACTGACAATTCAACCAATACATAGTTCAACGTTCTCCTCTCCTCTGCTTTGCACTTAAAGAGAAGTGTTGCTCTAGGATTATTTTCTTTTGAGGGTATGTTTTGAGATTAAATCAACTAAAAATTACATTTCTAAATAATACGTAAAAGAGATTGCCTGAAAGATTTTGCTAGACTTCCTAAAAAAAAAAAAAAAAGGCAGTGGATGAGCTATCTTAGAAAATTTCAGATCAATAATAAAATGATATGTAAACACAAGTAGAGGTGACAATTTATTCTCTTTCTGCAATACAAGTTTTGAAATTACTTCTCCATTTATGCTTTATAAGAAAAATTCCAAAAGGGAGGGTAAAATATAGTTAAAATTTATAGTCAGAGTTCCATTTAAAAAAGAGAAAATGTCACTAAATCGTATGCGAGGTTTGTCACCATCACCTACATTTCAGAATGTAAGCAAGGAGTACAAGTGATTTGATATTTTTATAAACTCACCTGGAACTGAATTGGACGTGAAGTGGAAGATAAAAACTATAATGTCATATTCTATTTTCAAAGATAGTCTAGCTCTGGCATATGTGATTGGTATTTTTCACTCTAAAGTTATAGATTTATTTGCCTTATATTTCTTTAAGTCTTGACATTTTATTTATTTAAATAGTATGTATTTACTGAGTTAAATAAGAAAAAATAAAGTCATGCCTTGCAATCTTATTATCCAGAGATGGTTGTTAACCCTCCCTGTGGACTTTGAGTGTGAGTGTGTGTGTATGAAGAAATTTTAAAATAGCATGTATTCCAACAAGTCTTGTATCTACAGATGAACATAATGAGACATCTTGGAGCAAATTTTCCTTTTTCAGAAGAGTCACTTGACTGACCCCACTTAGTCAAACAAAAAAGTAGCAGGCACCTATTACTAGGGGTAAAGACAAGACAGAAACTTCTGGAACTTGACAAAGTCTCAACCTTCCTATATCCCTCAATATGCAGAATCAGCATTTGTGGAGCAGGTGGACAATTCTGCACAAGGATCTAGGAGCCTCCTGGGAAGAAAGGAAGGTGAGTGTGTTTTTCCCTTTTTGAGGTTCAATGTTATTAGACTGTGGGATGGTCTTGACGATGGAGAGTGTGGTGGCCAGAAGGGACCACAAGGACCTCTCCAGGAGGGTAGGGGAAATCTGAGGGAATCCTTTGTCTCAAAACATAAGGTCTGGGGAAAGGGCTTGTCCCAGCACAGTGTGTGGCTGAGCCTAGAAGAACCTCAAGATTCAAACTGTTATGTGAGTCCGATTAAAAACAAAAGAGGTAACCTGGAAATTCTGAGGATGGAGCCCCACGTGGCCTATGTAGATATCTGAAGCAGCCAGTAGAATGGTGCCTTATTACAGCAGGGGAAAGAGATGCATGAGATCATACCCCTAGAACAGTATGAAACCCAGAGAAGGAACTCAGTAAAGGATCGGGGAGGAAGGCAGGCAAGAGTGCTTATGGACCCAATCAACCAAAGCAATAATGACTTCTAAAGACAAGGCCCACTACTGAATGAATCAGATTATGCATAGACCCATTTAGACTGAATAAGCCCCTGAGGTTCTTGAACAATTTGGGGTGGAATAGTCTTCAAGAAAGCTATGGGACTGTCTCTTAAAATAAAATTCTGAAATCTCAAAAGATCTTAGCGGCAAGAGGGACGTGATTGTATTTGTAACCTAATCTGGTGAAGCGACTATACCAGCAACGTGTGTGTGTGTGTGTGTGTGTGTGTGTGTGTGTGTGTGTGTGTGTAAACAGTGCATCATATGGAACATTCTTATAAATTACTCATTTTCCCTTAGTTTATTATATGTTGATTCAAATATTCATTCATTCAATGAACATTTATCAACTATTATGTACTAGGCATTGTGCATACCATGTTGAGTAATGCACTGCCCTGCCCTCTGAGGTTTCACAGCGTAATAAGCCAATATAATAAATTATGAAGGAACTTGGTAAGTGCTATCATTGAGAGATAAATGCAGGATGGAAAGCCAGATTAAAATTAGATAGAGGTGGTTTTACTTCCTATTTCTTTGACCACTATCCAATCTCCTTCTGTTTCTGCTTTGCCTACAGACAGGAAAGCCACAGACAGAAAGAAGGTGAAATAGGATGCTCGGCATGTCCCATGGTCAAGGCAGAGGAAGGCTGATGACATTATTGGACTTGGTACTTAGATGGTCACTGGTAAATCCTTCAAAAACAATTTTTTTAAATACTGCGATCTTTTCATTTCAGTGAGCGAGGACCCAAAATAAAAGTGCCTTTTGGTAGAATAAAAGAATTTTGCTTTTTCCAACTCTGAGTCTCTGTCACCTTCCCTCTATTCAGAGGAAAGAAAATAACCTGCCCCCTGCTTCCTGAACCCTCCTTCCTTTCCTAGGACAAAGGAAGGAACAGCCCCACCCCACTAGGAGGGTCTCACCCTCCGCTCTCATGAAGCCTCGGCCCCCGCCTCCCTAGTTTATGTATTTTGCATATATAAAAAAGGCTCTGAGGGAATCCTTTGTCTCAAAACATAAGGTCTGGGGAAGAGCTTGTCCCGGCAGTGTGTGGCTGAGCCTAGAAGAACCTCAAGATCCTGTGGAGGTGAGGGGTCTGTGGAGGCGAGGAGTTAGGAGAGCTCATGCTTGGAACAGACAACAGAATGTTTTTAACTCTACCTTCCCTCCTCTCCAATAGCCACCCCCTCTAGACTGAGCCCTCTGGCTTCCCAGACTCAATACAGTGCTTATGAACTGAGGATGAAGAAGAGAGAAAATGATTCAAAATTCTCCCAATTCTATCCTTAAAAGAGATATCCCTTCAGTGCCTCTTCATTATTTTCTATCTCTTTTTTCAAGGAGGCATTGTAGAAACTTAAAAATGGGAAATTGGGCTTCAGGAAATTGGAGCTTTACAAGCAGATGATATATATATAGATATATAGATATATATATACACACACTATATATATGTGTGTGTGTGTATATATATATAATGAAAAGGGGCAGGTCTGTCTGCCAGTAATTAGTGCTGAAAACTGGAAGCCAGCAACCAAAACCAACCAAGTAATCCAGTCCCTCATAGCATTGGTGAATGACCCCCAGCCCGAGCACCCCCTTCAGGATAGATATATATATAACCCGAAGACTATATATATATATAGTCTTTAAGTTGCTTGATGGATTTTCATTCAACTACATTTACCTGGTTGTAATGGCAGCTGCCCACTCAATTTCCCTTTAAAAATTCACAGATGTGTGTGGCAATAATTGTAGGTCCACTGGCAGCTGATCTGTTTTTACAGAGTGAAGGAGTCGCCATCTAAAACCCATAAACTGTCACAGTCTGTCATCATTGCAAAGATGCGGCCATTATTTAAATTAGACTGTGAATGATTTTTCTTCTCTATGATGGCTTTTCAGATGGTGATATGTCATAAGCAAGCCACAATAAACTGGCGTTAAGCATTCTCGAACCATTAGTCCCGCCCATAATTTGGTTCTTTCAGGAAAGCACACAGATGGTATAAAAAAAGATTTTGTCTCTGTTAAAGCCTGCCAGGGGAAAAAAATCCAAGGAAATCTTTTTGACATAACTACCTGACTATGAGCTGGGCATTATGGCTGCTGAGAGTAGAAAAAACTAAACGAGCCTCACTTATTGCCAGCTGTGATATATCTTTGGCAAGAAGTCTCTTATCAAATCAGGACAACAGTAATCTCACCTTTGTTTAGTATTCAAGAGTTCATAAAGCCTTAAGAGACATCATTTTATTTAATTTTCACAGGAATACTATGCACTGGTAGAGCACACCATCTCACCATGATTCTCATTCTCGATCGAGGAAACTGAGCCTTAGAAAATTTTTGGTGATTCACCAAAGGTTACAACAGAGTTGGTAAGTGAACAGAACCTAAACTCAGGGCGTCTACCTTCACAGCTCCTCCTTTCTAAAGCCTACAGTTGCGTCTGCCTCCATTGAACCTCTCTTTTGTGCAATGAGTTCATTTTTTAAGTGTTTCAAAAAGATGAGCAGTCAAGTTCAAGGGACACTCTTAATGCAGTGGTTCTCATACTTCTCAAGCTGCACGTTAGAATCACCTGGGAGCTCTTAAAAATGCCGATTTCTAAGCCACACCCCAGCCCAAATAAATCAGAGTATCTGGGGATGGGACCTGATGTCAGTATTTTTTTTTTCTTTTTTAACTACCAAGAGATCACAATGTGCAGCCAAGGGTATTGTTTCAAAAAAATCACTGAGCTTTAGCATCTCCTGAGAAGCTTGACAGACAACAGACAACTGATCCTAATCTGGAGGGTGTGAGTCATCAGACAGAGGCAGAACTCAAACACCCGAATTTTTTAAAAAGCTCCTCCAGAGATTTGGATGCACGAAAAGTTTAAGAACCATTGCTTTAGGGGTTAAGAAGATCAACTTTTAAGTTAGAAGGCTTTACTTTTGACAGCTCTGCCACTTAGCAACTCTGAGACTCTAGACAAGTTAGTGAAAAAGCTCAAAACTTCGGTTTCCTCATCCATAAAAAGGAAATGATAGTCATACTTACTTTTACAGTTGTCTTGATATTAAATGATATAATGCAGTGGTCGTCAAGGTGGGGTCCCTGGACTAGCAGTATCTGCATCCCCTAGGATATTAACAGAAACCCAGAAATTATTAGCCTCACCCACCCCTACTGAATCAAAAGCTCTAAAAGCTCTGCGAGAGGGGCCCAGCAGCACAGGTATACTTTGGAGTTACTGCCTGTGTAATTCCAGACCACCACAGTAAAGCAAGTACCTGATAAAAGTGGGTCTTAATCATTTTTATAGTGGAGGGTCTTGCCTTCAATTTGTAAAATCACAACATCTGTGGAGCTCAATAAGTGAGCGGTAAAATGAGCTATGCCTGCTATGCCAGTATGTAACAAGAAGCCCTCAGGTGACTGCTATGCACACTAATGATTGGTCGCTAACAATGCTTTTAGGTGGCTACCAGTGCCTCATGCACAGGGCGTACTCAACAGATGTTAGATATTATGTTGTTATTGTCAACATCATTATTGTTATCTACATTTGTGTGAAAAGTTTCTAAAGCATGGTAAAATAACCTCCAAAATAACAGCTGAAAATGAAATTACAACCAGCCAAGAAGAGCAGGCTTAATGTCAAGATTACTACTACGATTATCAGCACAAATGATCTTTGTCTTCATGAACCATTCAACATTCCTAGTGAATTGTGACCATCTGACCATATTATTTCCTGTTTAAAAACCCATCAATAAAGGAGAAAAAATGGCATAGATGATAGAAGCATTGTTCATCCTTCTTGTGACCAAATCAAAGTTGTGACAGAAACACGGAACAAACAGCAAACAAAGTCACCTGAGATCTAGATGAACAGAAGCACTACAACTACAGAGAAATATTTAATCACCCTGCACCGATAGAAGGTAGGAGGGGGCAGAGACGTGAAGCTGCCTGGTCCGAATCAGCTGAGTGGGACAGAGGCTGCGGCAGCAACAGCCAGCAGGTGCAGACGCCTCTTAAAGGGGCTGTGTCTGCCAGTGGACTTTCGCAGTGAAAGACCTGCTCTCTCTGAGCACCAGAGCACGGTTGGCTGCACAGGGGCACCAGGGACTCACAGAAGGACAGAGTTGTCAGAGCAAGGGCTGGAGGCGAGGATCTCTCATGGGCAGAAGTGCCGGAGGTATCCGCTGTTCCTCGGTTGGCCCTCCCCACTCCCAGTGTGCAGACTCAGTGCCGCCACAGCTGAGACATCATCTAACTGGATAACAGAGGTCGCTCTGCCCAGAGGATTCCCTGAAACTCTGCCTCCCCCACATCCAGTTATGTCCTTGGCGAGTCTGATTCTTCTTGTTGAGCAATACCAAGACTACTACCAGTGGCAGCTGACCTTGGTTTCTGGCATGGCCTCTTGAGGCAACTATAAGCACAGTTTCTGTGGATTGCTTGCTGAATCTTAACAGGTGGCCCTGGAGGGGTAGAGGCTTGGGCTAGATTTGGCCTGCAGCTGAACCCCTCTCAGGACTGTACCACTGGACACATATAACCATATAATAGAACAAGACAGAGATCCAGGAATAATGGAGTCAAGCAACCTAACAGATGCAGAGTTCAAAACACTGGTTATAATGATGCTCAATGAACTTAGAGAAAGTGTAGATGAATTCAGAGAGAACTTTAACAAAGAGATAAAATACATAAAAATGGAAATGGAAATTATAAAAGGAATCAGTCAGAAATGAAGAAAACACCCGAGATGAAGAATATATTAGAGGGACTAAAGCGTGGATCAAGAAGAGAATTGAATCAATGATACAGAAGATGGAGAAGCCAAAGACACTCAATCAGAATGGCAAGAAAAAAGAAGCCAAGACTATAATAATAATTTAAGGAGCCTATGGGACACAAACATAAAAATATTCATGTCATAGGGGTACCTGAAGGAAAACAAGAAGTTAAAGAGCTATTTGAAGAAATAGTGATGGAAAACTTTCCTAATTTGTTGAAGGAAATAGACATACAGCCCCAGGAAGCTCAGAGAGTCCCAAAAGAGGTGAACCCCAGAGAGGCCCACACCAGGACACATCATAATTAAAATGTAAATCCAAAGAAAGGATCTTAAAAGCATCAAGAGAAAAGCAGTTAGTTACCTACAAGGGAGCACCCATAAGACTAGCAGTCGATTTCTCAAAAGAAACTTTGCAGGACAGAAGGGCTTGGCACAATATATTCAAAGTGATGAAAACCCAGAATCTATAACCAAGAGTACTTTATCCAGCGAAGCTATCGTTTAGATTCAAAGGACAGATAAAGAGCTTCCCAGACCAAAAAAAGCTAAAGGAATTCATCAACACCAAGCCAGTATTATAGGAAATGTTGGAAGGACTTTTTCAGAAGAAGGAAAACAAAGTACCAAAAACATGAATAAAAAATGGTAATAACTATATTCCTATGAACAAGTACCTGAAATGGAAAAGAATTAAGTGCTCCAATTGAAAACACAGGCTGGCTGAAAGCATAAGAAAATAAGACCCCTACATGTGCTGCCTACAAGAGACTCACTTCAGATTAAAAGACACACACAGACCAAAAGGAAGGGGATGGAAAAAGATACTGCCTTGATGGACCTAGAGGGCATTGTGCTGACCGAAGTAAGTCAGATAAAGACAAATACCACATGATTTCACGTACACGTGGAATCTAAAGAAAAATAGAACAAAAACGGAAGCAAACTCAGATACAGACAATATTTTGAGGGTTTGAAGGGGATGGTGAAAAAGGGCAAAGGGATTAAGAAGTACAAATGGATAGTTACGACATAGTCATGGAGATATAAAGTGCAGCGTAAGGAAAATAGTCAACGATGTTATAATAAATATAAGTGGGAAGAGGGGAACTCGATTTAGTAGGGTGATCACTTGGTGAGCTACGTGAATCTCTGGTCACTGTGCTGTACAACTGAAACTAACATATTATTATATGCCAACTATAATTTTTTAAAAACTTATTGAATGATACAATGTAAATATGAGCAACTGTTTATTATATTTCAATAAAGCCAGAGGGGAAAAAATATCAATTGTTTTAACTGCCTATAGTACAGACTCTAAAATCTGGTTTTTCCTTCCTTGTCAAACTGGTACGTGTCATTCTCTCCCTCCCTATCTATGTCCCTGACTTTTTTTTTTTTTAAGATTTTTGAATAAGCCATGCTCCTGACTACCTTCTGATTCCTGATAATTACCCTACTAATAATCATTATATTTCTGGAGAAGGAAAGAATGCAAAATCAGAAATTAGTCCATTAGTCAAAATAGACCTGCTGAGTTCCCACCATGTGCCTACCGTATCCACAGTAAAGTGCTGGGGCTACATGGAGAAAAACAAAACAAAACGTTCTTATCCCTAACTAATAGAGTCTAATTGGGAAAAAGAACAGGCATTAAACAGGTGCTCAAAAATAATTAAATTGCTACACGTGTGCAAAATTCTACAAAAGAGAAATGCAAGTTGTTAAAGGAGACTATTCCAGGATACATGACATGGTCTACAGGCAGCAGATGCTGGTGGACTCAGGGAGTGCCTCCCGAGGAAATGTCTAACCCAAGACTGAAGATGTGTAGAGCTAGGCAAGAGGAAGGAGCACAGGTGGAGATGTTGCAGTCACCCCTGGTAGAGGGAATAATGAGGTCCGGAAGTGAGAAAGAGCATGACGTACTCTGAGATGGTTTGGCCAGGACAACTCAGAGCTGATGAACACCTGTCTACTCTAGTCTCTATTATCAACTTTAGAATGAAGCGCGGTGACTTAAACCAGTGTTACTTTATTCTCTGTGTTTGTCTGAGACCCCAAGAAACTATTGTTAGCTCACATTGCTGAAACTTTGGGAAACTAACAAATGAAGCTGCCATGAACAGAAATCCAAAGTCTTGGGGTATTTTTCATTCCACTTGGACTTCAGAGCTAGTCAAAAGTTAGGCAGAATAAATGGTGAAGAAATGTGACGAAAACTTAAAAAGAAATTATATTATTTTTGCCTTAAGGAAAAAAGATGAAAAGCAATTTTATATTGGTCTTCTATATATGAAAGGCTTTTATATATAAGATGATCTGTTTTTCTTCATCTCCATGGAGAACAGAGGAAGAAGAAATGTGTTTAAACAGCAGTATTAAAATAAGTTAAATCAAATAAGTTTGATATAAAACAGTTTCTTGACAATAAAGAGAATTAAGTTTTGGGGATGTTACAAAGGGAGACTTAAGTAGTTTCCCCGAAGGCATTTCTAAATAAGCTAGATTTTCCTATATTGGAGATATTTTACCTGGAAGCAGAATGGTGAACTATACAGTTTCTTCAAGTAGTTTGCTGTCCCATGAAGTACATTCCAAAGAAAGCAAAAACCGATGGAAATAAATTGAAACAGTAGTGCCACCTAGTGGAATGTTCAGTAATAACATTCAATATACCAATCCATGATTGAATAAATTTCTATGCACTTTAAATGTTAAAACTAATTAATATTTTTTAGACCTAGATCCAAACCTGTTTCATGATTATATGTTCCAATTCATGAATCAGCTACATACACTTAAGGGAAAAACAAGCCCAACATTATAAGGCCAACTTCTCACTAAATTCTCCAGAGGAAACTGGTAGATTTTTACTTCAAGAGTCAGAGTTTAAAGGCTACACCCAACAGAGCTGGAATGCTTTAATTAAATTCTTAAAAGCCACACTCCTAATGTATGTCTTGCATTTCCCAGATTTGAAGCGAAGTACAAGTCTCTTTTACTGAGATAAAGGGTCGTTGCTGATGAGTAGTCATCGGAAAGCAAAAATGACGGTTTGGGCACTTTTGGCTGCCACCCCCCTAGTCCAGCAGTCCCCAACCTTTTTGGCACCAGGGACTCCTATGAGAATCTAATGCCTGATGGTCTGAGATAGAACTGAGGTGGTGATGCTAGCGCTGGGGAGCAGCTGCAAACACAGATGAAGCTTCGCTTGCCTGTCACTCACCTCCTGCTCTGCGACTCAGTCCCTAACAGGCCATGGACTGGGTACCAGTTCGCGGCCTGAGAGTTAGGAACTCACTAGTCCCTTTTAGGTGATCTCTCTCAGACAAGATCTTCTGGGAAACATTCCATTGCCTTAGGTAGTCTTCCTCACTGTAGATCCCAAACTCCTGTTTTGTTGTTAGTCAGGCAAGCTACTATAGACTGAATTAGTCACCACGGAGGGAGTGTTTTGAGGAATAGTTCATCAAAGATTTTAAAGTCTGGTTAATAGTCTCTGTTCCCCCCATTCTCCCGCTCCCGACCCTCCCCCCGCCACACACACACTTGTCTTCCTGTCGATCTGCTTCTGACACTTCAAGGCTCACTTAAAAGTTTCCATTGCTTTCCTGCCAACCCTCCTGGACACAACTGCTTCCTCACTTATGGACAAATAAAGCTTCAAACATCTTATTATGAAACTTGTGGAACTGAAATAGAGATATTTATCTGTGTCTCTCTCCCAGGGTACAGCGTACACAGTAAATGTTCAGTAAATATTGTATGAATTGAATTGAATTAAATGATGCAAATTTTCAGACATGCCTGAGATTAGTCTATGTTCTTCAAATCATCCACTAATTGATTATTCTTCCTATTCAAAATCCTGACAATGAAATTATTAATACAAAATGAGGTACTGTTTCCCAATTTGAGTTCCAGATTGCATAATGCATGTGTTTATGTAATAATTAAAATTTCCCTAAATCAAAAGAGATAATGCAACTCTGAGTTGAAGAGAAACTAGGTATCAGAGAACCAAATACATCTACAAAATGTTTTGAAGTGACTTTCATTTAAATGATGTTAACACAGAAGTTAGTCACAGTAAGTCATTTTTTAATTTTTATTCACCCAATACAAAGAAAGCTCATTTCCTAGATAGTCTAGAGAATTCTGTCAAGGGAAAATGGCTTATTATTTTTTATTGATACTGCTTCATTACTTTATCAAACACCAGTGCTCCAAAATATTGAGATTCTCTCCACCCACTCACCAAGTCATCCTGCCGTCAATATAGTACAATGCTAAGAACAGACATAATCTCAGAAACCCCTTATTCTAATGTTAGTCCTTTCTTTCTCCACATTGTTTCTCAAAGTAAAGACTTATTGTCTACTGTACACCTTTCATGGCCTTAAATATCCTAAATAGATTTAAATTCAGTCAAATCACAGATTTTGTTTTTGTCTTTGTTTTTTGTCACACGTAAACATCTGGAATCATGACAGACTTGTTTGTTGAATGAATAAATAAGAGTGGTGGAACCAAAACTCAGATCTAAAAGTTTCCACCTTAAATCCAGTGCTTTTCTCAATATATCACAGCTGGTAAGAGTGACACATTGTGGTAGAGTACTAAATACATCAGTTGACAGATTTCCTATTTGTAATCTGGCACAGTGCAAAAAAAAAAAAAAAAAAAAAAAAAAAAAAAAAAAGATGAAATGGTGATAAAATGGGTAAGTCAAGATGGATATTAAAAGACTATACTACATAAGCCTACGCTGACACTCAAAATGTTTACTTCATGTACTGTAAAATATTTAAATGTTTAGTCCTAAAGTTAGCAAGAAGATACAATATCTTTTATTGGATTCCAAACACACTTGAGAATATTTTTAAGATATGTATTTTATGTAAATGTATTCACATCATATGCACCATAAGTGACTAAATTCTTATTCAGGAGCTAACCCAATTTAAAAATGTGTTTTCTTATTGTCGAACTCTCCCTTGCTATCTGTGAGGGGGCACACAGGAAACCAAAGGGGTAGAATGCAAATCTGTCAGTGTCGTCTTTTTTTTCACATTCATCAGCCAAAAGCTCCAGTGGGAAAAAAAATTGAAAACCTGGTAACCAATAATGCAGTTTCATAAATGTTTCTAAAAATTATCTTCCTTGTCTCTGATTTTATTAAAAAGGATTACCAGGGAACCGATTTTAAGTAGCAATAATCCAACCCATGAAGATTTTGTAAAAGACTCTAACCAAGAGCTTTTTCTCTCCTATTATAAACAAAAGTAAAACCAGTAAGCCAAGGAGACTGTAGCAATGTATTTATTGGAAATGAACTAGACATTACATATATTGGATGAAGATGTAACAATGCAGGAAGCATAACTGATACAACATTTAAAAAATCACAAAAGAAAAAGGAAATTCATTCTCAAAAGAAATACTGTATCCAAGACACCTCAATCTCTGAACACCATAATACAACTCATAATGTTGACTTTGAAGATCCAGAATAAAATTTACTTTAAACTGAATAACTGAAAGGAAAAGTTTATTTTCCCAACTTGAAGATTCCTTGGCTACCACCTGTGTATCACACACATCATGTAGTTTCCATCACCTGATGAAAACAAACACCAGGTGATATTCATCATATCCCTCATAGGAAAAACTTCTCCTACGAATAGAAAAATTGAAGGGAAATCCAAGCAGTGAATCAGTCGGCGGCCCCAAGTGAATGGGGTACTTAAAATCAGCATTTTCTACAACCTAGAAATTACACTAATTTTACTAATAAGACTTTATTTTCTTTTAAGAAACTGCCTGGATTAGAGGGCATGCTGATTTATAACAAGAGTGATTACATTTACACTGAGTATGGCTGTGCAGGAGGGTTTCAGGTGCTCATCATCTGCTCACTACAACTCTCCGAAGCCTTTAGAGCTGTACTCTTCTACTCTATAATACGCTGTAGCTTGTGTATAACAAACTCCCTTTGAAGAAGAGTATCCCAGATGATCCATCTGTGATGACATAAGTACTGCAAAAAGCAGTAATGATAAACATTGTACGGAAAGGCAAAAATGCTGCACCAACTTTCAGAGGCACTATCATAGAATCATCTCGGAAATGGAGAATCGAATGTGTACTTTGAAAATTACTTTCCTTCCACACATGCAGTATGCGAGAATGTCTTCTAATAAGTTGTCTGTGGCTGAGAGAGTTGGGAGTCAAAATGCAGAATTGTAGGTTTTCGAAGGGCTTGGCGCCACTTTCCCCCTCCCTTCTAATTGATTTCAACAGATTGTTTTAAACATTTCACAGTTCTCATAAATTTTCACATGTAAGGGGAAGATTATCATGAGCATATCAGATTCTAACAACTGGCCAAAAAAAAAAAAAAAGAATCTGAACACATTATATCATCTTTAGAAAACCAATTATAATTATACTTCTTTATCTTTCATTGAACATAAAGAGAACTAAAGTAAGAGCTCCCACATATTGGTGAGAAAATGGCAAATTCTTGTCATCAACTGTGGTACCAAGTAAAGGGGAGTCTGTTAAGTACTGTAGGAGTAATTTAAATAAAATGGGGGAAAGCCGATCTAGACATTTTAGGTGCTAAATTAAAGTTTTGAGACCTGATATATTTAGTTTGAGTTATAATGCAGGTCTAATTACCTAGAAAATTAGCAATGTACTGTTTCACCTTGGACTGGGTGGGTAGACTCAGCCACAACGTCTTGCTTTTTTCTTAGGCATGTCGAAAGTAATGCCTAACCAGACTCAAAGTGCATGTAGACACATCATGCTAGTTGGCACAAAGCAGGCAGCGGAGGAAGGCTCCCATTATCCTGAAAAAAAATCATAGGAGCCTGACTGGCAATCAGTCATTTTCCTGTTATATACAATATCAGTACATTTTAAGACAGATACACATAAATTTACACAAATATTTCCACCTCTCCACCATCAAGTGAAACATCCTATTCTTTGGAGAAAAAAATACATTCATTTTTTTCAAGTGTATTTCAATATACAAAGATGTGCTAGCTTTGTTTCACTACAAAGAAAAAAATGATTTCACAGGCGTCAAAGAAAAAAATGATTTCACAGGTGTCCAAGGGGAATTTCACTTTCACTTCCCTTTGGTGTGGATTTAATGAAGTTTTGATTTAAAAAACTGCTCTAAATATACATCTACCCCTTGTAATCTGAAAGCATGAACTGTTTGTGTCCATTTATGTATATATGTACATAGTGACCACCACCAACAAAAACCAGCCTACAATGGCTTAAGATTGGCAAACTCTAATGAGAGCGAGGCCCACTGGCTTGGACGAGGGCTCGGCACCAGACAGGCAGTTCCATGGTGCCAGTGTCCAGCACTGGGGGCCAGCGGCATGCAGACTCTTCCTTCCTGAATCATTTTCAGAGCATGGTCTCAGCAGACGCTACAGTTATGGCTTGTTTCCTGTCTTGGCTTTGTTGTTAGGGTTGCTGTTCAGGTCTCTGAGCAGTGATTCACAATTGGCAAGAGCATCGGCGGGCAGTAGCTTCCGGATCTGCTCCACTGTCTTTTGATAAGCCATTTTCTCCTGTTCCAGGGTCCGGATTAAAGACTTCATTTTGGTCTCTCTGGTCAAAAGATTTTCCAGATTGGATTCCAAGGTCTGGATTTTAGCATGAGCTATCTGTTTGGGGGAAAGAACACAAAATCCTCCAAATCAAAAATTTGAAGACTCTGGTTCTTCATTCCAGCAGCAGCCAGACTGTACAGATACTAACCAAGCATACCATATGACTTCATCAAATAATATGGGAAGCAAATACTCTGAAACCTTTCATGAAATGGAGATTTATAGGTTTCTCTAAAATATAGCGATGGTTCTAACAAAATACATCTCATTCCACCAAATATTAGCAAAAATGCAATATTAAGTCATGATGCCAAAGGGGTCAGGGCCCTCCCTTCACACGCTGGGGCTCCTCTGGAGTGAGTGGGGCCCGACATGAGGAAACAAGAGATTCCTCACACTGCCTTGAAGTGCTAAAAGAGACTTTTTACTCTCTGACTGGAAATGGAGGGTTTTCTAAATACATACTTGGATCCTCTGTTTTGACAGGTGTCAGAGGTGCCCACGTAACCTGGGAACCCAGACGTGATGACAACACTGAACTGTCAATAAAAATGTTTGTCACCATTAATAAAAATCATTATGTAAAGCAGGTAAAAACCCACTTCCCTAGTAAGGAAGTGCTCAATTAATCACCATTGAAATATTCATGTAATAACGAATACCCCAACTATTTTATCTTTTTGAAAATAGACACTGGTCTTTAGGAAAAAGCACAACATTTTCTATGGGCCAGAGCTAATGTTGGATGAATCAAAGGAGGTTAGTGTTCTTATTCTTGGGGAGCAATTACTCTAGAGCTCCCTCATTTCTGAGCTATTTCTCTCCTAGCTGGTCCAGAGTACTCACTACACAGAAGCAGTCTGTAGTGTTCTCTAGCTTGAAAACAGGTGCAGTGTGGGGAAGTGGGGGATAAGCAGAAACCACGGAGCCATTAGGCACTTAAGCTCTAACTTGGAACTCATCTTCCCAGCCCTTCCAGAAGGTCTACCTTCTAACCTCCCCCAACATTCCTAAGCCCCGCCCCTCATGGCTTGAATACTCAGCACACATTATACAACTTGCAGATGCAGAATATCAACTTCTGCTAAACTGCTTATTACATTTGTAAGTGTGTATTTATTTATAAATAAATATATAGTATTTTATATTCCCTAGTAATTGTAAACTTCTTGATGGCACAGATTATGTATTACATGTTTTTATTCAATTCTTTCAAACCTATCTCCTTTCCATTTATGTGAGTTTAACAATAGACAATCTTCATCATCCTCAATCAGATTTATGCAAATGATTTCTTGCTGGCCTCCCTACCTTCTCTCCCCACTCTAATCTGTTCTCAGTGAAGTTTCAAAATTGGGCTTTCTTTCTAAAGTATGGCTCAAAACTTGGAGAGATTTCTCCTCTCAACAAGATTAAAGCCATGCTCTTCTGCTTCACACTGAAGGTTATTTCCAACTCTGCCTCCATCATATTTATCCCATCTCTCCCCGACATAAATGTTAAATGGACACCAAGCTTACTCTGCTGCTCTGCCACTTCCTCCGCATTTACGGCACCCTCCACCTCATTCATTTCTCCCACCATGCCCCAGGCCGGTCCCAATGTCCTATATGCAACCCCTCCTCCCTTGAATTTAACCAAATATTTGCAACACCCAATAGGCATTTAACCAGGTTCTGCTTTGAATTGCCATGTGGTCACATCTTTGTCTCTTGACCTGCAGTTTTTCTAGGAGGTCCATGTTCTGTCTTTTGAGTTGGTTATTGGCCCTCTCCAGCTTCTCCACAGGTTCGCTGTCCTCAAAGGCATACGAAGATTCGTGAAGCTCATCCTGCAGGACGTGATATTCCACCTCATAAGCGTGTAACTGTTTAGAAATATCCATCTCAAAAACCTGCCATGAAAAACACCGTGGGTTAGTCTGACCTTCAGTACGTATGCCAAGATACAGTCTGTGTATTTGGTGTACTTCATAGAGATTTCCAAATACTTATTAGGAATGGTATGACACACCGAAAGGAAGACTAACCAGAGTGACTGGCAATATAAGGACAAATGACTCTTTCTACACATCTGAAACAGTCTCATAATAAGGCCAAGATACTAGCAAAAGTCAATGTTCAAAGGTATATGGCAACCCAAATATACATAATCTAGTAACTATCTCCCAGAATGTAGCATACCAGATAAATAGCATCAGTCACTGAGTAACTCTTATCTATGTTAGAGATCATCTTTGCTGATTAGTAAGCAAAATTGCATTGGCTATTTCTATAATAATGAGACCCAAAGCTTTTCTAATGATTTGTAAATGGGGCAACAAGGTCTTACACTAAATATTTTCATCCATTTGCTAATCCATGTGAGCCTCTTAGGAGTCCCTCACATATTCTATCACACAGAGACTCTTCACAACTGCACATCTTAAGCACTGTACAGAGCTGTAGGGGTTAGTTGGGGCTGCCTCTGCCTCCCATATCACTACCAAATAGGAAGACAGGTTGCCTAGCAGTTAAAGGGCAAGTAAGCCCTCCTTAGTCTAAATTTGAGAAGGAAGGTAAGACAGTAGCTGCCATTTAAGCAACGGTGTCTACACTAAACTGTGAAAAGAAACCACAGAGAATCTGACTAACTTATCCTACTATCGCTAGAGATACTCAAATCTTAGAATTTAAGTGTGATTTCTAGACAACCTGGTTATCCCTCTCAAACAAGCATCACTTTTTCCCTGCTAGTGAGTATGGACACAATGGACTTCTAAACAATTAAAAACGATGGCTTGGATCTATATTTATCAGCGTGAAAAATGTTCAATACTACATATCTTAAAAATCCAAGTTACACAATAGCATGTATAGTATGTTTTCATTTACATAAAACTACACCTATATTTGTATGTGTATGTAAGCAAAGAGAGATGTGTAAAAGGACGTTTAAAAGGTTTTATACCTCAAGGTGTTGAGATTTGTAGTTACTTTTATTTTCTTCTTTGTGCTTTTCTGCATTATTTGCATTTTTACAGTGACCATAAATAAACCTTGTCAAAGTCTCCTTTAATATCAGCAATTCATTCCACAACTAATCAACTCTAATTGTTAGAAAAATCTCTATAACATCGAGTCCAAATCTAACCTGCCTATAAATTCCATCTACTAACCCCTAAGAATAATCTCCAAAACCAAGCAATTCCCTCATTAATTTTAGGAGAGAGGTGATCTGATTTCAAATCAGAGATCACCTTTCTCTAAAAGCACAATCTCTGACTGCTTTGCTAGTCTCAAAAGGTCATCTGAAGAATTAATACATAATAAGTAAATATGTACACAAAAGCTATGCTTTTCAGATTGTAGAGCTTTTTACAAATAAAAGACGTTCATAGATATTTGCAGAATAATCCTCTTGTGAATTAGATTCCACGTAATGGAAAGAAAATTGTACATGTAATAATATAATAAATTCATGGTATAGTGTGGATTACAGTATGAAATTCTGCAACCTAATTGGTTACACTTGCTCCTATAAATGTGAAAAAGTACTGAGATCATTATTGTTACTCTCATTTTGTAAGGCAGGATGTTAAGACTCAGCGAGGTTATAACCTGCCCACTGTCACACAGGTGTGGGGTAGCAGGGCACCAGAACGAGATCTCAAACTCCCTTTTTCTTGCTCTAAACTCTCCTTTTTCTGCCCAAGTGCCTCTATGAAACTGGCAAACTTTACCAATACTCATAAAGGATGACAGCTTCATTTACAAATCTGGTCTTAAGCTTGCTCATGTCATCTGAACTACATCAGTATATAACTACCACTTACCTGGTCCCTATGAAGAGCAGAGACTGGATAAATGGTGCACCGATTACTTTTCATTTGCTTCTCGGTCTTCGTCTATTCTGCTGGACCCTGAGAGGCAGACCTGGGTTCCCTGCACTTCCCCTCACTTCCTTTCCTGCTGGCTTCTGGCTGGGTATGGCCAGTAGATGGGGCCAGCAGGTCAGAGGAGAAATGGGCTGGGTGTGTATTCCTTGTGCCTTCACTGCCTGGCTCACCAACAATCTCCAGAGATCCCGCCTCCACGGTCCCTGCACTCGCTGGGCCTGGTAACGCCATTATATCCTCCCTTGTCCCCTCAGCACCATGGTGACGAACAGCTTCTCTCTGTTACTAGTTTTTGGGCATTTGGACATGCATGTTTGGTTCCGTTAACCCTGTCCACACTTCTGTAAATTCGTCTGCATTTGAATCATGGAAGGTAGACTCTGTTTCCTGCAAGGGACCCTGATTGATACAAGTCTCCTCATTTAAGCCTCACAAAACCCTTCACATCAGTACTGTCCCATTTTGAAAGTGAGAATACTAGGGTTAGGACATTAGGCTGAGATGTGCAAGCCAAAAAAATAATAAAGAGCTAGATGATGCAAACCCAATACTGTCTAATTCCAAAGCCTATGCTCTGGCCACATGTACTCCTCATATATTTTTAAACAGAATGAACAATATTACAAAGGTAAGTGGCTCTCTCTCTCTTGTTTTTTTTTCACTTATTAGGTATTTCTAACTCTGTCAGTTCTATCTCCAGTTTTACCATTGGTTTAAATTTAAAGATTCTTTAAAAACTCATTATGTAGCACTGAACCACTTTTCCTGTGCATAGCCACATAGGCAATATCACAATATAGAAATTTCACAACAGTCTTATTTCTAAATAAAATATATCTGATACAAAAAAAAAAACAAACTCTGTCAAGCAAAACTATATCTTTACACTAAAACATTTAATATACAATCAGTAGAGGAAAGTGCTGTATAATCTTGTATCTTATTGTCATTTAAATCATACCTGAGTGATAATTTTTTCCATTTCAGTTGTATTCATATCAGGTAGAGAGCTTTTAAGAAATTCAACAATACTTTCAAAGTTTTCACATTCCATTATAAGTGTCTCTTGGCTGCTCAGTAGGCTAAGTGCAACCTTAAATATAACTTCGGTTCCCTGAAGAAAAATTATATCTAAAAAAAAGATAGAATTTTCATGTCAAAATTATGCATCCGCTATTGCAAATAGCATGTTCTTTGTGGTAATAGTTTTTTGTGTGTTTTTGTTGTGGTTGTTGTTTATAATTACTACAGTGGAACCACTGAATATTTTGCAAAAGAAAACTAGCTGGTCAAAATCATCTAGATTAATATATATATGTGTGTACATATATATATGAAAATAAAACAAGCAAACATGTTTACACTTCTTATTTAGGAATCTCATATTAGGTCAGGGTAAAAAGATAAATTAAATATCTCTTCATCTATGTGTTTATAATTTTTAGTGGCAAATTTAATGGAGACTAAGTAAACCACAAAGACACTTACTCAACTGGTATTTAAATTCTTCAGGGGCGGGGGGAATACAAAAACACATCATCATAACCAGTTTGTACTATCTAAACTACATTACCATAATAAAAAAGTAAATGAACCAGTTACTATGCAATTAAACTGATAGCAGAGCAAGAAATTAAAGAAAAAAAAACTTTAAAAGAAAAATCAAAACCAATATGTAATCTAAATCAGAAGTGAGAGAGAAAAAGAAAAGCTACCCTGGCTTCAGAGGATATCCTATTCCACTTCCTAACAAATACAAACACGCACTAGTTTTGCAAAGAATCCATTACACTTTTGTATGAAAGTTTCTCTCAATCTCTGCCATTCTGTAATCAATAATAAACAAGAGAGAGTCTTTAAAAAGAGGGAAATGGCAAACAGTTACTTCAAACATGGTCATTTTTCTTTCATGCATCTTTCTCTTTCCTGAGAGTCTCTATTCTTTACCAAATTCAAAGAAAAGGATTGAGCAGCTATTGTAGCACTGACAGCATCGATCATATTCTCAGAGCAAAAAATGAACCGCTGAGGATATTTGTTTCTTGAACTCTGAAATCAAGCTTCCAAGGATAAGTCAAAGAGAGATGCCCTGAAACATCGTAACAGCATTTTGATTTGATAAACTGTTCTCTAAGAAAAAGAAGAAAAATATATATGAATTTATAGAAGACCTATTAGTAGGAACCCAAGCTCCAGAGAAAACTTCACTGGAGAAAAACAGTCATGTATAGTCAATAAAGAAGAGAAATCTGGTGAACATTTGATTCCGTGGATCTTGACTTCACTCTTTCACTGTTCTTTGTCTATATATTGTATTACTGCTAATGTGGTGTTTAACTTTCTAAACAACAGTTTACAATAAGAAAGATACCATATTTTGTCATCTGGCATATGTAGACGTATTACACATATACCTTCAAAATTGAAGTTTCTCCAAACAACAGTTTTCCTTATTATTATCTGATATTTTCATTGTATTCTATTGATTTAATTTATTTCTAATACTATTAATTAACTACAATTGGGCCAACAGTCATAATTTGACAAAAAGCTCCAACTTAGCAAAAGCACAGTTATAAATATTGATGACTTGTGCTGTGCATGCCAGATAGATGAGCAGAACACGGAAACTGGGAGCCCATTCCGAGGTCATTGGCGTCCTGAACATCATTAAAACAAACCTCTAGGAAAGAGATGACTTCTTTTTTCTAGTTTTTGCTTTTTAAGGAATGAACTCAGACAAACCTAACTAAAGACTTGGGAATAGATTTAAGGGCCCCCAAAGGGACCATCATGCTCTCTTTTTAATTCCCAGTGCCTAGCGCTGTGATGGAGGTAGGCAGGACTGCAATAACTTGCCCGGGCCCTAGTGCCTGTGCTCAGTGCTTTTCCCTGAGCCCCCCAGTCTTAGAGACTGGCACCACCGCTGCACTGGCATGAAAGGAGAGTCACTTAAGCAATGAATTTGGGCTACCCTGTTAACGACGAAAAGTCAGATTAGGAAATGCCTTTGGAAATAACATTGACGTAGGCGCTACCATTGACCCAGTCAGAGAACATGTCTCTCTGTGTTTTGGATCCAGGATGAAGAGGACCATGGAGAAGAAAAAACCAGAGGCAGGAAAGATATGTATGAAAAGTTCTTATTATAGTAAATTCTTATTTTGGATAAAAAAAAGTATACCCTGATTTTTAAGTATAAATGAAAATAAGTGCTCCATTATAGCTTACTCAAATACAAGAGACTGATTTTTCTTTCCCTCACAATTTCAATTTTATTTAAGACCAATATGGTTTCAAATTACTCTCATAATAGAGCCCGACACATTTTTAAATTCCACTAGCAATTTGCTATTCTGAGTAACACATGATAAAACAATCAGCTAGAAGTATACTTCTTGGAAGGAATAACGCTGTTCTATTTGATCATAGGCATCTCTTACCAAAAACTCTGGCTACAAATCCTAATGGAAATTGAGAGGCAAACAATGTGAGGAACCAGGGGGCAGCATAAAGACTGGGGCTGATTTCATTTTCTTCAAGATGATTGTAGAGATCTCTGTGATAGTCATGAAGGAGTCTAGACAGCTGGTACATCTGAATCTAAGGTTAATTTGGACAAGAAAAATAAAATATTACTCATTTATCTGAGGATGCATACAATATACTAATTTTAATTTTATTACTCTAATATTTAATAACAAATGCACTTATATTCAATAAATAAAAGCAATGGGTTTTTTTATTATTATGTTAAAGTTGATATTAAAGTCCATGTTCACTCAACTGAGGTCATAAAAGCAAGTCACCAAAAGCTCATCTAAGACCACTGAGCAAGTTTCGCTGTCATGTGTGTTTTTGGTTTCACATATACATGGAAATGGCCCTTTTTCCTCATGTAGGAAGGTTTTTGGAATTTAATCAGAACTGTCCTGGTTCAGGACTCTCATGTTTTGGATCCAGGATTAGAATGGAGGGTCCATTCTAATTTCAGACCAATTCCAGAAAAGCCTCCATTCTAAAGAACCTACCACTTTCGGTTAGAAGCAAAGCCTGACTCTGTTTGCTGGACTCAGCATCTGATTTATGATGGAGCCCTGGCCATCAGGCAATCTGCAATGCTAAGACACTTTCAGGCTTAGAATGTCTGGAGCCAGAAGCTTGAGATGTGATTTCTAATATCTAAGGTATTCCAACAGCATATTTTTCATGACAAAGGGGATTAAAGCAAAAAGCGTACTCTGAATCTTTCTAGTATTAAAAGAAGAAATTATTTTATGTGGCTACTGAGTTGATTACTGATATTTCAAAAAAATTATAAAGGCAGAATATAGCAACCTCTGAACTCATATCTGTGGTAACTAAAAATTAAGCAGTAGCAAATAATAAACAAATCTGTGAATTGTGCTTTAATTTATATTTTTATCCACATAGTAAACAGATTGAGCAGTGGTTCCTTGATCAGTTATATCATCTTAACATTATGGCATGAAATATATACAATATTTTATAAAATTGAACAGAACTTCTTTCACTAGGTGATATCATCAAAATAGCACCCTTAATTAGCTCTATAAAAATACTTTAAAATATTCAGCTATATTGTGAATTCAGCAACTGTTGTTTTCTAGAGCACAAAACTAAAAATCAAAGTACTATATATAAAGAGAAAATTATTTGCTTAATATTTATCTATAACATATATCTGTGGAAACTAAGGTTCCACGCAAACTGTAAAAGAAAGAGTTAAAGAGCCACAGGAAGTCATAGCTATAAAATAAGAAGCTTACCCACAGTCAAACATAAGAGTTTAAAAAATGAGATTATTATCTTAATAAGTCATATTGAAAAACATCATATATTTCCTTTAGGCCATTTACAATTTAGAGACTAGACATACTGAGCTATGTCAATAGAAGAATTAGTATTTTGGTAGCATGAAAATCAGAGAAGTCTAATTGGCAGGATAAAAAAAAGCATAGCATCAAAAACATTCTGTTTTTGTTAGGTTATGATTGTAACACAGAAGCAATACCTCACTGGTTGATTTTTTTAAAAGGACCTTACTTGTTTCCTTTACATTCTAAACTAGGAGTGGAGAACATTTCTTCCATTAAATTTCTTTTGAAAAGGGCAAATAAAAACACGATTCAGTCTTTCTTCAAAAGAAACTTTAATAATAAAATGCTATTTTTTAAGAATAAATAATTCTTCCATTCTATCTTATAGATAACATGGCAAATCTTCAGATGAAGAGCTAGAACTAGCAGAGGGAAGATGCAGAGACAGATGAGAAGGGTAGGAGAGAGAAGGTGGAAAAAAGTAGAGACCGAAGACTTCATATAAAAAGATATGATGCTTTTATACTTAACCAGAAAACAGCAGACACAAAACACGATGAGACATAGTTAGAAGAGACCTCAACCTCCTCCTTTCACAGATAAGGTAACTAAGACAGAGAGCTTGCAATCCCCAAGCTCAGACGTGCAGGTAACCAGACATCAAGGGATCTCAGGCCCCTGATGCTTCCACATTTGAAAGTCATATTGACTGGATAAAAACCAGTTTTTGCTCTAGAAAGTGGAAAAGTATTGTATCACACTTTATAGAGTAAAAAGATCTACTCTCCTAGAATAAGGTCCCCCATCTTGTGGCCCATTACAATCAAATATTTTAAAACACCTTCATTTTCGTAAGATATAATATTTCTTGGTAATTGCAACTCATTATATTAATGTTTAAATCAAATTTATATGAATTTTTATAATATCAAATATTGATGAGATTTTTAAATTGAAAAATCATTGCATTTTTAAAGTGATAGCTGTACCTATCTTTCTATTTATGGATCAAAATCAACTACTCACAGGAACTCTCCATTCTCTGAAATTCTAATGATAGCTACCAAATTGGTATTTCTGGAAATCTGAGCTATTTAATTCCTTACAAGGGCACCAATGCTTCATATCTGATTTACCAGGTACAGGTAAACTGTCTAGAAAAAAGTGAAAATTAAAACTTTTCATAGTCATTATTATTTCACTTGTGGAATGTTTACAGACCTATGAATAGTCATCAATTAGGAATCACATCACCGTATTTGATTTACGAATCCTGGGGAACACCCTTCATCTGAACTCACACCCAAAAATCCAACATTGAGAGCAAAGCCATATCTATCTACCTAGCCAAATTTTATCTTGAAGAGTAAAGAAAAACGGAGCATTCTCTCTCCACTCATCCTCTCAAGAAAATACCATTTACTATAAAATTCATCAAGAGAAAACACAATCCTTTTTTGCTTGTGGATTGGTAACTGAAATATTAAATGACAAAACTGAACACTGGGAACCAAGGAAAATATATTTTAAAAATATTTTTAAATATGTTACTTCTTATCTAAAACATAATATTATGACTAATTGGGTATCATGCCTACCTCAATTCAAAGGAAGAGAATAAAATTTGAACTTCTTGTTAGAAACCTAGATGCTAAGGAAAGCAAACTAAAGAGGAGAAATGTGTAAGCATTTCTTAGAGGTTTAGCAAAATCGCAAATCCCTCCCTAAAACTATGGACTGAAACATGGCTCTACATTTATGCGAGTTCCAAGACAACTGGGTTCAAATTTCCTCAAATCTGCTGTAATTTAGAAGAGGGTTCCTATCGCAATGCAATATACATATGACGGATTTTTGAACTCTACACTTGAAACCTATTTGATTTTATCAATCAATATCACCCCAATAATTTTAATTAAAAAAATAAATTAAGAAGAGGACTGCAGCTAAGACATCTGGGAACAGCTTCACACTTCACACAGCCCTCGCGGAGGTCTACGGCCTCACCTGCAGCGACATCATGTCGGGTCGGTACTGCTTGCGGAAGCCCAGGTCGTACATGAGGAATTTCAGCATTTCAAAGGCTTGCTCTTCGCTCATGTGCAGAAGCAGGACTCCAGCCACAAAGCTGATCCCCTGACAGTAACCCACTTCTTTGTCCAGCAATGAGTAGGCTTTCAAGAGGTTAAAGAGTGACAGCTGGCCTGCCCCAAGCTGTGCTGAAAAATACGGGTGAGTAGGAAATGTCCTTCCTGCAGAGGAAAAGAAAAGAAGTATTTCTGAGACGTCGTGATGCATTGCAGACCGTTGTGACAGTGCAATTCAGTGCTTTCCTGGAATAAACAAATACTCTTTTCCAAACTAGTGAGAACCGCTCGGAGTACCCACGTAACTAAGACTCTCTCATGAGCAAGTCTAAGTCCTACATGACAGCAGAACAGCACCCTATCTCCACATATATGATAGGAAAGCAAACATTTTATGCTAAAAAGTAGTTCTTTCTGGGGAAAAAAAAAGGTCTATGAACAAATCAAAGGCCTATTCATAAAAAAAAAAAAAACTCCCAGGAGAATTATTTTAAAAATTTACAAATCGAGGCAGATTCTAAGTTCACATAAAGACCACCCTACAACAGAAGTCAGAATTCTATGAGGTATGATATTACTTAGAAAGAACCTTAGTAGTCTTTATGCAAATTTAGTCCTGCTTCTTTGTAACATGACACTGGAGGGACTTTTGGGTTGTTTTATTTTATATTCAGTCTATCACTCAGGAAATACTTCTTTTCCAAATATTCTTTGCTCTCTGTTTCTTAAACCACCTCCACGAGACATCTAGACCTCTTCTTTTTTCAGTATATCCAAAAAGGACAAGGAAACTAAAGGTCAAGCTAACTTCAATGAAATTCCCCTTAAAATTCACCTCTGTGTATCATATTACCGTAGATACACTTCAGCAAGCAAACACGATCAGTCCTGAATCACTGTACTAAACCATGAAACAAACCCATCTCCACCACTAAAGCTGTGTATACTGGCAAGGGACTTTCCTTGTGCCGTGCAAATGAAGGGGGATGTTAGCTTCCCTGTGAAATGACTACTCGTGTCAGTTAAGCTTGTAAGAATGCCAGTCTTTTAAATGTTTTCTACCACATATGCTTAAAAGTGATTTTCGCCCCCACCCCCCAACCAGGAACTGATAAAATTAATTCTGCAGAGCAAGTAAGGGGAAGACACGAGAAAATAACAAGAACTCACTGAGGAAACACAGATGGCGACAAGTAGAGTCAAATAAGCAATTTTTAAAATGATAATTTTACTTTCTCAGTTAAAATTGTTGCTAAAGAAAACTATAAATAAGTTATATAAATAAGTCCCTGTAATCAGATCTCATCATTGCTTGTTCTTTATTAGGACATCTTTACTAGCCCAAATGTACCATCCCAATTTCTAGTCTCATCATCAATTTCCAGTCACAGATCTGTGGGGCTACATAGGAATTGCCTATTTCAATGTCCTCATTAAAGAGAGAGGACTGAGAAACTCAGAAGCAAAGAAATTTGCCTAAAACCACAGTTCAGTGGTAAAATTAGGACAAGAACTGAAGTTTTAGGGTTTTTTTCTGTAAAATTCTCTTCTTTAATTCTATTGGACACAAAAATATTAACTGAGTTGAGCTTTTTCCCAACAAAAGCTGTGTGTCATCTAAAAAGAACAGAGATCAAAACTATGTTTTGGCCAGTGATTTTCACATGCCCTAACATAAAATACAAAAATGACTCTAAATATAAGGTAAGCTCTTATTTTCACAAATGGACTCAAGTAACATATCTGTCCACTTTAAAGATATCAATTTTTAGGGATATAGATGAAATAGTCAAATGTCAATATATAATATTTAATCCAATAATTTAGATATTTTAAAATAATAAAATATGTATTATGTTAATTTAAAGAAAAACTAGAGACAACATACTATTTAAGTCATACTATTTTTACTTTCTTAAGTTATTTGAAATTCAGCATTTACAGAGATAGCTTTATAATGCCATCTCTGGAAATTCTCCCTCAGGTCACTAATCAATCACCCATTCACATTGGGACTGCTCATTTTTCTTTTCCTATAGAGATGTAGTCAGGACGTCCATAACATAATCACTTATTGTGTTGCTTTTTAAAGTCATATTCGAAGGCTCATTTCCAGCAATATGTCCTGCAATACTTAGTAGACTTCAGTTACATTTTTTTAGCATCCCTTTTATCCTATTCTAACTTATTTCAAAACCAGCGTTGATTGAGATAAGTGTCCACCACAAACAAGTCAGTTATTCAAAACATAGGAACTCAGTGTACCTAATAATAATACCTTCATAATGATATAAGGTATAAGATAACTCCCTTTTCAAATGGCAAGTTTGGGGATGAAAACTTCATTTTTACTCAGGCATTTATGGTGTCTTCAATCAGATAGACATAAAGCCAACTTCCCCTTAAAAAAGGACAAAGTCAGCAACTCTGCATAGGCTAACGGTTCCCCTTTATCGACACCAAAACCAAAAAAATAAAAAAAGAAAAATACTCAAGAAAAAGAGTCCATTGTTTATTTTTGTATGTTATAACTGATGTGACAAACATACCTAAATCCACAAGAATAGCATGCTGCTGGGCAGTAAGCTGCTTTAAAAGTTCTTTATAGGACGTCGCAGGAGGTTGTTGTTTATTAGGCAATCTATGCCTCAGGCGATACTGTAAAGCTAGGAACTGCCAAATTTCTCCTCTCCGACTTTTGGGAACACCTATAACCAAAGATTAAAAGCAAGGTCTTGAACTCTGGAATGAAGCTGATGAACTATGCAGTGCTTGAAAATAGGCAGCTGTACCGTCCCACAGGCCACGATATGATCGTGCAGTACAGTGTACTGACAGAAGCACATTCTGACAAGTTTCATCCTGTAGCTGCTGCAGTCTTGCAAAAGAAAACCATCCAATAACAATGATGATAACGGCAATATTAACAACAACATCAGCCAAGATGAGTGAGTGCCTAACACAACATTTGTCGAGGTGCCTCGCTATGGAGCATGGTACAAGTGCTCAGCACCACCTGATCAAAGAGGTAATTACTATCATCTCCACTTTACAGATGGTGAAGCTGAGGCAAAAAAAAAAAAAATACTAAGTAACTTGCTCAAGTTCACACAGCTGGAAAGTGGCAGTTTAGAATTAGAACTCCAGAAGTCTGGCTTCAGAGGCCAAATTCTCAAATTCTGGAACATATTACTGCCTATTTTCACCTTTTATTTTGTTTGAAGCTAGTTACAAATGCCAATCTTCATACTGTAACTTCTAAATATTTGTCATCAACAAATAACTTTGTAAGAGAGAATTAAATTGCATTTTATATGGTCATAAAGAATAGAATAATAAAAATGATAAAATACAACATGAAGGCATAACTGGAATGCTCCAGAACATCCTTCAGTCTTTCAGAAGAAAATAACTAGCATATATAATGAAAGATCAATTCCATTATGCTTGAAAACCAAAGAGTGTCACAAGCAATTCAAAACATGCTAAAACTATGTTTTTAATACCGAAAGATTTGAAGTAAGCACTGGGAAGAAAAGAATTCAATTCTGTACAGAGCAGGTAATTTTATTTCACTAAACTTTTTCAGTTCAGACAGATTGGATCTGGAAGAAGTTCCTGAGCTCCAGCTGGTCAAAAAGGAAGGTTTAATCTTTTCGGACCATGAAGCCATAGTTTGCGTGAGCTAAAAGTATTATCTTCCAAAAGGTTCCACTCAGGCTGACCTGATGTGATTTATAAGACCTTCCACTATGTATCTCCAAACTACTTTTTTTCAGTCCAATTAGCTCCCATTCCCCACTATACATTAAGTATAAGAATGATTATTTTCACACCTCCATTTTCTTACCGTTGCCTTTTGGAATTCTAAGATCCCCCACCTGAATGCCAAGTGTATTTCTATTTGTCTTTTATGGATAAGCCTGAATGCCATTCTTCTGCTGAATCTTTCGGATAAGCACACACTTGATGTGATGTGAAGTGTCTCTTCAAATATTTGCCAGAAGTTCCCAGAGTGATAATCATTCATTCAGGTTAAGGCATAGAAGTAATCATCCTCTTCATTCATTCATTCATTCATCCACCCATTTATTCATTTGTTAAATAACTTGTGCAAGATGCTGTCTTAGATGCTAAGTGTAGTAGTGGCGGTGAGTAAAACATTAAACAAATATATACATAAATATAAGATTAAAAATTATAAGCACAATTAAAGAGAAAGAATCATGAGAAAGAATCATAAAGCAAAATTAATTCCTTTTGGTCGGGGGTCAGGAAGAGCATACTATTTCTGAGGAAATCGTTATTTGAACTGAGAGCTGAAGGATAATAGGATTTTCTAGGCTGGGAGTGTGGGCTACGGTCACTGCAGGAGGAGGAATGTGTGAACACTCAGACAGGGGCAGAGTAAAGGGGAGAGAAAGGAGGAGGAAGAAAAAGGGGATGAAAACAAAAACCGATGGAAACGGGGAGCAGGTAGAAAGTTAAGGAAAAGGAGTGTAGTAAGGACTGCAGCATTCCGCATGAGAAATGACCTGGGACACGTAGGGACTCAGTAGTTCGGTCTCTCCAGAGCACCTGATACGAGGCAGAGAGAGGCAGAAGGTGAGGTCAGAGAGATGAAGGAGGAGGGACTGTGGAGGGCCTTGGGTATAGAGCTCGGAAGTTTAAAGTGTACCCTCTAAGAAATGGAAAGACGAGCACCCTTAAAACATCGTTAAAAGCCATACCAAAGAATGGTGTAATCTACACCTCGCACTCATTTTCTTAACCACTATTTTGTTTCCCGAATAATGCATGCATTGAAAATCTTTAGGATTTCCATATCTTTAAGGGAAAACACCAGTATATTAGGCTTGTAAATGTTGCATCTTACAAAATTAATATTAATTTAAACTTGCCTCTGCAACAGTTTTACTCATCATAAGGTTTTAAAACAAAATTCATTATCAGGTTTCTTTGGATATTTTTGGATTTTTATTTTACACCCAGTTTATGCAGGCCATAAAGATTCTCATTTTAATATATTTATTCTGGGTCACAGAAATAAACCCAAAGAATTCATGTTAGTTTTAATTTTAAACTTTAGATGTTTAGTCACTGTATATGGCAGTGCAGCAATGTAATATAATGGCTAAATAAAAGTAATTTTTCTGAAATAATTGAAACAATAAATAGATGGAAGGGAAACTAATAAGAATATAATTCTATATAAATAAACACATGCATGTTGGTGAATATACATATGCCTGTATGTATATAAATATTTTTGACCAAATGATAGAAATGAGTCAAATTTGATGTTTATTTTTCTTTTTTGAAGTCTAATCGTTTTTATGATCAAAGATCTGTACTAATGCATAAGCTCCTTTCTTGGTAAACAACACAGAGCTGTGAGTAGCTGGAGGAGGCAGGAACAGCTACAGAAAAGGTGTCTGCTATCTCCTCAGGGACAGTCCCTCTATTGCACCATTTCTTACCAACTGAGTCACTGACTGCTGGCAGAAACAAATTACTTTCCTCTTTTTTTTTTTTTTTTTATAAGCAAAGCACAAAGATAGAAGTACGCCTGAGCTTCATGAATCAAAAAACTTCTGAAGCTTTTCTAAGTAAAAAAGATCAAGATGATCCACAATACCTTCTTTAAGAGAAGTATGAATATCTTCCATATCACATCTGATTTTAGCTCTGTAGTTTAACAACTTCTTATCCCAGGTTATCAAAACTTCCTTCTGACATACACCAACTTCTTCATAGTCCAACTTAACTTTTCTGGACTGGAGTTCATCTCTGCTTGCTGAGAAAAGCAAGAGCATTCATGTTAGACCGATGGGTTATTTAGAACATGATATTTTTAACATTTTACTGTATTTGTAAAGCTATACCAAGTGACTTTCAGGAATCAACAGCTAACATTTTCTCAAAAAGAAAACTCTTTAAAATTGAGAATACATGAAAGGTTCTCCAACTTTGAGTTATTCATGTAAGAAAACATCAGAAATAACTTCCTAAGGAAGTTTTACTCTGTATCTTAGAGATGGTAACACTGCTACGCATAAAAAACAAAGCATGTTTGCTATGCTATAAATTTCAATTTTCTGACAAATGTGATAGCTTCAGAAGTGACACCTTGAATCATTTTAAACACCATTAAAATGTTAATATTTTATATTTGACATATCTGAGAAACCAATGCCTCATGCTAACCTTGATTACAAAAATATTTGACCATGAAAACCTGATATATATTTTTATATCCAGAGTTATGAACACTGCCCTTAACAGTACTGAGTTATGTGCTTCTGTGTTCATTTTTAATAATCTTAAAGAGACAAATTCATGCTACTGAAGTTAACATTACTTCCATTTTTTTTAAATAATACGGAATTCTGCCTCATTCGATGGTCTAAACTATAAACCCAGAGCTCATTAAAAGAAAGTCCTATAAAAGCAACCACTATCTTGACTTGGTCTTTCTCTTGAATAATCGATTTCAAAAGAGAAAAGGAAGGAAAATCATGTAAGCACATTTTTTTTCTTTCATTCGTATTCCATTGAACAGGAGTTTCTCAGAGTAATCTGTATTCATTAGAGCCCACAGTGTTCACCCATCTTACCTTCTGTAACACAAATCTTTGTCATGCATCCAAAGTCCTCGACAGCACAAAAACAATAGCAGAACAAGTATTACTCCTTACTTAGTGTGTCTGAAAACTTTTCAAAAGAATTTAAATATCTTATAAGACTGCTAGTCAAGCAGGGCAGTAAAAATTTCAGACATAATCAAAAAATAAATCGCACTGGAAAAATATTTTTCCTGGTTACCACTAGATGGCTTTCTAACACAGTTTAGCTTTGCGTCTCAGTATTTGCTGTATATTTCTCCATGATAATCAAATAATTTTTAAAGGAGTAGATTCAAAGCTAATAATAAATATAATCCTATATATAACTTTACTAATGATTTTTTTCACAATGAACAAAGCATAATATTTCCTCAGATTTTCCTCTTCTCAAACCTTCTCTAGACGATTATTTATTCAACTGAAGTGTCCTACGATAGATGATTGGATAAAGAAGCTGCGGCACATATATACAATGGAATATTACTCAGCCATAAGAAGAGATGAAATACTGCCATGTGCGACAACATGGCTGGATCTCGAGATAATCATGCTAAGCAAAATAACTCAGACAGAAAAAGCTGAAAATCACATGATATCACTTATGTGTGGGATATAAACCTGAAAGCAACAAACGAACAGGACAAACAAACAGAGACTCATGGACATGGACAATACACTAGTCGTTACCAGAGGATAGGGGATGGGGGAGGGAGAGGTAGACGGGGTAAAGGCGGGGTCAAATATGTGGTGACAGAAAGAAATCTAACTATGGGAGGTGAATGCACAGTGTAAATATATATATATATATATATTTGCACCTTACTGTTAAACTGTACAGCTGAAACATTGGATTTCATTAACCAATGTCACCATAAAAAAATTAATTAATTTTTAAAAAGTAAATAAAATAATAAGCACCACTATGTGCCAGCTGCAGGCCCTGAGGATAAACTGCTGAGTAAGAACTCTTAATATCAGCCTTCAACTGGTTGACTAGGCAAGAATAAATGACCATCAAGAAATGATTATCCATTGGCTAGAATTTTAATGGGCTAAACTATTTTTTATCTTTGTTACCTAAGTACAAAATAGATATAGAACTGATAAAGGTTTCTGAACACATATTCCAAATGTCACCTCCTTTCTTATCCTGTCAATTTATACAGTATAATTGACCTCTGAATACACAGAGTCATTTGTATTTAAAACGTTCCATTTCCTCATATTAACACCCATAGTTGAGAAATGCTGTGGTGTACTAGGAAAAGCCCAAGAACCATGATAAGTAAACCTGAATCTTAGTACTCATTCTGCCAGTATGTCACTGTTTCACCTTACATTAATTCCTTATCCTCCCCCGACCAGTCACTAACAGGTGCAGAATGAAGAATGGTGCTTAATAATCTCTAAGGCCATTTTCAGTTCAAATAGTCTATGATTCTAAAACTATCCTTCAAATTTTAATATAAGATTCTATTTGTATATACTCTCAAATGTTAATAAAATATAATTTCATACTTTAAATGCTTTAAAGGGATGACAGTTACCCTCTTTTCAGCCTCTTTTGCTGTTTATGATTTAGTTCAAGATATAACCAACTGCTCAACAATATAGATTCAATTCGTTTAGAAAAATCTATGGAAGTTCGGGTGGGCATACCACTTATTATACTGAACTTTTGAAAGCTATGTCAATAGCAATGAATAGCATTTTTATTCTAAAGAAAAGATTTATTTTCTAAGAATATTTAAAATCTTAATACTTTTCATTCTAAGAAGATAACAATAAAGAAAATAAATTGTGCCCTTGTAAACTAAATATATATCATTAAAATTAAAAACAATCGAATAATAGGTATAGTAAGAGGAATCTTAAGATAGATGATGAACACAGAAATGTGAATACCTGTATTAAAAAAGCTTTTTGGAAGAAAACACAATAAAAGCAAATCAGAGAAAAATCTAGATTATACATTTTCTAAGAATTTTAAAAGTTAAAGGGCCCACTTAAGCTAAATCTTTTATTTTATAAATGTAAAAATCAAGGCCCTTCTATGTTAAGTGATTTGCCCAAGATAATATCATTAATAAATTTTGGTTCTATTTGTGTATCTCCTTGTGTGTGATTCTATAAGTACTGGGGCAAATAGCATCAATATTCTAAAGTCTAGAAAACATACTCCAAAACATTTGGCATTCATAAACTTAGCAATAAAGCACCACAAATAGCAAAAGAGCTATTATAAATGATCTAATTATAAATTTAATGATTTGAATATGACTTTTTAAGTAAAAAATTTATAAAGCAGTAACAAAACATAGGAATTCTAATTTGATACCATGTGATTAGATAGTTGAATTGGATACAATTTATTTGAAATAGTCATATTTCTGCTATGACGAATACAATTAGCCTGAAAGTTAAAAATAATATTCAAAAACAAGAGAATTTACTTTTTCATATTTAAGAGTTTTAAAAGTAATGAACAATAACAATTCAGTCATATAAATACATCGATGATCAAATACACATGGCTTATTATCTACATTCTATATTACCCAAATACACTAGAGGTATCTGACATTTTAAATCTATTAAACCAAAATGCAAAGATCTTAAGCTGGACTTTCCCGTGTCTTAACTACCTCACGAAATAGAAATAATTACAATTGGTAGATAGCCTAGTGCATATATAGCGCATATAAAAGTGCATATATAGTCCAAGGATGAGTGCGAGTTTGGGGGGGCAGAGGGATAGTCTTAACTTATACCATTAAATAACAGTATCGTATCATTTAGCCCTGTTCGAATAGCTAACCTTCAAGTTTCTGGTTTTCTTTTTCCATTCGAAGCAACAAAATTTGCTGATGTATAGCTTTTCTCCACAAGGCCCTCAGTTCTTCAGATTTTTTTCTTTCTCGAACTTTTTCTGGGTCATCACCACCAGACATGAATATAACCAGCGGTTCTTCCTCCATGGTTGGAGTAAGAGGTGACAGTGGCAGCAGCTCATTCCTGTCCAGTCCATCTGAGGAGAAGAAAACAGTGAGAGGCATTCCACAGCAGTAACCCAGACTACAGAAGTTGTCTCTAGAATCAATGCACTCTCATCCTATAGTCCACCTTTAAAGCTTTTCACAAAGCCAATTTCCCAGTAACTAAGTTTCTGGAACTAACAGTTTAAGTAAACTCACTAGACTGAATTCCCCTTCCAGATTTCCCCCCTCGCAGTGAAATGAAAGCATATGCAATTTCACCACTTCTTCTTTCCAATACGAAATGACCTATAAGTGAGGTGCTCCAAAATGACCTGGCCTTTCCCCAGCATCTAAAACTTCTTCAATTCACCCATGTGTATTCTCTGATTGTGTGAAACAAAAAGATTACATGCGTAGGTATTTGGAATCTCCTAAGATCTGCATCTAATGTCAGAATCTGTCAAGGGAAAAGCAGCTGAGCAACTCTGAGTTCGTCTTGGCTCAGCACCTCTGCTCACTCCTCCTGCAACACTCTTACCCAATTCCTGTAGCTCATTTTCTCCCCCCCGCCCCCCGTTCCAGGCCATCTTTTGCCCTGTTGCCAATTATTTTCCTATTAACAAACATGATCATGTCTCTTAAAACATTTCAATGGTTGTTTATATCTCAAAGAATGAAGTCCAAATACTGGGAATAGCCTATAGATCCCTTCAGACCGGTCTCATGTAATTTTCCTGTCTCTTGCCTCAATCTCCCATCCTCTGCTCTCATCACGTTTAATTTCTCATGATTCTCTGACCTACAAAATTCTCTCCAGTGACTCTAGAGCTTGACTAGTTCCTCTTTCTGAAAGAGCAGTGAGTTTAAATAAATATCTAACTTTTCTGAGAAGCTCTCTCTAACCAACCCAGGCAGAGTTAATTTTATCTTTAGCAATATCAGTTGTTGTTTTTTTTTTTAATTTATTAATTGAACTCAACTCTTACCCTTATTTAATAAATAATATTTTTTATTACTCTATGGCTTTTTTTCTAGCCTCTTAAGTTGAATAGTTAGCACATTAAGTTCTGGCTTACTTGATTTTAGAAATGCCCTCCAAATACCACTCATTTTGATATGTAGGGCTCTGATCGCATTTTCTTCCTTCTAGTTTTTAGCAGAGATTTCAGTTTCCAAACACTTAAAATATTTTACTTGTCCTCTAATTTTTTTTTGCACTGTGATTAAAGAATACAGTACAAATGATCATGATTGATATTTAAAATTTTTTTGTAGCCAAATACATAATTAATTTTTATGACTTCCACGTGTGCTAAAAATGAATGCATTTTCTCTATAGGTTTCTGTATAAATATTGGATCAACCTTGTTTCATTGTATTTCTCACATATTACCTGTATGTAATTTCTCTGTATTTAATTTTCAGGGAGGAATATAGTAAAATCTCCCACGAGAGCTATTGATTTATTTCTGCCAAAAATCCTGTTGTTATCTAGTTCTCAAGGCTGTATAATTATGTGTTCTCATTATTGTTACATATTTTTGTTTATTGTTACATTAACTTTGCCCTATGGACGTTTTTGCTTCAATTTCTAATAAGACTAATATTCAAAGAAAATAACCATGCTCTCTCTTGCTTAATATTTGCCTAGTGTATCTGTATCCATTTCCTTATTGTTCAACATTTTTATGTCACTTTGTTTTATGTGTGACTCTTGAAAAAGTATGTTACTTTTCTAATAATGAAAAGATCTATGAATTCTCTAGTACTAACTTAGTTCCTGGTTTTAGAAATTCACTCATTCATTCATTCATTCATTAAACAAGCAGATACTGAATGTCTAATATGTTCTAATGATATCTGAGAAGTTAACTACTGTATCAGATATAGAAAGAGAAGTTATTTCTCCATTGTAATACTTAAATCTTTTTGTACACAAACCACTGCATTCCATGCCCTAATGTATGATTCTAGGAAGGAGTAATTTTCGGTGAATACCATACAGACCCTGTTGCTGCATTGCCGAGGGAGATTTGTTCATGGGAGAAGCAACCCTGAGAAAGATGCGCTGTCGCCAGGAGATTCGGCGAGGGGTGACAGGGGTTCCTCCGATGTTTAGGGATTCGTTGCTGCAGGTAGAAGAGGTCCTTTTCCTCCCCTCTCCATCACTGCAAAAAGCAAATAAATATATAACGTGTAAAGAGAACTCCATAACATGGTTTTCACAATGATATGGTAACACAAGCCATTCACAAGTACCACCACGGGCAAGCACAAGCCACAGGCAACATGGAGCAATGCGTCGCTAGGCATGCTGGTCACCCAGGCCACCACATCCTAGGAAAAATGCAATAGAGGCCACAGCCCAGTCACGAGAAGCTCACCTGTTTCTACTCATTCCATTGAAGCCCACCACTTTAAGTTCTACTCTGAGGAGCAGAAGTATGTGTACAGAGAAGTAAAGGTTGCTTAAGCAATAAACTCATGCTTTGCTAAAAAACTCAAATTAATAGTGTGTTCCAAACAATGTAAATATTACATAAAAGGCTCGTAAAGAGCTTTCCTTATAGTTCTTACTAGAATAGGCTGATAAAGATAGCTTCTAATTGCCTGTGACTGTTAAGATTTGTCTCTGAATTGTTAGCTACCAATAGTTGGATCATGGTAAAAATCCCCTAACTTGTTCAACCCCAGAATCACCTTTCCCAACTTTTGAAGGGGTTGGGGATGTCATGTCTTTCCTTGCTTTGTGGAAATGCTAGTCTGCTCATTTTCTAGGAAAGACTACTCTGAGGAATGCTTAGGCCTATCTCCAGTAAAAGATCATTATGACTCAAACTTACTTTCGAGGCTAAATATGTTAGCAGCTGGAACATCATGCAATAATTATTTCTGTTAGTGGTGGGGATATTTTATTTTTTTCAGTTTCCAAGTCTCTGAGCTTTGCTGAGAGAATGATGACGATCCTAATATTTACAGGTGGTAATGATACTAAGAAACGTAGGCACAGGGCTTTCGATGAAGTCAAGAAGTGTCAGTACTTCAGTCAGAAATGAAACAGCTTGAAATGTCACAACCCCACTCAGATACTCAGAGGAACTCAGCAGTACTGCAGCAACCAGTAGTCAGAATTGCAATTCAGCACCCGCCTGTGATATTTTTATTTATTTTATGTACTCATATATCAGGTAATTCAGTTATTTCTAATCTTCATCAATCGTTGTGGAAATATTACTTAGCTAAATTAAGGTTAAGAAAAACTGTCATGATGTATTATGGTAAACCGAAGCGTAGTTGATATATATATCTTAATGTAGTCAAATCTCTCTTGTCGAGTATCCTGTATAAAATTATAACCCTAATATATATCTATGGTTCAAAACTCCCTGCAATATAGAATAAATATGTTCATCGTTACTTCCACTTTAGAAAGTATTAACTCTAGTATTTTTCTTTTAGAAACTGTGATTCAAATGTTCTATAAATAATAGTCATAGTCTAATAAACACTTTCACTTTACTAACACTATCTCACTGGCAGTTATTTGCTAAATGCCCAGCTCATGGGTGTATTTCTAGCTGCTACTGTAGTAAGTGGCAAATAACAGCAAGCACTGAACAAATAAATATCTATTGAATGAATTAATAATGTAAAACCATATGAAACATTAACTCAGAAGGTTAAGTAAAATGGACAAAAAATAATTTGGCTAGGCTGACGTAACAGAAATAAATAAAAAATCAACTTTCTTAAAACCCTTTGTTGGTTAGTCATGAATTTTAACTTTTTTCTGGCAAAAAGTTCTAACAGCTGTTTCCCAAAAGTATAGACTGAGCTGTTGATGGCACTGGTAGCTATCAACAATAACAGTGTTAGTAAACAACACAAGACATCTTTTTTCCAGATAAGTGTTGTTCCTGTTCTATATAAGGACATCTAATTTATAATTAAACCTAGAAAGCTAAATAAAATACTTACGTAAAAGCACCTATTTCGATGCCTCACAAGGTAAGAGTTCAACAAATATTCTTAACCTTTTAGTAGCTCTAATAAAGTATTCTTAAACTTTTAATAGCTCTAATAAAGAAAACTAGAGTAAATCAAACCAAAGGATTCCAAAACTTTCATATTTTAATGCTGGAATTAAAACAACTTTTAAAAATCACCTTCCAATTCACTGTTAATGACATATCAAGTGTTTACAAAGTACTACAGCTAAGACTGAGGAGTACCTATCTCAGTTTCGTTATTGTTTTTGGGGGAATGTGCTATAACGCAAGTGCATAAAGTACCCCTACATTTACATATTTTAAAATTTCCTAATGTCTAAATTTTTAAATTCTGTAATCCAAATAAAATGCCAAATGACACATTTTCCTCTTATGTCTGGAATTTAATGGCAAGTAATAAGTCAAAAATTAGCAGTCAAAATATAAGATAATAATATACCAAAAGGAAGAACTTACATAACAGACCATTGACCCTTTATCTTGTACTAAAAAACGACATCCTGAAAAAGCAGTTTGGTGGCTGAGATAAGGCAAAGTTGCCTTGCTTTATTTAATAAGAGAAGATATGTATTCAGAAGTTAGAGTCCAGATAAAGTTTTCAACAGTCAGTGCATATATGCAACATATAGCAGCTTAATTTCTGATTTACATTTAGTCAGCAATCTGACATTCCTAAAGTGGTAATTTCCAGAATCAAAACCACGTGGTACAATTTTGTGCATCAAAATTCCTGTATCCCACCTTGGAAACTATACTGGGATGAGGGAAAAAGGCATTTTTTGTGCCTTTTTAAAAAAAATTACATTGTTTCACTTTAACTTTTCCTTTAACTAAACTTAGCATGCAGGCAAGTATAATGTCCACTTTTTTGAGTGAGAATAAAAACAAAACAACATGTGGTATTTACTACAGTAATAATAAAGCTAATACAAAAAGCACACACTATGTGCCAGGCACTGTTCTGAGCATTTTACAGGTATGCATTCATTTCATCTTCACAGCAAATTTATGGGGAAGGTGTTATACTATTCTCTTTTTAAGTGAGAAAACTGAGATAAAAAGAAACTAAGTAACTTTACTACAGTCCCATGGATAATAAGGGAAGGAACCAGGATTCGAACTCAGGCAGTCGAGGATTCAGACACTTAGCACTGCAGTTTATCGTGCTAACGTCAACACTCCTTGCATCAGCTAAGACACTGCTGTACTGAACCTCAAAAAAAAAGCTGTCAGGACTCCCAGAATCCTCTTATTTCTGGTGAAAAAAATCAGTCTCTAATTAGCATTATCTTTCGGTCAGTACTTCTCTTTC
>NW_006436811.1:8735809-8743575 GCF_000325575.1 Pteropus alecto
AATGTCATTTATATCAGCAGGGAAATAACTTCACAGTATTCTTAGGTGTTCATTTATGTAAATGTATCACTTCATTTTCTTTGCTTTTGAAATCGTTGCATTCCAAAATTAAAGACTTTTTTATTTTTAAATAGAATTAAAAATTTTTTTAAAATGTTTTATTTTAAAACATATTAATATGGTAGAAAATACACATATTGGCATATTAATTATCTTTATATTTTTTAAATGACAAACCAAATTAGAACCAATTTCTTTTTATATATATAATCTTTTTTTCTCCTTCTTTTGTATTTTGGAAAATCAACATGTACATTATAAAACTGTTTCTCAAGAGGCACATTCAGAAAAGTATTCTGTGCCGTAATTACTTCTTTTGAAAATTAATTAAATTAAAGATGAATAACTAGGAAGGAAATACAATGTAGAGAACTCCCACCTATTTTTGAATCAGTATATTCTATATATACAACCTAGTACCAGTCCAAATTCGTCAAGAATCACAATCTGTAGACACAAACGAGGGCTTATAAGGCGGGGAAATAGATTACGTGTTTCACCATGTAGTCTGGGAGGCATTTCCAAGTCCTTCTATGTGCAGCATTGATTAAAAGCTATAGATATGAATCCCCCCGGCCACATACACAGAGATTTAAGATGACTTTTTAATATATCCCTGACGAAGAAGTTATAGCGTTCACCACAGCAACTATTAAATTAACATGATAAGTCTTATGTTAACACAGAATTTCAATGCATACTTGCCTGCTTTAATAACAATTAATTCACTGGAATTAATTTAGTGTACCGAATGATGGTAGCTGAGTGACCACTCACAGCAACTCAGCTTTAAGAAGGGTGCAGTCATGTATTATTTCCTATCAGAACAACGTGAATGCATGTCTCACAAAGGTAAACTCTTAGGCCAGGACCAGTTTTACAAAGATGCTCTGCTGAGCAGCAAACTGCCCCCATCTCCTACCCACTAGCACCCATTCAAAACTACCAGCATCACAAAATCCAAAAAAAAGATATACACTGATTAAATCTATAGCTAAATCACAATGCATCACAACTCAAGACTGAAACAAAACTTGATTAATATGATAGCAACTATTTAACAGAAATCTGAAAAAGGTTTCTCTTTGTAAACACCCTGAGAAAAGCCACATGGAACACCACAGTAAAGAAACTTTAGTTTTTTCCCACAGCATCCATAGTAAAATCTAATCCATAATTGCATCAGATACGTTAATAGTTTATCTAACTCCTGCTTTCAACTGGGTAACCATATATCATCCTATGGAAAATCTTTACTAATTAAATAAAATTGACATTGAACTGTTCTAATGGAAATCAATATACAGCATCTGAGCTATGAGTCAAGAGTAATAGATTAATCAGTGTAAAAAAAAGAATGATGAGAACAAAGAGTTTGATTTCCTAAACTCTACACTGAATGCAATTCCTTTCTAAATTAAGTTCTTTACATTGGAATTAAAATATCTCTGAGTAGCTCATTTTCTTATTCACATCCTTATAACCCCAAATTAAGAAAATGATAGCAAGCAAGATATTAAACCTTCCTATGGATCAATCTAACCATATGCAAAATAAGGAAATTATAAACCAGATGATACCTAAGGTAATAAACAAACCTAATTCTATGCTGCTGTAGAACCTAAAAGGACACAAAGTAAAACTAATGTTTCCATTAGGCTTTTAAAAAATAGATAAGTATTATCTAAATGGTATAGGTCAATTACAAGTATCAAAAAAGTCACTTTTTATTTTTTCAGTGTGGCCAAAATGATTTTCAGATAACTTTTTTCTCCTTGTACATCTCATTCTAGTCCAATCTATAATACTATGTTTTTACTACCGATGGAAAAAACTGTAAATGTCAGTGGTCCCGAATAGGAAGATGGGCATGTCTGTTTTCTGTTGAGCTCATGATATAAGCAAAGCATAGAAACTAGAACAAAGCAAACTGTTTTCAGTTAACTTGTTCAGCAGTGATTCTGGATGTTTATCACAAAGAGCATGCGGGTCAAGAGGAAGAGGTGTCATCACAGTTGTGGTCAGACTTCCATAGTAAGGAAGTAGGTGTTTTCCTGTGCCCAGACCAGTGGGACGTCTGGAAGGCCTCAGCAGTGTCTCAAAGTAACCAATGTGACCGGAATGAAGATGAGAAGAAGTAGATTAGTAACCTTCTTCAGAACACCATATTTGATTTTATGAGTATGTTTTTTTTTAGGATTCTCATTTCTGCATCTTTTGGAATTTAGAATAAACTCCTTATTTGTAGATATATACCTCAAAACTAGCAAATTCACTTATTTTAATTCAAAATTAAAAGTAGGCCTCGATTGAAGGACACAGCGCAGTTAGTTCTAAGGAAATGTCAACACGGAATAGAGTAGAAACAGGATTTCTGTTTGCAATCTACATTTTATACCATCATTTGTGATCTTGGATTACACCAGTCATCACATTTTTTTCTACTATATAACCCTCCTAGCACCAGAATGATGCCATGCATTCAGGAGACAGCCAAAACTGCTTTTTTAAACCAATGATTATACTCAATTGGAAGAATTTATGAATTTTTAAGTGAAAATATTTAGACCACTAATCACCTTGATTCTGAAGCAGTGTCTTGTCTAGTGCAACAGGAAAACAAAGAACGACATTAGCAGAGAGAGAGAGATGTCTAAAATCAGAATTTAGAATAAAAGGCATTCCCATAAGTCATCAACACAGCATAGATAAGGTTATTTTATTTTGATAATAAATTATAATGAGTGATTATATTATTTTTATCAGTGAATATGAGAACTACAGAGAACCAAAACTGTACCACAAACTATTTCATCAGCAAAAATCTTATTTTCGCATTGAAAAAAAAAAGTTTAAAGGTGAATAGAAATGACTATCATTTCACTTTTGACTGATGAACTTCAATATAGATAATTTTTAATTAGAGGCTTGAAAGATAGGAAGCAATTTTAAGGAGTGACAAAGATGACTTGATATAAAGTATACACTATATTTGATAAATGAATATTATATAAATATACTATGTCATCACAGACAATTACAGTTTAGCTACTAAACAATGATATAACATTATATTTTTAAAAAATTAATTCAAAGTAAAGTAAAACAAAATATATATTTATTCCCTTTTCTTTATCATTTCAATGCTAGGCAAATGAACCTGCTATTCAATAAACCATATTAAAAATACCTTCGGTCCTTTTATTCAGTCTGCGTAAGAACAAGTAACTCGACATGTTTTTAATAATTCAGAATAATGGTCCTAGAGAAGGATACCTAATCTGAATTTCAAATTTCAAGTTAATATGCCTTCTAAAAAGTAGTATTTGTTAGCCTGTATACTATACCTTACTTGACTATACGTATTTAGCGACCCACTCTATACAACTAGTAAGATAAGAGGTATCCAAGTAAAAAGATAATTATAATTCATAGTATTATGAACATACTCTCTTCAATACTCTGAGTAGTTCCAGATATGATAATTATATATGTATGAAGTCCTCTCTGAAAGTAGCGATATTGAGATATGTAAAGGTCAGAAATCACTGGATTAATGAATAGCCTCATTCTTAGGAAATACATACTGAAGTATTCTGAGTAAAGGGACATGATGTATTTCACCTAGTTACAAATGGCTTAGAATAAAATATATGAATGGATATCTGTATACACATACATATACATATGTAAATGGACAAAGAATGATAAAACAAGCAGGTCGAATGTTAAAAACTAATGAATCCGGATAAAGAGCAAAAGTTCTCCATAATATTTTTGCAACTTTTCTATAAATTCAAAATTATTTCAAAATACAAATTAAAAAAAGTTCTATGCAAGATTTTAACTAGTAAATTTACGTCTAAGTGACCTATTAGTTGAAGTTAAACCTATTAAGAGTAAATTTTGTCCAATAATTTTACTACTGTGTAGATAATCATCAACAATGCATAGAATGTACAACTAAAACATGTACAATATCCAAGGCACGACTCTTTAAAAGCCAAAAATCTAGAAATAATCCACAGGTCCACCAGCAAAAAAAAATGGATAAATTGTGATATATTAAATGGAATACAATATAAATGTATTCAGCAATATAAATGAATAAACAGAATTGCATATAAACAGAGGGCTGACTCTCACAAACTAATGTTCAGCGATGATAGAAGCCAGATATAAAAGAATTTATACTGTATCATTCTTTTTAAATAAAGTTCCAGGCAAAACGAAGCTATGGTATTTAATGTCAGGCTAGGAGGTGCTGCCTGGGTGGGAAAATGCGAGGAGCTGCGGGAGTGCTCATAGCATCGCACTGACGGACTGGGTGGCAGTTACACGGGGTGTTTACTCCGATGATCCGTTGAGCTTTATGGTTATGTTATCTTTTAATGAAAAAAATTAAGTGTCTTTTTGGCCTATTGAGTTTATGCTGTCAAATTATAAAAAAAAAAAGCATACAAAAAGTACAGGAAAAAAAGTGTTTTTTGATTTTTAGAATTTCTCAAAGTCAAGAAAACATTACAAAGTATTTTTTAAACAGCAAGATTTTTAATTATTCTACAAATTTAAAAGTTCTCATTTTTAACTATAGCACCTCAAATAAGATAACGAGAGAAAAGTGGAATTTTTCAATGCAAAATGAACGTATATTTGCCCTCTGGACTTTAACGTCCTTCTATCAGAATGAGCTATCAAGGGCTAAGGGAAACTATAAGCAAGAATACATATATCTAAGCAGAAACTGCTAAGGTGAACATATAATCTTAATTAAACACTATCGGTAATCTTTAAAAAGTCATTGCTTTTGTACTCTACATCCTATTCACAGCAAATCTTTGACCTTCTTAATGGCTATTTCTAATAGTCACTTTCAGGCCTGGTTTTATTCCCAGAAGGAAAGTGCGATTCTCCAGATGCTCACTTTTACACAACAATAAGAAATTGCAAATAAGGTTCACCGAAAGTGTTATATTCTTATTAATTGGTAGTACTACAGAGATAAGGCAAACTGATACTTTTGAGTGTGTCTATTCTTGGTTCTCTAAATTCATTGCATATTCTATATATATTAAACGATTTTCTTGTGGCTAACTTTCTTTAAATTTTCTCCTGTAAAGTGGTCCCTAAAAAAACCCTTTAAAATCAATTCTTCATCAACTTTCTTCACTGGAAATACAATATTTGAATATGACTATACTAATTCAGAAGAAAGTTCAGACTCAAAATTTTATTATTCCAGTATTAATTATCTTTCTTGGAGTGGAAAAAAAATTGTCACACATGGACAAAAGAGACTCAAAAATAATTCAAGGAATAGTCTAATTTAAGTAGTTACAGAGGGTTCCCTAGTTATATGTTAACTTTGGGGATTTCCTAAGGCCAAAGGAAGGGAGACCAAAAGAATACCCAGGGAGATCTGAGTGGCACGCAGGTTGATAGCATGTATTCCTCTCCGGGACTGCAAGAATTGCCAATTACCAAACAATTCAAATATCCATCAGCAAGAGAGTGAACAGATTGTGGTGTATTAAATGGAATCCTATACAGCAATAAAAATGAATGAGTAAAGCAAACACATGAAAATAGGAATGAATCTCACAAACATCTAAGCCTACAACATCCTTTTAGAAGAATTCCCAACTTAACGCACTTCTTCCCACTAAGAATCTGAATGATTGGTAAGAGTTCATAATTTCAACTTTTTTAAAAAGGTAATGCTCTAAAATCACATCTAATATTGTGTAGCTAAAAGACTTAACAGGCTATACGTTTTCAATACTAGGGAACAAGACTTAACAGGCTATCTATTTTCAATATGGGGAACCAAAACAATTCAAACTCTAATATCTACAAGATTCAGATACTCTCATGCTATGTGAAAGAGTTGCTATCAAGATGATCCTATACCCATTATGTGATTTACACTGAGAGTCAGAAAAGTAAGTCTGTCATTGAAAAATCAAAGAAATGCCTAGGAAATATTCTATGTACATAACAATAGAAATATATGATGTCCATCACTTTAGTACAGATGTTTAAATCAGTAGCTTTCAGGTTCCATAAGCTAGTTCTGGAGAAGCTAAGTAAAAAAAGGCATAATCAGAGGAGGTTTGCTTAGTATGTGTTAGCACTGGACCAGGTTTAGTTCCAAACGAAACAAAGCTTAGACTCTTGGGCCCAAGGCAAAGAAACATACAAATAGTACAAAAATAATAATAATTTAAAAAGCAAGACAATCGTGTAATCAAAAAGCTGGTTTTAGAAGTTCTGAAACGTTGGTTTTAAAAGGTTTCTTAATAAAAATATTTGGAATTGAAACCAATATATTAGAAATGCATTAAAATGAGCACACTATAAGGATGCATAAATGTCACTCCAAAATTAATCAGCCATTCGTTAGTAACATATCAATATATCACGGCAGAAAATTTTGCTTTGCAAACAAAGGACACTGATCTCACCTGATTTCATTTTCATACTGTGGGGACAGTCTACCTGAATTCTGGTAAAAGCTTTTCAGGAAAGAGGGGGCAGTGAAGGAAGGGGCAGAGAAGGAAGTGTGAAGACTTGGAAGGCTGGAAGAAGAATAACTCTCCTTGTGCATGCGCCGAACTGATGGAAGAATGCTGAGTACAGAAAACACAGCAAGTTTGTCTTAATTTATATTTTGGCAAAATCTTCATTCGCTATGAAAAAGCATATTTACAGGTTCTCGCTATTAATTTAATCTTCCTTTAAAGGCTCAGGACTGGATCTTATATGGAAAGAAAAAGAAAAAGGAGCATGCAGTTCACTATTTAAACTGTGACCTGGTTTCACCTTTCACAAATCGAATTCCTCCTCGTCTATGCAGTATATGTTTGTCTCTAAAGCTTTTTAAACAATTTTAGGACAAAAAGGTGTTTGTTTTTACACACAAAAGATACTTCAGTAGGAAAAAAAAAATAGGAAAGCACAAATAATTACAGGAAACAAGTTCCAGAAGGAAAACACAATTATCGGTAGTTCAAAGACTCAACTATTTTAAAGATATAAACTCTTCTAAAAATTTAAGGACAGCGTGTTTAGTTGTTGGAAGTTATCATAATACCTTTGGCCTAACAAACATTAAAGTTCATGTTCCTTCCTGCAGCCTGTGGAATTGCACAGCCATGTTTTATCTACATCCCTAACTTACCAATGCTGCTCTTTTTTTTTTAGAAGATTCTTTTCCTAGCAAGTTTTTACAATGATATGAATAACATCTTTGACAGAAATTATTTGAATTTATACATTATAAAATGCAGAAAGCATAAGGAAGAATAGAAACAGCATTTATAGTTTAAAATAATGTTTTAAATTCTTGAAAATAATTTTTCCTGGAAAAAAGATTTATTGCCTTGGATAAATATAAAGAATCATAAAAAAGTCTTGATTTACACATGAATTCTTAATCCCTTCCATAAAAGAAAATCTGAGGATATTTAATTCTGTTGATTTACTTTGTTTTTCTATATCCTAAATACCTTATTTTTAAATATCAAATCATTCAAAAACAATAAGAATAAAGTTGCATCCTTAATAGAAATGCTGGTAAATTTGGTAACAATGTAAAAATTAACCTCTTTTTACTTAGAGTTCTGGGTTTTTTTTATTTGTTTATTTATTTGTTTCTCTAACTGGCATCAGTATCAGACCCTGTTCCTGTAACAAACTCATAGGGA
>NW_006436811.1:8743606-8750108 GCF_000325575.1 Pteropus alecto
AAACTCTGAACTATGTTGCACAGTAAAAAGTACAATCATTCTAGAATTCTAGGTTTACCACCTTTATTATTTTTTAACAAATGCCAAACAATTTTATTTTTTAAATATCATAGAAGATAATTCCTAATGGACACTGCCTGTCAATTATGGTATGTGTATTCTTTATAGATATCACTTTATTCTAAATAAAATTTTTGATAATTTTATTATTTGGCCTTAATTTATAACAAAATAAAATATGGCCAATTTTTGTCTCATATATTAAGGTAATTTAGGTAATTTTTTTTAACCCTTGTGTTTTATAGTAGGCTAACAGGAAGTTCTACTGCTATGTTATTTTCCAATTTGCTGACTTTGTTTCATTAGAGCCATCATCAAGAAGACACTGAGTAACGTGTTGTCAGCAAAAATTTTAGGCAAAATCACATGCACAATATCTTGTTTTTTGTTTTTCTGGGGGAAAAAAATGTTTCTGTCCAAAATGCTTTAACTCAGTTCTTTGGATGTACCTTAAATCTTGCCTTGTCTTCCTTAGTAACTTAAGGTTTTTATAATTTTATTTTTTATGGTCTTTCTAAAAACTAAATGTTGGCTATAGTATGAAGTCACAATAAATCTTGACTCCCCAGTGATCAAAACAGGTTGGCAGGAGAATTTTATTTCACATTCCCGAGAAAGGTTTGGACTCACCTGCACTGTTCGCTGGAGCTCTGCCTCAGGAGAGGGGAGTGAACACTGTGAGCCCTCCCATCCTGTAAATTCAGCTTTCTCCTCGTGCTTGAAGGTGGGTGGCTGAACGTGTGTGCCCGTCTTCGAAACTGTGGGGAGTCGGAATCCTCTTCAGGGAACGTCTGCCAAGCTGAGGACAGTGGGGAGGCTGGTGGTGTCCCTGGTGGAGAGTCTCCTGGTGAGTAGTCCTGAAAAGCAAGCAAAAGTGAGGTCTTCCTTTCCTATGAGGATCATAGCAGACCTGCTTAAACACAGAGCTCACAAGTGACAGGGTGCCTCTTCTTCCTCCTGAGTCATGACAAAACTGTTTTTTTTTTTTTTAACTCAATCCATGCTGAAGGTTAATCAGTGTCAACACAACCCATTTCTTCTGATAAGCAGCTGTAAGACAGCATCCATAAAGATAGGCTGGAAAGTGAAAAGGATGATGAGAAAAGGTATTCTTTTCCTTAGCTCTTTGTAGTAAAATGCTATAGCTACTGTACTTTTCTCACTGTCGCCAGAAAGATGAAAAGAGATCATGACCAAAAGAGGGTGGCATCTGCGTTTATGTAGCTAATGATTTCCGTGACCTATGGGTCACATGCTTCCTGTACTGTGAAAACAGCATCACAACGCTGAAGTGTCCAAGTCTCATGGCAAAGCCTTCAGGAAAATAAAGCCTGTTAAGTATCTTCCTTCGTCGTGGATGTTTCTATCCAACTACATGTTCTCTGCTGAAACATTTTTTTAAAAGACATGAAAAACAGGAAATGAATGAAAAGTGAGTTATGCTGGAATGCATTTCATATTGCATGGGTAGACATCATAAATCTTTCAATTTAGACAAGTATGCTGTTTATACTTTCCAGAACAAGTACAACTGTAGAAACGTTTAGCTTGATAAACATGAGTTAGGGCTAGAAAGACTCACAGCTGGACTAAGTCATCAATTTCATCAATAAAAACTTTAATAAAAATATTTTAATATTTTTCCATTAAAAAAATGCATTGCACATGCCTCACGTTACATGTTGCATGATACAGGAAACAGGAAACCAATTGTCTATGTGATAAAGAAGAGCGTAATATTGCAGTTAGAATGGTTAAAAATGGGGGAGGTGTAACATGAGGAGAAAACAAAAGATAAAAAGGTCACTGTACAAGTGTGGTAATTACATGGCTCATTTTTCTATGGCTTTGGATCAATAGTTGCTCAAATACTATCCTCCAAAGCATACTAAATCCAAATAGTTAAAAAGCCTGCAAGAGCAGTTAGCCTGCAAGGGATGTGTTCTCTCTCACCATGAGAAAGCTTCAGCTGAATAAAGAGCAACATGCTTATAACCAGAGTCTTCTTATTTTTAAAAAAAAAAAAAAAAAGCCTCAAATATTTACTTTTTTTTAAATCGTAAAGGACTCAGAACAAAATCACTAAGCATGCCTATTACCATGTCAGTGCTGGATTGTGCCGAGTTGCAATTAGTGCTAAAAGAAGGAACTCCGCTTAGATACCTTCTCTGAAGCAAGACTGTTGGACCGTTCAAAGCTGTCCATACTTCCCAGCCGGCCTCTCATTCTGTTTGCTCCCTGAGTGAAGAGAATAAAATTAAATCATTCATATGGTTTGAATTTTTACCTCTTTATGTTAGCGTTGAATTGATCCTTTTGTGGCTCACTCAAATGTGTTGGCAGTATTAACAGCCATTCTAGCATAGTAAATAGAACTCGATTTACTTACATTATTCCTAAATCAGCCATTAGATAACTAGATACTCAAACCAAGCTCTGTGAAGTTATTCTGTTACAAGGTCAGTGTTATTGGGCCATACAATTGGGATATCCCCATAAAATCAGTGAGAGCTCCATTAACTTTGAGTCTCATACGGATAAACACCAACATGGAAGGTACAGTACAATTGACCATTACAGTGATAAAGAAAATGGTTTAATACCTATATCCTCCCCACAACCTAGGTTACAAATATCATAATTCACATTACAGGATCACAATAAACACAGGTTAAGAAAAGGAAACTGCATCCTAAAACGTATGCATTTAGCTTCATTCATTATTCCATAATGCAAAACTACTTCAACAAAGCATTTCTCTCTAGAGGACTAAATAACAGTCCACTTCAATACTGGTGAATTGGTTACTTTTCTTTACACATAATCCTTTGGAATAGAATTCATAGATGACCTAAGAAGTAGGAACCTAAGAGATCATCTCACATATTTTCTTCACTTTATATAGGAAGAAAATGAAGGCAACTATTCAAAGGAAGAGGATGAAAAGGCAGGCTGTGGACCACATCATACAGAAGGTCTTAACAGACAAAATACAGACTGAGGATTCTCTGTCACTCTAAAACACATGGAAAGGTTCTAAAAAGAATAACTAGAAATATAAGTCAAGTCAGTGTGACAGTGACTCTACAAAATGAAAAATGTAAAATATGTATATAGCAGTTTTGAAGTTGGTCTCTATACATTCTCGGATTTAATTTTCTGAGGAAAATGTTTTAAATTTCATTTTAATTTTTAGTCAAAGTAATACTTGCACAAAATTTCAAAAGTCGAATTGTGCTTCCAAGCTTATAATGAAAATGATGGTCACCACCATTCTTTCATACACTGAATCCCATTCTCCAAAAGCAAACACTTAAAATTGTATTGACACTGCTGTTCAGCTTACATTACTATTCCTTAATCTTTCCATTTTAGGTATTATCTATTGACTTCTTACCTGGAAGATGAGACTCTAGTATTCTTACTTCATTACCTACCCGCAAACACACTCTCACCTGACCTACATATTTGACTATTATTACAACCATAACTTGTACAATTTGTCTTCATAGAGCTATCTGCTTCAGTGACCACTAATGTATTACGAAAGTCACCAACAGATCTCAGTATGGTCAAACATCACATAACCCATCAACTATAATTGTTTCTTTTTCTTTGAGCTACCCTTTATGAAGACTTCTGTCTTCCTGTCCCAGTCTGGACTGGTTGCAATTTAGGCTTGCTGAATAAATTATCCCAGTATTTTCCTTGACTGTTAACCTAGAAGTTTCCTTTACTGCTATCCTATGTTGGAATTTCTGTTTCCTTGACCCTATGTCTTTCTCTTTTTTAGTTACTTCCTCATTTTAGTGGAGCACACTCCAAGTGCTTTCTGAGAAAGGGGGATGGCAAGTAAATTTTTTTTACATGTCTTTAAATGTCATTATTCTGTGCTTTGTACTTCATTAATGGTGTGGCTGAATACATAATTGTGGTTAGAAACTTTCCTTCAGCATTGCTCAAGTGTCTTCTGGCACAGAGGTCAAAAGTCATTGTGATTCTTGAGCCTTTGTATGACCCGCTATTTCTATCTGGAACAGAATCTAAGTTTACCCTTGGGCATCCTGAAATTTCACAATGATGTCCTTCGGCAGGGCTTTATTCAGTCACTCTATTATTCCTATTCCTGAGCCCATTAAAGCTGGAAACCTGTCCATTAGCTCTGAGAAATTTCTAAAATGATTTCTTTGAAAGTTTCTGCATGTATGTTCTCTTTCCATTTGGCATGGGATCTTCAGACTGCTCCTTTAACTTTTTACTCTGTTCTCCTGTTTTCCATTTCTTTGTCATTTTATTTTACTTTCTGGAGGATTTTTTTCAACTTTAGCTTCCTGAATTTTTCTTCTTATGTCTACTATCAGAATGGTTTAAGAGTTTTTTTCTCATTCTCAATGACCATTTTATATTTATGGTAGCCTATCTTGTTTCATAGAAGCAATATTTACTCTTATCTATGGATATTAATTATAGTTTTATATCTCTGGTGGTCCCCTAAATAACAATTATATTAACAATAAAATTAATAGCTGCATTTAATATTACTGAATGCCTATCATGTGCCATATACTATGTTAAGTATTTTACCCTGCATTATCTCATTTAATCCTCACAAATATACTATGAGGTAGGTATAGTTTTTAGCTCAACGTTACAGATAAGGATACTGAATTTCTGATAGATTATGTTGCCAAAGTTTACACTGCTAGTTAAAGTACAGAGCAGCAATTTGAACCCAGGAAGTACAATTTAAAAGTGAAGTTCTTGAGCTCTTACTCAGTACTCCCTCCTGAAGACAGAGCTTTGTGAAAGAGGAATTACCAATAAAACTAACTAGCCTACAATGGGTAAGTATAATTTTGCCAATGTCTTAGAACTTGATCAAGGCTCTTTAAGTTCTTCAGGTCTATACTATAATATGGCATACCTCCAATAATAAACTATATTTGTGGCTAACAAATTATTGGATCAATGTGTGTGGCCAAGAGGTAAATATTGTAAGGAACATGTCACTTTCTGCTATTTTTAACTTACATGCCAACCTGCCTGGTTATCTTTAACAGGTTATTTGGTCACAATACAGAAAGCAGTCAGATGGGTATGAAACCACTGCATTATCAGAATAGCAACTTAAATCACAAATTTTACTCATGATATTTTATCCATGTGTTTGGGTGTATGTATGTGTACACAAAGAAAAACACTTTAAAATTAAACTCTACCACAATCATTAATTCACACATTTCAGCAAGGACAATGGATGTTACTTTGAGGAAAGCATGAAATAAGAACTGTTTTCCAATAATTCACACATTATATTAATAACTATTCCTTTTTTTGAAAATATATATGTTAATAAATGTATTTTTATATATGTATTTTAAATATATATATATAAATAAATGTTTTAATATATATATTCATTAATAGTTCTCTTTTGGAAAACTTCAACTTAAGAAAAAGCAACAAACAACCAGAATACAAGACTGCCTTTTCACCTTTGAACAGAAAAATTTTTCGGTTTTACCACATTATGATTTGGTAATATATGTGTCAAACCTTTTTCCCTTAGACCCACTTTTTAATTGTTAGTGAGCTGAGCTTCTAAGCTATTTAAAAATGTATCCTATTTCATAAACAATTATAGTTAGTTAAATGAAATTTTTTGACATTTAAAAATGAGAGCAATTATGAGCCAAACTTTATGATTGGGGTGTCAATTTTCTCCTATATAACCTAGAGAGAAAAAAAATAAACTGACAAGTTTTAAAAGTACACAAAATCCCTATTTTATGTAACCTTTAAAACAACATGGGTAGCTGCCAACCTTCTCAGTAAGTCCTTTCTGCTGCACATGATGCAAGCGAGATGTTATTAGGTCACATAATTTATGGCACTTGGCAACTTTTGGGACACAAAAGCTACAGTATCTACCTTGACCAAAATAGACTGGCTATGCCCTTGCTTAAACAGTCATGACAGTCATTCAAGGCTATGGAAGCGGCACTTCAAAGCCAGCTGGGCAAGTATTGTGCAGAAGCCAAGGTACTAAATGGTGATAAAGAGAGTAATACTCTAAACACTCTTTTGTCATGTGGTAAATGACAGAGGTTTCAGAGCTCTCACTGTTCGTACCACCTCATATCTATGGTGTGATACTCTCCTAACTGACATGTCATCCTCATAGTAATGTGAGGTAAGCTGGTATTACTATGCCCATTAAACAGACAAGGAAACTATGGCTTAGAAAAGGCAAATAATTTGTCCAAAATCATAAATATAAAATCTGCTAGGGCAAGCTCTTGAATTCAGCCCCCCTACTTAAGGAGAGAGAAGGAGGGAAGGAAGGAAGGAAGGAAGGAAGGAAGGAAGGAAGGAAGGAAGGAAGGAAGGAAGGAAGGAAAGAATAGAAAGAAAAGAAAGAAAGAAGGAGGAAAGAAAGAAA
>NW_006436811.1:8750191-8752032 GCF_000325575.1 Pteropus alecto
AGGAAGGAACGAACGAACGAAAGAACGAAGGAAGGAAGGAAGGAGAAAAAAGATAACTAATAAATTTTGAAGGAAAAAAGGTAGGAAAGTTTTATGAAAAGTTTCATTAACACACTTCTGAGAAATCTCCTGGATGCTCTTTTCTAGATTATGTTTTCTGATGATAAAATAATAGCAGTGACAGCTGACCATGCTTGCTGCAGGCCTTTTATTAGAATTAAAAGAATTGTAATTATGAAGAAAAAAAATCTATAAAACTATTTTTGAGTTCTAGCAAAGAAATAGAAATTAGAACACCATATATCAGAAGTTACTAAATCCTAATGCTCTATTACACTTGACTTTTGACTTTGACACTTTTGAAGATAACGGGCTAGTTTTCTGTAGACTGTACCTCAATTGGGGTTTGTTGGTGTTTCCTCATGAATAGATTCAGTACTATCCTTTCGGCAGGAATACCACAGGAAGGGGGCTGTATTCTTTGTATCTGGTGTCCCACTGCTGATGATGTTCAGTTTGATCATTCCATTAAGGTGGTGTCTGCCAGCCTTCTCCATTGTAAAGTTACTATTTTCCCTTTGTAATTAAGAGTACTAATTAAATCCAGCAAATATACTTATCCTCCTCAAACTTTCAATGTATTCATTTTTCATGTCAGAATAAAGTCATGGTTTCTTATTTTACATAAGAGGTTATAATCTGTTGCTATCATTTATTTTGATGCTCATATTGTCTCAGATGTCACCAGTGGGAGACCTTCAGAGTTTTCATGTCTTTATGACATATCATCATTTTTCTTTGAGCACTTCTAGAATTACTATCTAGAATACCAAGATGCTCAGACTTATCTTGTACTTACCCTGCAGTCCTGGAATTAGCCATTTCTCCCAGGATCTTGATTCCATCTTGAAGAATGATATATAGAAATCAAAATCTGGGTGCTAGGTGTCACCCAACAAGGCTTAATTTATTATGTTATGTGTTGAAAAGCTATTCCCAGCTCCTATCAGTGGACAGAGCCAGGAACCATATGTACACATTTACATACACAGAGCGCACACACATACATACACACACAGATGCTCACACATGTTAATACATATGTATGTATAATATTACATACAAAATTCCATGGCTCAAAAAGATAGGTAGGTAGGTAGGTAGGTAGTTAGATAGACAGACAGACAGACAGATAGATGATAGATAGATAGATAGATAGATAGATAGATAGATAGACAGACAGACAGATGATAGTTAACTAAGATTTCATACTGTTACCTCTGAGTTGAATCAGTTATTCTAATCTTTCCCTTTTCATCTCTGTAATTCCCTTCTTCTGGAATCTCACTATCCTTAATAAATTTACACATCTGATCAGTCCCGAGTACGTGACCAATCTCTACAATTGCCACCTCACAGACATTCTCCTCATCTTATTCAGGTTCTAACACTCCACACTGGGGCTGCCACCCCACACATGGACACCATCCTCACCCTGCTCTGAATCTAACTCTTTGTTTCAGGCACCTTGAATGCTTTCTCCACTGCGCTCTGCCTCTGACACCTTGGATGGGCCATTCTGCTGTTGGCATGGCCTCCTTGCCCATTCAGGCTCTAACTTTCAGAACCAGGTTGCCTTCCTCAGCTGACACCCTCCTCACCATGCTCAGGTGTCGGCACATTGCCCTGGGTCACCCCACCAATGCACCCTAATAGGCTCTGTCTCCCTGCTCTGAGCCACTGTGGCTCCCCCGACCTCCAGCCACATGGCATCTACTTTGCTTTATTTCCGCTAACAGCATTAAGGCAAAATTGTCCAGGAAGAGGAAAATGAAGGGAAA
>NW_006436811.1:8752078-8778372 GCF_000325575.1 Pteropus alecto
CTCCAAATTTTAAAAAGAATATATAAATTTTTGTCAACTTATACTGAAATAAGCAAAGGAGGGCTTCTTTATAACTTCATGTGGCAAATGATAAAAAGTTCCGACAATACTGGGCATCAGTATTCTATTTTCCCTTTTCTATACATATACGTCTACTACTAAATCTCTATTTCTCAAATTCAGATAAGCACCAGAATAAATATAGATCTGATAATAAAACTTAGTTTGAGAGATTGTTTTAAATAAATGTTAACTAAATTAAGTTATCTTAGTTTTTTTAAGGAAATCTTCTGTGAGCCAGTTGAGAACGAAGCCAAGCAGTTAGAAAACATAGATATTAATATCTAGAAGAGTCTCAGTGTGATCTTACCCTTGAGAAGATATTTTCCAATGAACTAGTAAAGGATCTCTTAGCTTTATTTTTCAGAATGTCAAGTTTGAACCTTCCACTGCTTGCTGTATTTTCTGGTATTGTACTATTCAAAATAGTCTAGAGAAAGAAAATCATAAATTTTAGTCAAAAATACTCAAGGTTAAATGAAGTTTTAAAGACAAGCTTATAACTAAGCTATTGAAGGTACAAGAATTCTTATGTAGCTCTATTAAGGAGTAATAACTTAGGTTCCGCACTGTGAACACACAGATTATGAGGAATGGGATTTAATTTTTAATACTGTAAGTAATAAAAAAAAGACAGCAGCAAAATCTTTCCTTTATGTTTTTTGTTTCCACCGATATAGTCCTTCTACACTTAACAAAAATTACACTTGAGATGTCCATTTTTACTACTATTTTGATTACCAACTATAACAACTTTCCAAGTTGTATATTTGTATCTAAATGACCAAGGAAAACACAGGAAATATGTTTCAATAAACAAAGCTGGATTTTGCTAATGCTCCTAGTCAATTCCATTTCAATTTGTGAGTGGGTCATTTATCTTTTAGATCGACAAGTATTCAATGATAGTGCTAAATTCTATGAGAATCTACAATGAATATGTCCACTTTGCTAGTTCTCTCTCTATTCCATCCCATTGAACTGAGAAGCTACTATGTATATTACATGAGTCTTAGTGCCAGGAAATTTCCAAGAGAGAAACCTTATCATTTGCTGGGGGAGGGAATATATTTACATTAAGCAACAACACGAAGCAGCATGTAAGCATCAAACCTGGAAGCATTAAGATCAATTGTGGGTCTCAGTGATCAAGAAGAAAAGGATAGGTGAGATTCAGACAAGTAGCAAAAAAGGGGTTGAAGAACAGGGGACGGTGTCAGCAAAATCATAAAGACCAGTGCTCAGGGCACAGGGAGTCAGGCTGAAACAGAGGGAAGCAGTGGAAGGTAACTTGGGAAAGTGAAGATAGAGATAAAACCTTGAAAAGGAAGAATCACTGATCAAAATTTATAAGTAGAGGAGCATCCCTGTGAAAGTAATGTTTGGGGGAGATATATCTAAAAGGAGTATCTAAAAATCACCTAAAGAACAAGGAAATCAGAGACTGAGAGACCAGACTGGAGGCGTCAGCACAGTCCAAGAAGTTACTAATAAAAGAAATATGACCTCCATCAAGGAAGGAAAGGAAACAATGGATATGCATGTGGGCTGGACTGGGCTTGAGGAGTTTATGAAGGACTGGGATGACTTGTTACTCTAAGGCTTTTAGGAAATGACACAACCTAAATAGGGAGAAATAGTATTAGCACTTAATCCCTAACACAGTAACTGCTTGGTAAATACCAGGCAGATAAATGGAAGGAAGAGGTGGGGGGAAAGGAGGGAAGAAAGGGAGAGAGGAAGGGAAAAAGAGGGGAAAACTGTTAAAAAAAACCTGGACCATCTTCTTACACCATAGACAAGAATAGATTCAAAATAGATTAAAGGCTTAAATATAAGACCTCAAATCATAAAACTTCTAGAAGAAAAAACATAGGCTGTAAACTCTCTGATGTTACTAACAGTAATTTATTTTCAGCTATATCTCCTCGGGCAGGGAAACAAAAGAAAAAATAAACAAATAGAGCTACATCAAACTAAAAAGTTTTTGTACAGCAAAGGAAACCACCAACAAAACGAAAAGACAACCAACTGAATGGGAGAAGATATTTACTTATGATACAAAAGATAAGATAATTTTACCTTATGATAAGAGGTTACTATCCAAAATATATAAAGAACTCATATAACGCAACAACAAAAAAACGAACAATCCAATTAAAAAATGGGCAGAAGACCTGAACAGATATTTCTCCAAAGAGGAAATACAGGTGGCCAAGAGACATACAAAAAGATGCTCAAGGTCACTAATCATCAAAGAAATGCAAATTAAAACCACAATGAGATATCACCTCACATCTGTCAAAATGGCTATTATCAATAAATCAAAGAACTATAAGTGTTAAAGAGAATGTGGAGAAAAGGTAACTCTCAAGCACGGTTGGGACTGCAAATTGGTAAAGCCACTATGGAAAACATTCTGGAGGTTTCTCAAAAAATTAAAAATGGATATATCTTTGACCCAGCAATTGTACTTCTGGGTATTTATCCAAAAAAAAAACCAAAACAATAATTCATAAAGGTCTATGCAACCCTATATTCATGGAAGCACAATTTACGATAACCAAGATATGAAAGCAACCTAAATACCCATCAACAGATGACTGGATAAAGAAGTTATATTTTATATATATAATGGAATATTACTCAGCCATTAAAAAATGAAATCTTACCATTTGCAATGACATAGATGGACCTAGAGGTTATTATGCTGAGTGAAATAAGTCAGACAGAGAAAAATACCACATGATTTCACTTATATGTGGAATTTAAGGAACGAAAAGAATAAACTAACCAAAAACAGACCCACAAATATAGAGGACAATCTGGGGATGGCCAGAGGGGAGGGGGTTGGGGGACTGGAGGAATGAAGTACAAATTAGTAGTTGATAGATGGTCATGGGGATGGGGAATACAGCACAAAGAATGCAGTTAGCATTAATGTAATGGCTAGGTGGAGAGTCAGAGGAGAGAAAGGCAATTAGGGGGATTGTTTTATCAACTGTATAAATGTTTAACCAAAATACTGTATACTTGAAACTAATAATAAAGAAAAGTACAACGAGAGAAAAAAATCTCTTCCTCTATAATCTTTACTGCCTTCCATCACAAAGAAGATGTACATCACAACTTACATTCTTTTGTCCTTCTGGTCAACATCACTATCACCACCAGTGACTGATAAAAGCAAACCCATGAACAGATTTTAGTCTTTATGATTCTTGACTTTCCTATATCACTGACCATTGTTGATCTTCTTATGTCAACTTTTCTCCTACCTTGGTCACCTACTATAATAAATCTTTTTAAGTCTCTTTCTACTCCATTATTTCCTTTCAGTTCTTTTCACTGTCTCCATTTTTATTCACTCATTACCTGAAATATGGGTGTTACTCAATACATGCCCTTTTGACTTCAAATCTATGCCAAAGCCCATTGTCTTCCATACTTATACTATCAACTCAAATTCCTCCATTGGCTCCAAATCCTTTTTTCCTAATTAAATATCAAACACATTTCCTAAGTTAAATTCGTATTTCCATCCCTTGTCCCACTCTTGTCTTCTTTCTGTATTTTCTAGCCCAATTCTCCAAAATCTGAAACCTCGAAATCTCTCCCAGCAACTCCCTCTCCTTTCCCTTGCATATCTAACCAGTCAGTCACTAGATCCTCATGATCACATCTTCTAACTAGCTCCTGACTCAGTCCCTGCCTCAGCTCTCCAGTGCTCTAATTCAGCCTCTCTCTGAGACAAAATAAAATATTCAAGATAAAATCCTTCGATCTATTTATGTACCAGTGCTATCTCAACCTGGTATACACTTATATCATTGTACCAATCGCATCATAGTTTCACATTTTGATTTATTTAGCTAAAAGTTGACTTCACCTCCTAAATAGTTAGATGACAAAAAAAAAGAGCTGCCATTACTCTTCGCCATTGCCTAGCACGAAGCATGTACTTGATAAAAGTTTGTGCCATAATTAAATGAAACACTCCTCACATATTCTATTACAGAATTGTCTAATTGAAGAATGGGACTTCAGTTCTAACACTATCAATACTCTCAACCATCAACCCATCCCACAAATTGATCATCACTGTGACAGCAAAGTTATTTTTTTAAAGGACAAATCTGGGAGAGGATGAGAGGCCAGACGGTACATTCCAATATCAAAACTAGGAAAAATAACGAATGGAGGTGGAGGAACTATGATCCATAATGGAGATGTCAACTCCTAGAAGAGCAAGGCTTTAAAGAAGATGATTTGAGCCAATTTCAGTAAGCAAGCCAAAGATGCGCAGATGAAGGGCGTATAGACCGACCAGCTACTAATTACTGAACAACTGCTCTTCTTAGCATCCTCTGAATGACCTTCTTCCCCTCTGAATCCTCGGGTGTCTTACCTCTTCCTTAGCTCAGAATGTTATATGTCTCTCATTGTCCCTTTCTGTCTCTGAAGCTCTCATGTCTATAGGGTCTCTGAACCTCTCATGTATGTGGGTTCTCGTATGTAATTAAATTAGGTCATTATCTATTGTTAATCTGTCTCATGTCTACTTGACCATTAAACTAGCAAAAGAACCTAGAAGGGTGGTAGAAAGTTTCTTCCTCCCTTGCATTCGTGTGAATTTGAAATAAAATAAAGGATTAATGTAATTAAAAGTACATGTTAATTCGAAACCATGAACACACATTACTAATATTTTTATATTTTTTTTAAAAATAAATATTTTAACATTTGAAAGCCATCATTATTTTTTCTCAATGTGCCAAGGCTCGCTAAAATTTCCTATAAAACTGCTAAAATGCCAAAAAATAAATCTGATAGGACTTTAGCCCTCAAAATGAGAACACAAAGGAAAGTAACTCCTTTCTCATTTTCTGTGATATTTTGACTAGATATAGAAACAAAACAAAAGTAGGTCAAGGAAAAAACCTCTCCTCACCGACGGGCCTTCCCCGATATGAACGTGTGTCCTCTGCTTGGCTTCACAGAGCTGCCGCAGATGTAAAATCACAAGTTCATTTTCCTCCTGGTCATTGACTGGCTTCATTTTCTGTTGAACAGACAAATCAAGAACACACTATGGCAACACAGCTTCTCCTGTTTCATTATATTCCCACTATGTCTGGCAGACAAACATAAATAAAGCTAAGCATTTAACGGCTCTTAGAAGCAAAAGAAACAGGCATTCTAGATACCATCAGATAGTAGAATAGAATATATATCTTTAACTTTAAATAGAGAAATGAGGAAAGAAACTTAAAAAAACAGGTTCCAATTCTCATTCTTTATATCTTATTTGTAATAATGAGAAATAATGTTACCTGAACTCGCTCAAAGATGTCAGCTTGCTCATTGTCTGATAGTGATGAGAGATGTCTCTGAATTACCAGCTTGGCTCTTGGTGGGTAGAGACCTAAGGAAAATAATGAACATAAGTATTAAACAGAGTGTAGCTACAGAGATCAAAATGCATATAATGCATGGCAGCTTGTCCCTTTGTCAATCAGCTCTAAAGTTAAATCTTCTCAAGATGTGTCCCTGCCTATAACAAACCTTGGAACACTATGAGGATGGAAAACCTCATCACCAAAATCAACAGCCCCCTGTCAGTGATCTTGAAGACAGATTTATTAATAAAAATTTCTAAATGACATGACATCAACAGCATAATCAGATACCATCGAATATAGTAACAAAGTAGCCACCACAGAAATTTTTGGTGAATTAACATTATCCTAGTTCCTGACATAGAAGTAAAAGCTAAATACTAGCCTTGGTGAAAATCTCTAAGCATAAAACTTGACATTTAAAAAAGAAAGAATAACTAATAATTTTAAAAAGTAGAGCTATATCTTAGACAGGAATCCCTTCCCCCTCACACAGGTCCTGTTCTGTGGTAATAAAACTTCAAAGATGACATTAGTGACATTTTGTGTTATTATTTTACCAAGAAATTGTTTACTTCTTTGTATCATATTATTTATATACCTATCACATTGTTACACATAATTTATATTAAATCCTTGGGCAAAAAATCTTTTTCCATGAAAACATTTGTTTTTATAATTATTTTAATAAAGAGAAAATGTAATTCATATTTATAATGATTCCACTGACCATCCATTTTTAAGGAACAAAACTCCTTTATATAGTTAGATGCCACTTAAATTACTGTTACTATACTTTGATTAGAAAGAGCTATATATACTTAGTGAAACTTACAGGTAAACTGGCACTTTAAAAATCACTGAGGAAGAATCACTTAAAAATATGCATTGTTGTAAAAGAACTAGAATTCATTTTACGGCTGTCAGAATGTGTACAGTGCCACCACTTAACCTATTTTAAACCACTTGTACAGTATATAATGGGAATCAGAAAGAAGAACAGCTTCTAAGAATTTCTCAGCTCTACTTTCTTTGTGCAATGTAAAAGAAAATTCTGTGAAAATCTCTTGATCACATATAGAAACAGCAGGCACTAAAATTCATTTCGATGGTGTGATGCCACTCACTACCATAGCTTATTATTTGCTGGCAAAGTCTCCTTAAGAGGTTCCTTAGGCAATATATTAAGAAACCAATTCACATAATTGTTTTTGCTTTATTTTATCGTTTACTATTCCAGTGTCTCATTAAAATGCCTAGGAGGACAAAAGATTAAAAAGGGGAGAAGTAAAGAGGGTAGTTATTTGAAATATGTAACTACATGCATAGTACAAGAAGTTTCTTCAGTCCTTTATTTCCGTAAAATAATTGGAAACAGCTGGAGTTTATTTTCAAATTACCCATGCCCCCTCGGCCGCTGCAAATCTCATTTGACTTCCTTCTTTTCTCCATTTTGGAATCACTGATTAGTGCATTGCTCATACAAAGAGACAAGTATATTATTTATCCCTCATGCATGTTAAGGTAGGAAAACAAGACTGAGGATAATCACACCATCTCCATGATGCTCAGCATCACTTTAGCTTCATCACATTGTAAGGTTTGGTCCTTGGGAGCTGGAGTTGCCCTTGGATACTGCCTCCTTGACTGACTGGTCCACAGGCATGACTAGTTCTGTTTCTCCAGGTCTTAAGGGCAAGACTGACTTCTCATAGGCACAGATGATTAGGGCTCACGTCAGCACATTTATCTACCCTTTTTTTTTATGTCGTTTTTCAGTAAAAACGACATAATGTAGCCAAATGTATCGACAGGACTGATAATTCTCAGTAAGTGATATGAAATAATATCTATATACTACTTTTAAATCTTCTCACTAAATTTCTACTCTTCTTAATTTGTGTTGAATCTCAGTGTGGTCCTTTCTCCAGCTTTACACTTTGTACCTAAGCATAACACAAGTTTAGAATTCATGCTGTTATCTTATTTAGATAAAAATGACTCATTGGGAAACACACAGATGCCCAGGCTTCAAGCCAGTCTGGCCCTGACAATGCCTGCCTTCTGATAGTCCCTCAGAGAGAAGGCATCATGTTGCTTTGGAAACAGCTCGAAGAAGTTCAAATCCTGGTTCTGCCCCCTCCAATCAATGTGGATATGGCAGTTATTACCCACTATGTGTCTCGGTGCCTCAGTTTCCTCATGAGCAAAATGAGGATTAAAAACAGTACCTATCACATGATTTCACTCATATGTGGGATATAAAACTGAAACGAACAAACGAACAAGACAAACCAACACTCATGGACATGGACAACAGTTTAGTGATTACCGGAGAGAAGGGAGGAGGGAGGAGGTAGATAAGGGTAAAGGGGGTTAAATATATGGTGACGGAAAAAGATTTAACTTTGGGTGGTGAACACACAATGCAATATACATATGATATGTTATTGAATTGTACCCTTGAAACCTATGTAATTTTATTAACTGATGTCACACCAATAATCTAATATAAAAACATTGTGCCTATTTTTCAGAATTTCTATATGGATTAAGTGAGCTAATATATGCAAAACACAATAGTGGCTAGATATAATGAGTCCTATAGAAGTATAGGCTTTATTGTTATTACTTTGATTCCTACTATCAAAGAGCATCACCCTATCTTATGCTCTCTTCACCTGATGTCAAAGTCAGGGGTTAAATAAAATCATATCAGAAGCTGTTATTTAAGGCCTTTGAAAACAGCCTGTGTGAATCTTTTTTTCAGTCAACATTGATCCTTCCTTCCCTTCAGATATACATATACTCTGAAGCTAAGGAAGCTTAAGTTTCAGAGTCCCTCCAAGATTTGGAGAAGGGCCCTGCTAATTCTGGATTCATAACTTTTATCCTTTTTCTTTAGAAAGGTCTCTAAAACTATAAACACTTCAGAGCCACAAAACTGAGGTCTAGCTCTATATACATATACAGAGTCCTTCTCATCTGCTATAGCTCCCTGTGATAGTAGACCAGCTTCTAATAGACTACTTGTATGAAAGTTTAAAACTTCTTTTCTGTAATAAAAAATATATTTTAAAACACACCTACAATGTAACTTTAAAAAAGAAATACAAAGTTGCTTCTTTACCCCTAAGTGTTTAGCTTTGTCTGCACAGAAATCTTATTTCTATAGCATAAGGTTTAAAAACTAAAAATTCAAAGAAGAAAATATTACTTATCATTACTCTATTAACATTTGAGGCATATTTGCTGCCATTTTTTCTTTTAAACATATATATGCTTTATATTTTATTACCCAAGTAATGTAAGTTCTACATTTAAAAAATATTAGAACATTATAGAGCTAAATTTGCCTTTCATAGACATTAGAAATAGTAGACACAGGCATGAGAGAAAAGAGATTTTTATAGATTCAAATTATCTTCCCTAAAAGATTTAATTCCAGGAGGAATGATAGTAATTTTAGAGTGGAAGATCCCTGAGACCACTCTAAGGCCAACATAAACAGTAATAAAACTTATCAACATCATGAGCCCCATGATATCGCACACTGAGAAGGAGGCACCTGTTCTACAGTGCTTTTGCCACGGAGGAGGGACTTTGGTCCACAGGTGAGAAGACATCAGACAGGCTGAACTGAGGGACAGTTGGCAAAACAACTGAGCAACACTCATGGGGCATGTAAAGGTCATTAAAGACAAAGAAAGACTGAGGAAGAGCTGTAGACTGCAGGTAACTGGGGTGAAATAACAGCTATGCACAGTGTAGGATCCTGACTGGAATCCTTAATGGAACAAAACAAAACAAAACAAAACAACAAAATAACAAAACAAAACAAAACAGGACATGAGTGAAAAAACTGGTGTAGATCAAATGAACTGTCTACTTTAGATAATAATATTGTCCCAATGTTAACAATGGGGGAGGCTGGGGAGGAATATCTAGAAATTCCCTGAAACTTTTCTGTAAGTTTCAAAGAAAATTTTCCAGATATAGCATCAAAGTATATGTGTTATTCAGCAAATTATTTTTTAACTCGATAATATAATTTTAAGTTGTATTCAAGTTGATAAACAGTTGAAATTCATTCCCATTGTTACATTATGTGAACATACTTCAATTATGCTATTGATGGACATTTAGGTTGTTTCCAATTCTCTATTATACAATACAACTTTGAGAATGTCACCTTCTGAACCTATATAAGAGCTTCCCTTATTAAGACATGGAACTGCTGGTTAACAGGCTATGTGTAATTTTAGGCTAGCGAGTTTCTATTAATTGTTCCCCCTAATCGGCTATAGTAATTCACACTCCCAACAGTATCACATAAATGTACCCTTACAATTTCACCAACAGTTAATTTGATGAGTATCTTATTGTTATCTTCATGTAGTGAGTTTGAGTATCCTCTCATTTTTATGATTGCACTTTGGATCTCCTTTTCAGAGGAGTACTTTTTAATAGGATTCACATGATTTCCTACTGACAGTTTTATCTTTTTCTTATAGATAATAAAACTTCTGACAAATTGCGAATACCAATCTGTTATCTCCTCATTTATCATTTATCATTTAATTTCCAAGCAAGCAGTTGTTATTATGTAAAAACTTTATATTTGTTAATTAAAACTGTTGGGGTGACATTGGTTAATAAAATCAAATGGGTTTCAAGTGCACAATTCAAAATATGTCATATGTATATTGCATTGTGTGTTCACCACCCAAAGTTAAATCTCCTTCCGTCGCCATATATTTGACCCCCTCCACTCCTACCCACTTCCCTGCTTCCCCACTTCCCTCTGGTACCACTAATAAAACTTTAAATTTTTATAAAGTCAAATCTGTGAATGTCTTTTAATAGTTTTTGCATTTTTGAGTCTTAATGAAGATTTCCTTGTTTAAGGACATAATATTCTTATTTTCTTTTAATGGTTTGGATATTTTGTTTGTGTACACTAAGGACTTTGATCCATCTACAATGTATTTAAGCAGGATAAGTAGAAGGAATCTTTTACTTTGGATAGCAAATTGATCCAACCCCATTTCCTGAGTAATTCGGCCTTTCTTCTACAGATTTATAATATTCTCTTTACCATTTTTATAAAGGTTATATATATATTTTAAAATAATGTTCCACTTTTGTAAAAGTTATATATATTTAAAAATAATGTGCATTCTGTAAAATTATAATTTTAATTGTAACTAAACGTTCCATTTTTGTAAAGGTTATATATATGTTTAAAAATAATTTGCATTCTGTAAAATTATCATAACAAATTTTAAAATCTAAATATTACATTTAAATAGTCTTTGATCACATAGCTGAATGGTTATTCAATAAACACTGCTGTTCATCATCAGTTTTGCCATTTGCCTATGATTCTGCTGCCTACTGGACAGAAATCACAATTTGTACTTACAATGACTAGACCTGCTTTGTTCTGGAGTTTATATTCTCCCATCGTAACACCCATCATACCGAACTGCATTTATATGCTCATGTGCCTGTGTTCCACTCTAAACTGTAAACTTTCTAAGGCACAGTCCACATCTCAATTACTTCTGTATTCTCAGTGCCTAGCACATTGCATGGCACATAGTGGATGCTTAACAAGTATTTCATAAATTGTGTTTCTTCTCTCCTGCAGTAGTTTTCAACCGTTTTTGTTAGTAAGAGATAACAAAAAGAAAGGGCAGGTGAGTCAGAGTCACCGCTCCTCATGCCCCTCACCAGAATACATTTTTTTAAACCTGCTCTATGACATGACGTCAATTATCTATGTCATTTTCAAATGTTCTTCGAAAGTCACACAAGTTTCATTCCAGTTCTAAACTTTAGGAAAAATGCATACGTCACCAAGTGAGAAGGGAAAGAAAGAAAGACTTCGATAAACAGTTGACATTCTGAGATGGTTTTGCCTCTCTTCATTCATTTAATAAATATTTGGTCAGTTGCCGCTATGTACATAGCACAGTCTTCAGAACTGTGGGAAATGCAAGCCCCTTCCTCGAGTTTGCCCTCAGGAAAAAAATTAAAAATTAAAAGGACAGAGAAAGAAAGTGGAGGGGAAAAAGCCAAGTACCTAGGAGAGACTGACAGCACAAATTTGACTGGACATGAGAAACTGTTCTTTGGGTTCTTGTTTCACCTCAAAACAAAGAACCATTCAATGACAGTAGCAACTTCCTCGCTTCCCAAATGCCAAAGTAAACTCCTCCTTTGCCAAGGCCAAGTTATACTGTACCTTCAATCCTTTCACAGAGCTTATGCAGAGAGTGCATAGGGCAGGCCTCACACAGCTTAATCTGGGTCTTGGCACTCTGCAGGGCAGCCGCTGTGCTGAACGCCTGTTTCAGAGTCAGCATTACCTCATCCACCTACCAGAAGAAACAAAACTCAGGTCTATAAAAGTTTGCATCCATGGTAATACATTAAAATCCCAACAGCAATGTGTGATTTTGTTGATGCTGAATAAATAATAAATAATGAAATTTTGATGACTACCGAACTGGTAGGGAGAAAATATTGTCTTGAAGTCAGACCTTCAATTATACATATAATTGAAAACTAGATGAAATAAGATCATTTTAATGCATATAATACTGATCTGTTACTTGAATGCTATTTTTGAATCTTACTAAGTATTAATGCTATCACAGTTTGATAGTCAATCAGGTCTCTCCTTAATTAAGTAGTTTACCAGATAAAGATCTCTGGAAGTTTTATCTGCAATACATAGGGAGCAACAAAATAGGTTTACTCTTCACTTGTGTTAATAGGTATCCTATTTACTTTATCCTTCAGGATTGTTTTTAGTGCAAAAACAAAACGTATTTAAGCAAAATTCTGGGGGGAAGTGAGTTCAATTTAAATAATGTTGGAGAAGTCTATGGAGGTTGCTGATCTTATCTCTATGGCTTCTCATTTATTATCATTTCATTTCTGATTTGTGACACTGAGAAGTTCTGACATGTTGTCTAATAGCTCGGTCTCACCACTAGGCCAGCATCTTAAAAACTGCCATCTACTTTCTTCCTTGCTCTCTCAATGATTCAGTAAATAATTTTGAATCTAGCATTCTAGTATTCAGGCTATCGGCTCATCCCCATGCACTGTTGAACCAACTTCAAGCTATGTCTCCTTCTCTATGATACAAATGTCAGTGTAAGGTGTGCTTTTCCCATATACTACCTGAGATCAAAATCTAAAATCTGCATGGAGAGCTACAGAATACTAAGAGCCTCATCAGAACAAGCTTTGATATTGAAAATCATTCCCCATGCTTGTAAACTGCTTTTTGAAAGACTCTTTTTCCCCTTCCCTTATGGCCTGAATTAAGAATAATCTAATATTTAAGGGATTTAATCTACTTCTACATTTGAGTGTATAAAGAGTCAATAATAAAAAGAAACTTTATTCTCCTAATACTATTAAAAGAAGAAATCAAACACTAAGAGAGTCATTATTCAGTTACGTTTTACTATATTACCAATTTTTCTAAGGCTTATGAATAATTTTACATCGCTCCATGAATAAAAATGAATCATTCATGAAATTTGTTTTTTTATACTTTAAAAGTAAAGATTTCTACTTCTTTAAAATAAAAGCACTACATTTAATGCTTTTGCATTTTGATTTCATTTGCCTTGTTATATACGCAAAAAAACAATTTTAATCACTTATGCAGATGTTTATTCCTAGTTTCTTGTTTCTCATTTAAGGTACTGAAGGGGTTACTCATCCGCTTAGCTTTCATATAGGTTTCTTATTTGTTATTTAGTAATACTGCCTTGTAAAAGGCCTCCAATGGAAATACAAAACTTTTAGGTTTTCTTGTCTATTTCTAGGTGAAACAAAAGACCATTTCAATGGTGTCTGAAATGTGCCTGCCAATTTCTTCCAGCCACAAATATTACTAAAAACTTTATTTGACTTCTGGAATTTTAAATATTTAAATTTTTTTAATCTGCCATTTTTCTTTCCAGACAGCCTATGAATTCTATCATGGGATCGGAGCAACTACAAGTTCAAATTATTATACTATGAATAACTTAACTATTTTAGTCTATCTACGACAGCAACAAAAAAATCATAGATTGTGTTCAAAGGTTAAAAGTAAAGGAATGGGCAAAGATAAATCAATCATACACAAACAAAAACGAAGTATTCTTAACATTACTACCAGGCAGATGTAAATTTCCAGTGAAAAGTGTGAGATGGAACAAAGAGAGGCAATTTGTGATATTAAGTGAAAATCCATAGTGAAGATAATGCTCATAAACACTTATATACCAAACTTAAGTATTTTATGGCATTTTAGAATAAGTCTAAGAATTACAGACTGTGTAAGGACTTAAAAAGATTATTTAGTCTAATTATCTGGGAAAAAATTAACATGGGTCTGAATAGCCTGAGTCTTTTTTTTTTTCTTTTTTTACATTTTTCCTAGATTTCGTTGTCTGCATCATCAGTGGAGTTTTATTTTTTCCTTATCTATAAGTAATGGTAACTTCCATTTTTTTTTTCACACATCTTAAATCAGTTTTGGAGAAGGCAGAAAAGATATTTTCTACAAATCTCAAGGGTTAGTTAAACAAAATTAAGCCACCTGCCTACAGCTATTTACAGAAGGAAGGAAGGAAGGAAGGAAGGAAGGAAGGAAGGAAGCAAGGAAGGCAGGCAGGAAGGAGTGAGTACTGGGTGTCCAAGTTTCTAGTGTAACCCTCTGGGTCTCATCAGAACACTATACTATTTATCAATTCATAGCAATTGCTATAAAGAAGCAAAAGAAAATTCTAGTTGTATATTCTTTGTTCTCAGGGAAGTCAGCAGGTGTGGTTTTGCAATACTTTGTCTTACACAACTGCCAAGCCACATCAATCATAACACTGCTTACGCTTATGATACTTAATTGACTGTTTTGTTCCATATGTCAGCTGCTCGAGCCAGCCTCTGTTATACAGGAAATTTATATTTAATTTTTCTTCTAGCTTGCAGTTCTGATGCCTCACTATTCACTTAAGATGCCTTCTGATAAAATTAGAGTAAACAGAGTCTCAAAGATTCCAGCATGGGGCTGTTCTTATGAATAATGGTGCCCAAACTGAGACTGTGATCCAGCTTCGATGTGAAAGGAAGAAATTCTCAGCCAGTCTAGTCTGTTGCCTTAGTCACAGAATTTCTTAGGGTAGAAGAATGCAGCACATTCTCAGACTTTCTACTGTGAATCCATTTCCAAAACTTTCTCTACATGCATGAGGGTAAAATGAACATACTAAAAACTACATACAAAACAAAACTTGTAAACAGGTTGGAAATAAGTTTATACATGATCTTCCTTTTCCTGCAGATTATCCAGTAATCAGAGATTAACTAGCACCCAGAAATTGATTGCCTGAAGAGTAATGCACTCCATCACTCAAAATACACTTTACAAGCCCCTGATATCCTAGAAACACTGAGGGAACGACAAGGATATGAACAGTCTTAACCTTTGGGATTCACAAGTGATGTAAAAAGTTGTGACAAATAAATAAGTGTGGGGATTTGTAGAAACTGTTAAGAGATCTATGAATAAGGTGTAGCAAGAGCACTGACCGCAGAGCAACTAACGGAGTCAATTCCTGAAAAAGAAGGCATCACTGGGATGTGATAACTAAGCTGGATCCTAAAAAGTCCACGGTAGAAAATTAGAGGAAGTGGATTCAGCTCACAATACAGCAAGGGCAGGCCTGCTTCACATCCAATGAAGCAGTAGGAAAGAACGAGAAAACAGAAAGCATGGCGCAATGTCCTTCGTTAGTAGCAGGGCAGACCCTTGCGCCCCACATGGTCACTTTCCTCAAATGACAGCATAAAAGCAGTGAGTCCTGGCGCTGGCCTCCTCTGACATGGCAGACCCCTCCATCCATGTGAGGAGCCAACAGCGACTTCTAAACCTCAGTTGCACTTCTGCGAGTCCTAGCCATTCACTTAAATTCTTGATTTCATATGTCCCAGGCATGATCTATTTGCTGATTCAATAGCAAACCAGATAAAAGCAACATCACACCAATTGTCACAACAGCCTCCGAGGTCTGGCCTAGAGAACAGCATAAGGGACAGAACAGCATGTATGAGGACATCATCATAAAAAGGTGAGGCATTCTGGTGGAGACCGGGCAAGAGTGAAGAAGTCCCTTCTGCCATGCTAAACAATTTAAATTTTTGTCCCTTAACAAGGAGGCATAAACTAGCTTCCAGTGAGAAAATTCTGTGAGAAAGAAAACTATAGCATAATGTACAAAGCAGATAGGTGACAGGTTAAACCAGTGGCAGGGAGACTAGTTACAACACTAATGTAACAGTCTAAGAAGATGAATGCCCATAATCAGAGTGTAGACAGAGAGGGGGGAAAAAAGGAGAGATAGATATGAGATATTTCTATCTTAGGATTTAGTGAAGAGTGGATGTAGAAGATGAAAAAGAATGCATTACGGTTCCTAGATTGAGAATTTGGGTAAATGGAGCTGCCAAAATAAAATAGAGAATTTACTACAGGTTTTGGGGAGGTAGAAGAGTAAAGGATCCAGAACATGGCATGAGAATTGGCCTTACATGAGAAGAGGGTCAGAGGAGGGAAGGAGTGAGGAGTGAGCTGGACAGGGGATGAGTGAGGAGTGTGGCATGGGTGGCAGATCATCCTACATGATCATTCTCTACCTAACTCCTGCTTGGTTGGCATTTTCCAGTATTGTATCATAGGTTCTCTTTGGCTTTCTCTTACTTCCCCCTGGGTGCTCATCCATTCCCATGCCTTTGAGTATCATTCACATAATAACAACTCTCAAATTTTCATCTCGAAGACTGAACTGAACCTATTACACAGTGGTCACCCGGATAGAAACACGTGAACTTTTCGAATGTATGGTTAATTAGTTAGAGTGAGAACAAAACTCAAAGGGAACTCTCTTGAGTAAGAAATTGACAGTGACGACAGTGCTATTATATTCCCTAGAGGAAAAGTTTGCGACCCAAAGGGCACTAGTCAGAGAGTACCTTTGTACCAATTCACTGCCATTACTTTATTATTTCTAAACTCATTATCCACATTGGGAATATGGAAGGCCAGAGTTACGAGAAATGATGGCACCATGCACTAAGAAAAGAGAGAATCTGGCCTGGCTTATTTGTACATGTCCAAGTGATGTGGTTTCCCTGGGAGAAACCACATCACTTGTGGCAGCATTATATATCTAAAGAAATATTTCCTTCAAAGTATAGTGATATAAGGTTTGTATTAAAAATGGTTAGGAGAGATAACACAAGTTGAAGAATAAGTAAAAAATTTAGAGGAAAATATCAACATATTTTTAGTCACACAGATGTGTTTCCACATGTGTCTTGTATTCTTCTTCTCAAACTCTTACTGTGCCCATAAATGGGGCGGGAGTGAGGTGGGGGAATGCTGGGGAGAAGAATCGACTTTCAAATTCCAAAGAAAGAAAGAAAATGAAGGCCAAAAAAAAAAAAAAAAAGCCCATAAAGAATAAAGTATTTTAAAAACGAGGACAGGGACTATTGAAAGAAAGAAAGAAAAAAAATCATTCTCTGCTCTATCGATATAAGCATCAGCTACTCTGAGATGTTACAGCAATTAAAATAAGAGGTTGAGGGCCTTCTCTACCTTCTCAGATGAGCACTGGAAAAAGTAATACCTCTTCTAGTGTTAGTTGTTTTCTACCTTTTAAAAATACTCCTGATAACATGATTGGATTTGTTAAACTCAAGGAAATTTCTAGGCTTGAAAATTACCATAACGATTTGGTTTTTGTGTTTTTTTTCCATTGCTGTGCTACTTTAAAGGGCAGAAACATATTTTTAGATCCCTTCCTTCTGCACTGATAGTCATTCTGTGAGGCTTGGATTCATAAGAAATGAGTCCCCATTAGCTGAATGGGCAGACAGGAGCACAGGGACAGCAATCACACCACTTACCAGAGATTCACTGGCACACTGAAACACGTAACAGATATACTGGCTCAGCCCAGGCTCTGGTGACTCCCGACAGATAAAGCCAAAGTGATCCACATGCTTTATACCCTAGCAGAGGGGAAAGAAGTATAGTATGATGGGAACATGTTCTTTTAATCAACACTATGGAAATCAACATCAGTTCTATGCTTTTACACCTCTATGAATTTCTCCTTACAGCACTGTGGCATGGGACATATTGTCATAGCAAAATTAAATGGTGGCTTTTTGATACATAAAATAAAATGTGAGAGCAAAAACTCAGATTTGTTTGTTTTTTTTTTCAGACAAACACTCTCTTTAACTCAGGGCCACAGGAGGAAAAATACGATGGCATGATCTACTGTCTCTTATAATAAAACTGCCACTTGGTGTTTGCAAGTAATAGAGTTTTCAATTTATTGGTCTTCTTAGAACAGTCAGTCTGATTCATCATCATAAATCCTGTTCTTGTCTATATGAAGCTAAGAACCAGGAAAACTACACTGACAATCCTCTAATTAAATGTTATGCAATTCTCTAAAGTGTGCATTAAAAATACTAGAATATCTGTCTACTTATAGACATTTTAGGAGCCATACCTATTAGAAGACAATACATGAAAGAAATTATCCACATTCACGAATCAATCACTGTACTTCCTGAATGCCAGCTAAATAACCTCAACTACAGTTCATAAAAAATTCGGAATCATCTATGAATCTAAATCAGCCTGAATACATACATATCAATTAGAAGACAACACCTTGTTATTTTAATAGCAAGCATAGGACTTTGAAAAGCCAGGTAGGCAAAAAATTTAAAGTTGTGCTGCAGTGAACCTAAATCACAATGACAAAAAAAAACTGTCTTTAGAGTCAGACGGATCTATGCTATAATCTTAGTTCAACCATCTACTAGGTGTAAGACATCATGCTGAGCTGCTGATAATTATTTCTGAGGCTCCATCTCTTGTTATAAAACAGTAGTAATGGCACCTACCATAAGGAATTTTTGAGATTTAGGACAAAGAAATATCAATTATACTTTTGGGTACATTTGATAAATGGTAACCACTATTTTTGTAATAATAAGCTCAATCTATCCAATGGATATGGAAAAAGGAAATCAACTCTGATAAAAAGAAACAAGTCAATAAGGAGGAGTGAAGTTATAATTCATGAGGTGACAGTTCCATCTGGTACAACTCATTACGATGAAAGAATATCATCTACTAGTTCAAAACTAAATAGGAAAAATTCATAGGACCTCATTGGCTCAGTGAGTCTTCAGGCAATGGCACTGTTTACAGAAAAGAAAACTATTGTCTTTTTCCTAATGCTTGTCAGGGACACAGTCCTACATATTTTGAAGAAAGAAATACTGAGAGATATGCATGTTTTTAAAAAGCACGCCTATTTCTGAATGTGGCCACATTATACCAGTTCAATTCTGTGAAAACAAGGAATAAGAACAGGGCCACTCATTGAGGACAGAGGTTAACCTGACAATTATTGCAATCAAAGGTATTTCCACAAATTTCCCCCATATCTTTTGTTTAATTCTTTTTCTGGACCAGAATGTCAGAATAGAAAGCTCGCTTAAAAAAAAAAAAAAAAAAAGGAAAATCGAAAATCACATTTGAACTGCCAGTTTTATATATTTATATATTTGGTTTGGCTGGTTCTTCCCCTCCCCACTACAATCTCCTTTTTTTTTTTTTTTCCTTTAGGTGTTCAATGAGCATTGCTAGTCCTCAAAGGCTTGAGGACTGTGGGGGTGATTGATAGGCACAACTTTTTAGGATGACTCTTCATGCTCTGGGGGACAGGAACTACATGGGTTTGCACTCCACTCTCCCCAGTATTTGGCACAAGTCCCTACATATAGAAATAGCAATTCAACATTTATTGAATACCTAAGTGTTAAGCTCTGTCTTAACGTATCTTATTCTGATGCCCTACAGAATAAGACACCACAGAATAAGACACCTGCCCTCACATAGCTTATAATCCAGCAGGAACCCCCAGTAAACAGGTAATTATAAAAATGTTCAATACTTTTTCTGTTAAAGTAAATAACTTTTCTATCTAATTTTTTATCCTTTAAATAAAGATTTATTAATTTTCAATATAACCTTCTTATAGAGGGATGCTCTAAGTTATTAAAGTATAAAATTTTTATCTTCACAACATAATTTTATGTCTCCATATAACAGAACAAATATTAAAACAAAACGTTAGAAGTGAAACAGCATTAACTGAAGGTGAGATGAATAATTAACAAGATATACAAAAGCTTGTCATTTTTGAAGAGAAGGATGTCCGAATATCATACCTATGGGAATGCTAACTCTAAAATTTAAGAAATAAAAAGGCAGTCTTGATTTTTCAACATTAAAATACAGGAAGGGCTCTTGGTGAGATCCAGGTCCCTGAGGGTTCATCTAAGTCACCTTGCTAGGAAAGAGGTTAATCCTCTCTTCCGGTGACCTCCTCACAGGCGTCCTTGCATTTTCAACCTTAGTACTCCCTCTGTTCCAATATCTTCAAAAATTCCTTCTATGTTCACAATATGTTTAGGTAGCTCTAACTCTTGAATAGATATTCTAAATTATTATTATGGTATTTAGGAGATTAGTTTGTGCCTAATATGAACTTGTACATATTTAGCTGTATCGATTATTTCAAAAACTTTCAAATACACAGTTTGTGATTTAAAAATAAACAAAAAGAACAAAAATATACCAAACTATACCAAATATACCAAATATACCAAACTATACCGAAATTGATGCCAAATATATCTTCTTTTCAAAATTTAGCATTTATGTTAATAGAAGTTGAAAGTACTAGTTCTCCTTTCGCTACCCACCATGGTATGAAAAGCAAACATGACTCAGTGATGCCCACAAGTCCCACTGCCCAAGATTCCGAGGAACACTATCTGCGAAGGTATTTTCAAAAGAACTTCCCACCACAAAAACTCCATCAGTGGAAGGAATTTGATGAAGTAATGCTACAAGGAGAAAGGGGTTGATGAAAATGAGGACAAACTACTATGATACTAAGGGACCTGGACGGAATTTTGTTATTGGCGTGGACACAAACACATGTACACTCTTAGTTTAAGATGAATCCACTTAAAAATTAAAATTTAGAAAAATAGTAAAATTTGAAGAGGTATAAGCCCAGTTATTTTAATTTAGATAAAAGGTTTAGTTGGTTTCTTCAAATACTACGATCTACTTTAATACCTACCTGTGAACAAGAAGAGATCTCTTTAAAATTCTTTTCAAGTACAACTGATTTAGTGTCTGGACTGATAAGGTTAATCTCAAACCGCCCAACCTTAAAAACAAAAATATTCCAATTAATTTCAACTCACAAGGACCTAACATCTTACTTTACAATTAAATATTCAACTACTAATATAGATCAAATACTATGTCCATATAGTCACATCACATGTGCTTCACCATCCAATCTGACCAATATTTCAACTCCAAACATTAGCTGTCTCATAACATTTCTTCCTTTTGTCTAAAAATCATGAGAATTAAGTGGGTCTTAATTTACAACAGACAAAAAACCATTTTTTTCCAGATTAAAAGCGATTGTCTTTTCAAAAATAAATGCAACCTTTTCTTATTTCATGATTTCTAAAAATACCAATTATTTAATTATATTTACAATCATACTTTCTCCCGAATGGTCAATAAAAAGATATATTTGCCGTTGGGAAAATAAGTTAAAATTTTTGAAAATAAACAACTTCAGAAAAATTAACAGCAAACACTGTGGCTAAGGAGAAGAATAAATCTGAAAGCCTGAAGAGGGGAAACAGTTAACATGTCCCCAAAGAAAAGACTTTAGATACTTTAATTACGTGCCTAGAGTTATCAAAAACAAAACAGAACAAAACAAAACAAAAGAACTCATGAACTTCCGATAAAGCAAATATCACACACACAGAATGTTTACCAAGGTATGCCGTGGAATTTCCTTCTACTGGGTTCTTTACAACAGGATAAAGGACAGCCACTCAGTTTTTTCAAGAAAACCCAAATCTTACAAGTTGAAGATTAAAGAGCCTCGACAGGGTTTTCTTAAAAATTAAGCGCTTCTAAGTGGAACTTGACATTTTCCATACCCTGTACAACTTCAAAAACTACTTTTTGGAATTCAGATGTACTTGTTACACCTGTAATAGAGCTTGTGCCAAATTATTTTAATTCCTGATCCAGTCAATTATCAGCCCGATGGTGTTTCTTTACCCTTCTCTTTTGTGTGTATTCTCATGTGAAATACGCCTGCGAGTCTCTGGACTTTTCTTTTTTCCTCTCTAGAAAACTTTCTTCTCCACTCTTCAGAATTATATCTTAAAATCCCCTACGAAATTGACTTCTGCAGTTAGTTAAAAAACAGCAACATTTCATTTAGGAAACCACCCAAGGCAAATTGCTGGTGATACTACGAGTAACCTTCTACTCTTACTCCTTCCACCAGCTTTCCAGGACGCTCCATTATTTAATTGCTTTTTCCTCCATCTCTCCCTGCCCTGGCCCCTCATTTCTTACAATCCACATTCCATGTCTGCCTCTCAGCCCTTCTCCCCTTTCCTCTGCCTTCTTCTCCATCTGCCTTATCTGTTTCCCAAGGGGGAAGAAATAAAAGCTGGATTATTGTAGACTGAGGAAGTGGGAGGAGCTGCTTCTAGCAGTGGATCACGAACCGCCCAAGAGCACCCTGCGGGGGAAGCACCTGGAACAGCATGGTTCTGTTCTTCTCCGAATCCGAGGGCTGCACGTGACTGGGCGCGCTGGCGTGTCTCCGTCGTGGCTGTGGTTTTTGGCTGTTCTCGTGAACTTTCTTTTGCAGGACTCCAGTGACGCTGCTGCACCGAGACCGGAATTCTTGCTGTTCATCAAAGCCAGAATCTTCCAAAATCATCTCGGGGAAACAAATTCGAGAGCTGGACAGCCCGGGCTGGCTGGCCGTGGCTGGTAAGGCAGGGAGGGTGTAGTTGACAACATCCCCTTCCTCCAGGAGAATGTCTGTGAGTGAACTCGGCCCCTCGACCTCGAAGGCCACCGGGTCATTGCGGGCGTCGGGGCCGCGCTGCTCGCCCTGGATCCTCAGGCGCTGCTGCTCGTGCAGGCTGAACTTTTCGATGCAGTCGTCAATGAGGCTGGATGGGGCCTTCTTGTGCGTCACGGTCACCTTTCCGCAGTACAGGACTTCGAACTTCTGAGAGTTGTAAAAAGCGTCCTCGTTGTCTTTGCTGGGTTTGGCATCCTCTTTCATGGCAGCTTTAGACAACTGCCTAATGCTGCTGATAACATCAGGAACCTGGAAAAGAATTAAAAATCTTCGTTTCAGCCGATTATTTAGAAATAACTTAGTTTACCTACACCTGTAATTATCACCCAGAATGCATTTTCCTACTAAATGATAAAATATGGAAAATGACAGTCAGACCCTACATAAGATAAAGCATAAACTTAAATTACATTATCAAACATGAATGACTTAAAGGTATGATTGACATTTAATGATATCAGTATTACACTTTCCCATTTTAAATGTGTTCATTTCCCAAAAACAAAAACCACGAGACAATACAGGCCACTGTCAACCTTTAATAAATCATAATATATATTTTAAGTACTTTCAAATGTTATTATGAAGGATCAATAATTTTTTTAAAAATTAAGAGGAAAAATAAATTATAAAAAGTATAATGACTGAAAATCCATGAATAAACAGATACATAGGTAGATAGATAGATAGATAGATAAAAGTTATTCAGAGCCTCAACTGAAAGGAATCAAAGTTTCAACGAGCATAAAATAAACTTTCTAGATGAACAGATTAAAATCCAGTCACCCCTCATCAGCATTAGCTATCTTCAGAGAAAGTGCAGATTACAACCATAGAAAGGTACCATTACACACCTATTAGAATGGCTAACATCAAAAAGAGAAAAAATTGCCACTAGATCACTGAATGTCATGCTGTTGTTTCTCATTAATTCTCATAATTAGTTATCACACTCCAGGAAATTCAGTGGTACATAAAAATCACATTTTGCCTGACTTCTAAAGAAAACAAATTCTACAACACAATAATATTTAAAGCATCTAAGCAAACACAGGCTCAGGGTAAAAATCTAGATCATTAAAAGCACAAGGAAAGATACCTTCAGTCAGGAATCCAGTCAAAAGTCTTTCTCCAAGAGCACCGAATATACCAAACTGATTAATCCTCAGTGCCAGCCTTCTGTTGCACCTAATAAGTTCTCTTTCTTTTAAAATAAGTCAGCAGTTATTCCATTGTATTTTTTAAAGTCCACATTATCACTATGCAGCCAATTATAAAACTTTCCAGGAATAACCGTTATTGCTTCAAAAGTAAAGTATTTCCGGACTCTGCAATCAGGAAACACACTGATTGTTCAGGACTAAAGAGCAGAAGCTTTAGCTTTCTTTAAAAAGAAACATTTTAAATTTGATGACCATTCTCTTTCTTAGGCTGTTTAAATAACCGCAAGTGTCCAGTACTCATTAATAATGAAAGAGAAGATTATAATACATAACATTTTTCCTCTTAAAGTTCATTGATAAACAGATTAACTTCAAGTAAGCATTTAAAATTAGATACAAATATGAATGTGAAAATAAGCTTCTTAAAACATAGTTAAAGAAAAAAAACTGGGTAAAGCCTTTTATAATTGATATGAGCTTAACTACTTGATTTCTTATTAATCTTCAAAATAATTATAGTAAGCACAGCAAGATTTAGAAAAATACAAAAAAGAAAATGCAGGGAAAGGTGTAAAAAATTTGAGGAAAACACTAGGAAACATTTCAAATAAACTGAAAAAACTGCCTAATAAAAAGAACTAACAATTTAATCTAGTCTCAATCAAAGAGAGGTAGCATGGAAAGGAAATAGATTTGCTTTGGAAGTAATGCATTCCTTTAGGGAGAGGGTAGATTTCCTTCCTAATTATGTTTTACTTAAGAAACTATTAAGATCAACTCAGCATTTTGAGAAGAGAGTAATTTTTGTCATTTAATGTTTTATATCTATTTGGCTTTTTAAATCTCATCTTCAGCCAATGGAAAGTGACCAGAAGGTATATATTACATCATGAAATAGCTCACTTACATTAAGGAAACAGGAGCTATTATCTAAGAACCCACGAGGTTTTCCAGCTTCCAGTTACTTTGGAAGCAAAGGCTGTGCTGCCGTTTTTAAGGTGAGGCTGTCTGGCAATCTTTATAGGAAATAAAACAGATTTTTAAACCATTTTCACTTTTATCCAAAAGCACTTAGCGATTCTTTGTATTTAGTTAAAAATATAAATTATTATTTTAAGGTATAATTTGCACAGTATAAAGAGGTCTAATTTTCACTAGGTGTAGATTCAGAATCAACTAGAACAATTCGGTGATTTTAAAATTATAGAAATTTAAAATTAAAGGTGCCCTTTGAATCATTTGGTCAGCACTATCTTGTTTTACAATGTGGAAACAGTTTACATCAAAAGTTAAACCAATAAAGAAGAAAATAATGAGATTACAAGAAACCAGACTATTTGCGGCCAAAGAAAGCGGAGTATGTCTATGACTTACGCCACAGTCATACAAGCTGCTTGGTTTTTGAGTCTCGGGTTTAAGCCAATTTCCTCTCAGACCAGGCTTTAATCTAAGGATATTCTCAATCACCTGGCTCCAAACTCATTTTTGGCTCACCTCCCTTCTAACTGCAGCTTTCTTGGTGACTTCTGAGTTAGCTCAAGCATTAGAGAGAGGAATTTCTTAAACCTTTCAGTTAAGTTCTCCTATCCCATTCACTAATCATATCATTAAATTCCTTCTCTAGAAGATATGCCCTGTGCCTTTATGACCATTCCAATTTTGCAAAAGTGATCATATGTAAAACATATGGGAGTAACTCACAGGAAAACATCTCGGGAATCATGCAATTTGAGTTAGAGAATGAAATGTCCTCAGTCGCAGCTGAGTTTAGTGCTAGAGGAAAAGATAAGTATAACAAGACAGAGAAGGGGAAGTGATAAGAAGTTAGATGAAGGATAGATAAGAGCAGTCCTTTTCAAGTTCCCTTTCAACAATAATAATCCATTATTTTAAAAGTGGATCAGTCCACAACATGGCATATTAGAAAAGTACATAACATGCACTTAGAGGTCTTAAGTTTAAAGCCCCATTTCAGTATCTGTTATTGTCTGTAGAAAAGACTCCACATCCTTCTTGGTCTCTGATTTTTTTTTCTGTAAAATGAGAATCACAATGTTTATTTCAGAGGTAAGCTGAGAAAATTAAATTAAACATGCAAATGTACCTGACACAGTGCTGGGACAGTGAAAGCATTCAATAATGTTCGATTAAATAAAAATGTAAGTCAGATTTGCATTATGTAAGGAGATGGAAAAAGTGAAAAGCTGCTGCTAAATAAGAATACGTTGCCTTCATGAAATTTAAATTGTAGCAGAGGGGATGGTATACGATAAGTAAAATACTAAAGAATTTAGATAGTGAAAATTGCCAAGAAGAAAATATAATGCAGTGAAGGGAGACAGAAAATTTGGAGGGGGTGGCAGAACAACTGTAATTTTAGAGAAAAGGCTCTCTATAAAGTATTTGAATAAAATCCTGAGGTCAACAAGGAAGTGAGCCATACAGATATCCGGGGGAGGAACATTCCAGACGGACAGAACATCAAGTACTAAGGCCTTGAAGCAAAATTTGTCTGGCATGTTCAGGGAACTTCAAAGAGCCAGCGTGGCTGGATATAAGTGAGTGAGCAGAGG
>NW_006436811.1:8778399-8819590 GCF_000325575.1 Pteropus alecto
AAACAAGGAGCATCAAAATCATGCAGTACCTTGAAAGAACTTTGGCTTTTACTCTTAGACAGAAAGCCTAAGAGTTATATGTTCAAAGGGTCCTTTCGGCTGTTGTGTGGAGAATAGATGGCATAGGTGATGGGGCAGGAGCCTACTGTGCTCATCCAGGGTGAGCCAACAGTGGTTCAGACAGAGCAACAGCAAGGGAAGGGGTAAGAAGCTATAGACTTTTGGATTTAATTTTAAAGGCATAGTCAAGATGATTTCTTGAGGATCTAATGTGGCGTGTAGGAGAAGGAAAAGGGGGAATGGATGAACTTCATGAGTTTTGGCCAGAGGAAATAGAGAAAATGGAGCTGCAGTGAAATAGGTTTGGGAGGGAGTGGGGGTGGCTTAACAGAGCAGGAGCTTAGTTTGGGACAAGTTAATTTTGAGAAGCTTCTAGACATCCAAGGATAGATGTCAGTAGGCAGTCGAATATATGTACCTAGAGCTCAGGAGAGAGAACAGAATGGAGAAAGAAATATTGGAAGACATTAGCATGTATAGGGTATTTAAAGACATGAGGTAAGACAAGTTCATCAAGAGTATTGATGACAGAGCGAGCAGGAAAGAAAGAGAGAGTGCCCGCTAGGCAAAGAGAGAACTATCTCCAGGAACCAACCCTTGAGGCACAGGATGCTTATGATTTTGGAGATGGAGAGATATGAGCAAAGGAAAATACAGCAACAGCCAGAGGTCAAGCAGGTGAGAATGGTATCCTGAAGCCAAGAAAGAAAAATTTCCAAGACAAAGGAACTAATCAATATGAGATCATAGGTGACCCTGACAAGAAAAGTTGTGGTAGGGGCTTAGGGCAAAAGACTTACCTAGTAGGTTCCAAAGAAAATTTCACAAAATAAATCCAAAACAATAGGTACAAACAACCTATTAGGGCAGTAGCTAGAGGCACAAGTGAGTCAAAAGAGGGTTCTCTTATAGATGGAAGAAGTGACAGCTTCTAATACAGAATATCCAATAGTAAAGAGAATGTTGATGATCTAGAGAAAGAGGGTAGAACTGCTGGCAATGTCTTTCAGTAGGCAAGAGGGGACAGAATCTGGGGCACTTGGAAGAATTTGAACTGACCCGTAGGCATGCTCAGTTCATCTCAAAGGGAAAGGCAGAATACAAAGGCATAGATGCAGGAAGACATGGTGGTGGGAGTCTGGAGAATTTTTCCCCTGACTGCTTAAATTTCTTTGGTAAAATAGAAAGCATGATCATCAGCTGAGGTGAGAATGCGGAAGATCTAACAGAGAAGTGAACGTTGAACATTTAATTTAATTTAAGGCTGACTGTAGGCAAAATTGTGAAAGGAAGTTATATTTAGAACCCTAATGTGACCCCTCCAACCCCTTTATGGGTAAATGTGCATTTTATGTGCATGAGACCCACAATTTCAAATGTTAAATAGCTATTTACCCAACCACAAAGTACTTTCAATGTGAGATCAATCTTCTACGTATTTATTCAACTAGATGCTTTCTATTCATCACATTAGTCCTATTATTTGCTTCGTGCTCACATTTTTTAAAGTATACAGTTCAAAATTGATAACCCTCTAGTCAGGCTAAGTAAGAAAAGGAGACAAATTACTAACATCTGAAATTAAAAGAAAGGAGAGAAATATCACTACAGACCCCATGGAAATTAAAAGAACAATGAAAGAATACTACAAAAACTCTATGCCCAGAAATTTGATATCCTAAATGTAATATACCAATTACTTGAATGACACAATATACCAAAACTCATACATTAAGAAACAGACATTCTGAATAGGCCTATTAAAGAAATTAAATCAATGATTAATAATCTTCAAATTAGAAAGCACTAGGCCCAGATGTGTTCACTGGCAAATTCTATAAAATATTTAAGAAAAAATTATACAAATTCTCTACAATCTCTTTCAGAGGAAAGAAGCTGAGAAAATACTTTCTAACTCGTTTATGAAGCCAGTATTAGCTAATACCAAAACCAGACAGAAACATTAGAAGAAAAGAAAAACAATAAACCGATATCTCTTACGAACATAGGTGCAAAAATTCTTAACAAAATATTAGCAAAACTAAATCTAAAAAAGCATTTAAAAAATTATATACCAAGATCATGTGGGATTTATCTCAGGTATGCAAGGCTGGTTCAACATTTGAAAATCAATTAATGTAATTCATCATATTGACAGACTAAAAAAAAAAATCACATGATCACATCAACAGATGCAGAAAAAGCATATTACAGAATCTGACACCTATTCATTATTAAAACTCTCAGCAAACCAGGAATAGAGAGAAACTTCCTCAGCTTGATCAAGACTATCTACAAAAAACCTAGGGCAAACATCATACTTAATGTTGAGAAACTCACAGCTTTACCACTATGATCAGGTACAAGGCAAGGATGTCCCCTCTCTTACTACTTTGTAACATCACATTGGAAGTCCTTACTAATGCAGTAAAGCAAGAAAGTAAAACAAAAGTATAAAGATTGCTAATGAAGAAATAAAACTGTCTTTGTTCTCAGATGACATAATCATCTATGTAAAAAATCTAAAAGAATTAACAACCAAAAAAAACCTTAGAATTAATAAGCAATTATAACAAGGTTGCAAAATATAAGGTTAACATACAGAAGTCAATTGCTTTCCTGTATGCCAACAATGAACAAGTGGAATTTGAAATTAAGAACACAATACCACTTACATTAACACCTGAAAAATAAAATACTTAGCTATAAATCAAACAAAATCTGTATGAGATCTACGTGAAGAAAATCACAAAACTCCGGTGAACATAATCAAATGGAAAGAAAGTCCACGTTCATGGTTAGGAAGACTCAGAATTGTACAGATGTCAGTTCTTCTCAACTTGATCTACGGAGTCAATGCAATTCCAGTCAAAATCCCCAGCATGTAATTTTAAAGATAGTGATAAAACTGATTCTAAAGTTTGCACAAAGAGGAGAAAGACCCAGAATAGCCAACATACCATGGAAGGAGAACAAAGTTAGAGGACTGATGCTACCTGACTTCAAGACTTACTATAAAGCTATGGTAATTAAGACAGTGTGGTATTTGTGAAAAAATAGACAAATAAATCAATATAATAGAATAGACAGCCCCAAAATAGATTCACCTAAATATATCAACTGATCTCTGACAAAGTAGCAAAGACAATACAATGGAGAAAAGATAGTATACAACAAATGGTGCTGGAGCAACTGGACATCCACATACAAAAGAAAATTAATCTAGACACAGACCTTGCACCTTTTACAAAAATTAACTCAAAATAGATTACACACTTATACATAAAATACGAAAGTATAAAACTCCTAGAAGATAACACAGGAGAAAACCTAGATGACTTTCGGTATGGTGATGCTCTTTCAGATACAACACCACCAAAGACACAGTCTATGAAAAAAATAACTGATAAGTCAGGCTTCATTAAAATTAAAAATTTTTGTTCTTCAAAAAACAGTTTCAAGAGACTTACAATACAAGTCATAGACTGAGAGAAAGCATTTGTCAAGGACACTTCTGCTAAAAGACTGTTATCCAAAATAAATGAAGAATACCTAAAACTCAACAAAAAGAAAACAAACAACCAATGAAAAAATGGGCCAAAGACTTCAACAGATACCTGACCAAAGAAGATACACAGATAATTAAGATGCATATGAGAAGATGCTCCACATTATATGTCATCAGGGAGACTCAAATTAAAACAACAATGAGATATCACTACATACCTATTAGAATGGCCAACATCTAGAGCACCGCCAACACCAAATGCTGGTCAGGATATGAAGCAAGAAGAACCTTTATACAATGCTGATGAGAAAGCAAAATGGCACAGCCACTTTGAAAGACAGATAGTGTGAAAGATAGTTACAAAACCAAACATATTTCTACCATGTGATACAGCAATTCATGCTCCTTGGTATTTACTCAAAGGAAATGAAAATGTGTATTCACACAAAAACCTACACACAGATGTTTATATAAGCTTTTTTCGAAATTGTTAAAACTTGAAAGCAACCAAGATGTCTTTAATACATAAATGGATAACTGTGGTACATCCAGACAATGAAACATTATTCAGCACCAAAAGAGAAATGAGCTATCAAGCTATGAAAAGACATGAGAGGATCATAAATGCATATTAATAAGTGAAAGAAGCTAATCTGAAAAGGCTATAATTGTATAATTCCAACTATATGACATTCTGGAAGAGGCAAAACTATTGAGACAATAAAAAGGAGTGGGAGGAGGGGAAGGGATAACTAGGCAGAACACAAAAATTTTAGGGCAGTGAAAATACTCTGTATAATATTATGATGATGGGTATATGTCCTTATACATTTATCCAAACCTAAAGACTGCACAACACCACGAGTGAACCCTAAGATCAACTATTGACTTTGAGTGATCATGACATGTCAATGTAGGTTCACCTTTCGTAGAAAATGCACAATTCTTGTTAGTCATGCTGATAACGGGGGAAGCTTTGTATGTGTAAGTGCAGGGGTATTTGGGAAATCTCTGGATCTTCCTCTCAATTTTGTTATAAACCCTAAATTTCTCTTTAAAAAAATCTTTACCAAAAAGAAAAAAAAAAGTATAGTTCAATACCATTTGTATTTACTTCAAGAAACACTAGAGGGAGCTTTCCCACTTGAACTAGTTTACCTAAGCAAAAAATATATATATATATCAAAAGGCTTTTTATAATACTGAAAAAATGCCACCGTTTATAAAATACTATTACTACTGCTTCCATTTTAGATTCATAAAATTAACCACTGGCAAGTAAACAAACTGGAATGTTCACTGATTAGACAAATTCGGCAACAAAATTAAGTTAATAAAATTAAGTTAGATTGAAAAAATTTAAGTATATCAAAATCAGCACTTGATAACATTTAATCTCTTAGATATTTTCAAATAAGACATAGTAAACATAAGAAAGCTATGTCTTGTTCCTTTGTTGTGATATATGAAATTATAAAGTCATCTAAATGAAATGCTAAAACTGGACACTTAATAAGTAGTTTTAACTTACGAAATGTCTGAACTCATGAGAAGAGAACTTTTTGAGCAAGGCTTAGTTGTGAAACAGAATGGGCCTTGGGAAAAGAGGCAAGGGAGCAATGGCCAAGCCCAGAGGGACCTACACATGACAAGTTCTGGCTGAGATCAGTAGATAAAGCTGTAATATTATCAGGAAGCAAAAACATCATGGATTTCTCAGAAACCTATTTTTGTCCTGGCCTTCTGTATTACTTCAGATATTTATACCAGTACAACAGATTTCCACCTTGCAAAGGAAAATAATACAACATTCTTGAACTTCTATTCAGAGACATCAATTTATTTGTATTATCATTAACCACTGAATGTGCGTGTCTCCCTTCTTCTAAGAAGAAAAGGTCTAACTGCCAGCTACCTAAGGTTAAAAAGGAAAACAAACATTCATCTATCTCTGAAGTTAGGCTGGAAGGAAAGGCAACAGCAAGTAGCCAGATGCCTAGCCTCTGACCTAGACTTGCCCCTTCCATGGGTGAAGGAAAAGCACTGGCTGTGTATTGTGACGAGTCACGTCGAAGCACTCTATCCAACCCTCACGGTAGAATTAAACTCCTGAAAGTTATAATAGAGTGTGATTGACACAGTTGCTCCCAGTGAAATAAAAAAATTAATATGGTGAAAATTTGTGGCCAGACTTCACTTTCTGGCCCTCATTCCTTCTGATTGTGACTGTGATGAACATTACCTAGAAAAGTTTCTGGCCAGAAAAGACTTTTTTTTTTCAGAGCTCATACTGGCTGTTCAAAGATATTTTCTGTTTATTAAGTATAAAAGACTCCCCTGTTCCCCTTCTTGTGTGCGGTCTGGCTAAATGATACCAAGAGAAAGCTTATAACGATTTAGGTGACTCAACCCATTTTCCTGTCAACCTTAATTGCAGAAAACAATGAAAAGCTTTAGCTTTTCGGAGTCCTGGAGGAAGAATACATTTCTTCAATGCACCCCACAGATATCTGACTTACAATCAGATTAATAAATATAGTACTTCTAAAGCAATAAATCTCTACCTTCGAAGTGTCTGAAATGTCACCATATTGCTTGAAAGCTACTTGGAAGAGTGCACTGTACAACTACAAGCCTTTCCCCAGAACAAACCAGGCCCTATCCACTCCTGGACGTGCCTTGTGGACAGAGGTCTCCTCTCCCCTTCAACAGAAGTCAACCACATGGCACTGTTACCTTTCAATTATTTGATCTTTCATGATTTATTAAGATTTCAAGTAAACTTTGGTAACGGAGTATACTAAAGCCCCCCAGAAGTATTTTTACTTATCAACTTTTATATATGTCAAACATTTAACTGCAAAATTTTAATTCCTTGAAGGAAACTCTCACTTTAGAATTTTAAATAGGATGTGTGGCACCAAAATATTTTTTATGATGTAATAGCCTTAATTTTCTAACACCTAAAAATGCTTCTTCATATCTATTTTAAAAGGATTAATGATGACAGCAATGCTTTAATGCTGATATTACAATCAATAATGAAGATAAAAGAAATTGGGAAAATCTATCCAGTGGCTACTAATAATTCACCTGTATAGTGTGATAATGTGGCCAGAATACATTTCCATTAAAATTTCCAAACGAGGGATGCATCTGAGCTGCTTCTTGCAAAAATTCACAACTTCAAGTCAGAAAGCAAATTCAAAGCAAACTAGCAGCCTTTGTGTGTTTTGTACATGGACTGCTTTCAAGAAAGAATATGATTCTTATCTTAAATCATTTGTGAACAACTTATCAACTGCATTAGGCACTGTTTTATCTAAACAGCACCCACCTTAATTTAGAACAAATGGTTCTAGTGAACGCTGCCAATATTTGCACCCTCCTGCTCACGCAATCTCCCAACCCCCCATAAAGCAGGCCCCAAATGAAGGGCATGTAATCCAAGCTGAATCAGTGGAAGGTAGAGGGTGGGCATGGGACCCAAGCAGGTCAATCTGAGTCACTCTCTAATGGTTTCCAAACAGAAGACGAAATACCAAAACTTCCTATCTGAAGTCTCAAGTTATTGAGGGAGCTAGTCTGGCCATCTCCCATCACTGGAGAAAGCCGTTCTGGAGTAACACAAAGTGAAATCTAGAGGAAAAGAGAATTAAGATCAAGATATGTAGAGAAAGAGTCCTGGTAGGGTCATGTCTTTGGTTGTAGACACCCTTGGAAGTGTGGCTCTTGAGCTCTGGGTCTCCTCCAATTCTAGGGGCTACTCAGATATCACCCATGCCTCTAAGAGTACTAACTAGTATACGGATCTATGAGAATCGCTGGGATACGGTTCATCTGCTATGACTGAAACTCAAAACAGCAACTGTTTACACAAAACAGAAGTTTATTTCCCTCTGGCACAAAAGTCTAGTTAAGGGTACAGAGCTGTTTTTGTTACTCCATCATGTCATTAAATGTCAAAGACTCAAGTCCCTTCTATTTTCCTGTTCTGCCTTAGGGGCATCGATCCCATTGTCCAAAACACAAGCAACTGTATTCCAGGTACCAGAATGTGAAGAAAGAATGAATAAAGAGAAAGAGAGAGCAAGGGATATCCCCCTCCCTACCCCAGCACAGACACAGACAGACACACACACACACACACACACACACACACACACACCCCTACTTACACCCCACCGATCAGAATTAGTGGAATATCTAGTGGCAAGAGAAGCTAAGAGAAGCTAAGAAATGCAGTCCTGACTGAATAGCCATGTACCAGTTTAAAATTCTATTACTAAAGAAGAGAGAACAGATCAGGAACAACTTGCATTCTTGTCATAATTGTCAATGATTCACCAGAAAAAAGGTATCAGTCAGAGCTCTTCAACAAAAAAAAGCTACAGATAGATATGTCAGAGTATTTAAATCATGCAATGGTTCTAAAAAGAACTTGGGTCAAAGCTGCAGAAATATATACTTAGTGAAGATAAGATGGTACTAGGTGTTCCAAAACATTCCCCAATTGAAGAAGCAGAAAATGTTATGACCAACGCTCTAAGACAGTCATGGTAATACCAGTTAGCTACATCAACAGTCATCACTGGAATTTATAAATATTTGTTCTAAATAAAATCATGTTAGTCTAGTAGCCTGTAAGTCTACTTTTACATTTCTATAGAAATAGCAATGGGGCAACAACCCACAAATAATCACTTGATACTTATTTCAACCTATAAAAGCCCCTGCGTATAGTATTCTGGTACACTTGCAAAGCAATGAGACTAATTAATAAATATAATTAAATTTAAATTCCTAATTATATTTTATCTTGGGAATTATAGATTCAAATCATTCCAATAGGCCAAGCACAGGGAACAATATTACCTTTTAAGCCAGTATTTATCTTATTACAAGAACTTATGGAACAGCTGAGAGTTAACTGTGCTATCTGTAACTTCAATTTTAATCATTTGGAGTATGTATTATATACATCTCTGTCTTCATAAACAGTATTACTAGGTATAATATAAATGTTTCAGTCCAATATAAAGTGTGAACATCATACCTTCAATACATCATCATAGGGTCCCATTCCTAACCAGATGCTAAATAAATATCAAAAACTATTTGTACCATAAAGAACCTTCAACTTTGAACAGAGTGAAGGAATTAATTGTCAAACATGCCCCCATACTATTCCAGGAAATACAGCTTTTTAGGAGAGCTGCAGCCCTACGAGATTAACTGTCATGGCCATCTGTTTATTTTTGTGGACTCCGTTCTCCAAAACTATAGGAGAGGCATGACATACAGATTACTTTTTGATTCTTTCCTAATGCCATGCTTGTTTCAAGAGGAAAATGTCTCAGCAATTTTCTTTAATACACTTTTCAAAATGGCCCTGAAAGTCAATGGGAAAAATATGGCCCAGTTGCAACAACTGTTTGATGCAAAACATCATTGTACTATCCCACGGGGACTACAACTGTTCCCTCAAACACGAATGAGCAAAGACAAAGACATTCACTGACTCTCCTGGTATTTATGTATGACTTCACTGATAAAAATGGGTCAGAACTTTCTAAAATTTTAATTACAAAAATATTTTAATAATATTCTATTATATTAAAAACACTGTATCAATTAAACCAGACCTAATTGAATTCACTTGGGAACTTACTACAATAAATATATAAACGTAGCATGCAGTTATATATTAATGGCATGTAAAATATACTTTTAAGTGATAGAGAACATTCAATGCCTTAAGTTTTTTTTTGAAATGTAAAAACTTATGATTGGGGTTTTCATACCTTGAAATTTTCAAAGCCATACATTATAATTATTGTAATATGTTATTAAGCAATACATTAGAACTATACTTATGTCTGGCATTTTGTTAGTGAACAATCTATCAACATGATCTTGTGCTTTATCCTATGTTTAGACTTAGCCTGTGTTTTCTATATACTCCAACTTGTATAAAAAATATTCGTCAATATATTTTAAACTTTATTTTACTAAAATTTGGTTGAAATTATTAAAAGTTCTTTAAATGCATATTAAGTCTATATTAATGATTAACTGTTTTCAAGTGATTAGCATAGAAAATTTTTTTAAAATCACCTATTCATTCTTATGTTGCTTTCTCTTAATCTCTAGATTTTTATAAAACTCTATAGTTGGAAAAGGGAAAGAAATAATCAAACAAACAAACAAACAAAATCAATGAACTAATTACCTAACAATGAAAGAAAACATTAAACAGGGGGAAAGATTCATGATAGTCATCAGTGACACAGCCAAAAATTTGCAAATTACAATTTACTTTTGATTAAACAAAAAAAACAAAGGAAGATATCCAGCTCTCCTTCAGTGCAGGAGTTAACATAATGATGAAAGAAAGATGATCACAATAATAATAGCTGCTTAAGAATGAGAACCTTTGCTAAGACTTTTACATTCATTAATTCCCATAATTTTCCAAGATAAGCTCTATTAATTCCACTTGCAAAAATAAAATTGATCATCAAAATTTTTCTGTAAATCTAAATCTGTTCTAAAAACTAACGTCTAGTAAAAATAGTAAATTGGAAAATTGATGATCAGAAATGCCCTAAGTGTCTAATTGTTTCAAGTTCAGAAGATGAAGATAAAATGAATGGACAGTTTAAGAAAGTAATAAAGTTTTTAGTACACTTTAGAATTTCTATAGTTATTTTTCAAAGCTTCATATCTAAGCTTTTGAAAATCTTTCAGGCTTTCCTATATAGCAGCTTTACTATTATTGGTGTCGACTGGGTAAATTTATTACTTAATAAGTCTTAGCTTCTACCCCAAGGAGATAACAAATTAATTTAAGTTTTTAGAGCATTTTTTCAAAAAGTATATAAACATCTGAATCATATAACACCATAACTGAATTTAATAGTTCACAAATGTCCTCTATAAATTACTCTGTAAGTAAACAAAAAATTGAAAACAGAGAAGCTAAATGACTTGCTCAAAGTCACAAAGCTAAATTATTACTTGATTTACACAAATGTAAATTTTTACACACACGCACAGAACTTTTCAAGATATCTCTAAAGAAAGTACATCTACAATGTTCAATGAAATTAACATCTTCAATGTCAAATATCAGTAGGTATCTATAGGTGTATATTCATTTGTGTAACTATTCATTCAAAGTGCGTCAACCTCTCTAAATTTTAAGGAAAATGACTGCAGGAAGATGTCAATCTGATTCACCACTGTACACCCCATGTCTGCCACAGTGCCCACCATGAGTTCAGTACTCGATAAATATTTGATAATTAAATAAATGCTTGTGGAATTCAATAGTCTCTTATGTAATATGGAATTTCATATACCAAAATATCTATTTGACTTATATCTTTTATAAACATAAAACTTATCAAGATGTTGAGCAAAGAGTAAACACACAAAAAAATATTTGATGGTTAATTGATATTAGAAGTCCTTGGGGCCTTATATAACCTCATTTCAGAAAATGATACAGCAGCTTCAAAGAGTATCCTTTTACTCTCCTGAGTCAGAAAAAATTCCCATTTCTAGTGATCCAAGCAACTAAATACATATTCAGTATTATTGATAAAATTGTGATATTCAAATGAAAGCTAATTAAGTGTATCAGTTTTGTTCACTGAACTTTTCTAATAAAAAGCACTTTTTAATCTGAGAAGTCTGCCTCGAATGGTCATGAACTGGATAAGTAAGATTAATTTTTTTAAATCTTCAAGGAATATATCAGAATTTATAAACAATCAAGTTTCCTGAATTCTTAAAGTAGAAATTATTTCCCTCCCACCCATGGCATAGAGTAGGCACTTTAGACATTTATTGAATAAACTGCAAAAATATTTTGTTCTTAGCCTCATGGTACTTAATCACATTTTGACTTGTATATAATTTGTCTTCTTGCCTTGCAGCTCCCACAAGATTCTAAATTCCTTGCTTGACACCCTTTCTTTCTCTCTCTCTCTAAATATATACATATTTATATTTATGTGTATATATTTATATATATGACCTAGATATATATCATATACAATATATATCATATATATCATAATATGTATCACCTAGATACACAGTCTGAACTATTCTTTCTCATCCTCCTTAACTATTCTTTCTCATCTCTACTCTTAAACCCTTTCAAAACCTATCTCCAGGGAACTAAAAGACTCTTTTCTGGACACCCTGCAGCACTGCATCAAGTCAACCTGACGGTAACTCTTGTTTTTCAAAAATTACACTTCGATTTAGTGACATGAAAACAGGAAGGGAAAAAAATTGTTTTTAAAAAAGATACTACTACAAAGGTAAGAATATGAGCCCAAAGATTTGAACATTCAATTATAATAAAAGATTTTTTTACACAAATATCAGTTAAATGATTTTTTATGACTAACCTACAAGTTTGTGGACTGATTCAAAAAAAAAAAAAAGAATTTGGGAAAGTGTATTCCTTCAATGTTTCTGAAATAAAACAGAAATAATCATTAAAAAAACCAACAACCTCCAATTATGGTTAAAAGAACCTAAGAAAAAATCTTTCAGAAACCCCCTTGCCTTTATTAAATATTCCTAAACTTTTGATGGCCAATAAATGTTGGAATAACCCATATGCTCTCTTTTAGCTTACTGAATAGAATGTGAAGAACACAAAAACATCACCAAGAAATCTTCAATACAAACTGCCTTTGGTTTCCTCAGGGAACCAAAACAAGTGAGAAGAAATAAGCCATAAGTACTCTTCGACCTGGAAAGCCCTTCTGCCCACAGTTTCCTCAAGATAATACGATTTCCCTCTAGAGCCCTTTCCAACTGGCGCCTGACCCAAACCCAGTAGCAGCATCAGGCCTCTCCAAATCGCCGATAGCGCAAAAAGCACCATATTTAATCACCCAATGGCATCTGTCTCTCCCACACATGTGTCTCATGCCTTTTTATTCATTCCTAGCACAAAGCATAGCACATATGGCTCACATTCAATGAATGTGTGCAAAATGAATGAATGAATGTATGAGCAAATAAATAAATCAAAGAGAAAATGGTGGTTCTGCTCACCTTCCTAGATCAGAACATTTGCACAGGTTCTTCCATGAAGCCAGAATGTTTTTAATTGGGAAAATAGTACTAATCAAATTATGAATGCCAACTAAAAGCAGATGTCCGCTCTAAAAAGAAAAGTGGATAAGAGCCTTTGCATAACCATGGCTAATGTAAATACATGAACAACTTATAAATGAATATTAGGGAACGTTAGTTCTCTGTAAAAAATGTTTGCTGTGGACTTAACACTGTGCACTTTCTACGTAATAACAGCTCACATTTATCAAGTACTTGTTATGTGCAAGGCACTATTCTATTTTCTCTTCTCATTTAACTGATAAGAAACTGCCCTAGATTCTGCATTTTTGCTTAACCCAATCACTAAATCATGTTAACTGAATCAAGAAAATGAATATGACAATATCCAATCTTGAGAGAAGGATGAGATCAAAGATTGTGTGATTATACCAGAATCTAAACATCAAACACTGGGTTTCTGTGACAGTGTTTGCTTATGATTAACTGCACACACCATGAAGCTACCGTGTCCTGCTATGACCTTAAAAAATTTACAGTATTTTTATAAACGTCCTCTGTATAATTCTATCATGCAAGGCTTATTCATAAGTACTAGACAAAGAAACAAAAGGATTAGTAAAGTTAATGTACAGCTGCATTATCAAGTATCTAATATCAATATCTACTGGGTCAAGCTACCAATAACACCATCTTAAATATGTAGGTCCAAACTACCACGTTAAAATGTTGGGCAATAAGTTTGGATCACAAATCATAACTATTATTTAGCATCTCTAAGAAAGAATGCACTATAAGAAGTTTTTATGAACATATTCTACACTTTTTTTATGGTTTCATAAAAATGACACACTATAAAATAATAAAATGTGGTTTTCTTTAAAGATATCTGCTCATTATAAAATAAAATCGTAAAGACAAGTACAAATAAGAAAATATTCATGCAGAGATTGCCACTACTGAAATTATAGTGAACACCCGCCCGCCCCCCCCAGGTATCTCTTATGCACATATAATTAGTATAAGTATAAAATGTTGAATAAATAGGGTCATTCTAAACACAAAGTTTTGGGACCCTCATCCTTTGTGCAGGAAAATGTGGCTTAGTCACTTGTCCATCTCAGTAATTATATATCTTTATCATTATTTTAAAATTGCTTTCAAGAACAGTGATTCTCACATTTTAAAGTTATTGAAAGACTTGTAAAAGTTTTTGTGTGGCTTTATCTATTAATATTAACCATTTTAGGAACTATAAAGGAGAAAATTTTAAATACTTATTTATTTATTCTTTTAAAATAACAATAAATCATTACATGTTAACCTAAGTGATATACTTTTTCTTTTTTTTCTAATTAACATATTTTTATAAAAGGTAACACACTAACAATTTTCAATACGAAAAATTTTGTGAGAAGATTGATATGTTTTTACGTTTTGTAAATCCTTTTAACATCTAACTTAATACAAGGCAGCTAGGTTCCTATCTGTTTCCGTATTCGATCTTCTGCAATATGTTGCTTTGGTTGAAGTATATGAAGAAAGTCCAGCCACGCAAATATATATAAATGGAAAAAAGAGTAATTTTAAGAGCTTTTTCAGATAACTGTGAATATTGTCTTTTGATAGTATCCCCAAATTCAATAAATGATAGTTTCTTACAGGTCCATTGCAATGTGAAATCTGAAACTATATCAGTGAACTTCCTGTACACTGTTCCATTAAAATCCATTTCTTTTACTTACACTTTGAGTGGATCTTTTACCTTTACATGACTTCATACTTCATGCTTTGGTCTTTTAGGAAATATTGGTTCACTGAGTTAGACGTTGTTGGTAGCCATTGTTGTTCCACATCTGTTCTGTGTTCAAATATTTTGGCATTGTTTTAATTGATAGATTGCAATATTCCAGACTCCTCTCATACTTAAAACAGGACCTCAATATGCTTACTCGAATCCTATTTTTATGACAGCTAGAAGCATGTGATGCATTGCCAGGAGTACTCAGTCTACAGACTGGACCAGCTTCTGTCAGTTACCTACCCTGCAGCCAAAATGAATTATAAAACAATCTTGAAATGAGATTTGGAAAAAAGACAAAAGCATTAATCACACTGTGTACGTTTAATATTAAAGTTAAGTCACAATCACATCTATTTTCTATGTAGTTGTATTTATTTCAACTGCTACCATTAGTGGGTTTTTTTGATTCTCAGAAAAGCTTTATATGTAGAAACAGACTAGTTTGTAGAAAAGCTTAGTTTTATTTCACTATTATATATGCAGAGTTGGTTTTTGTTTTATTTTTAATACTGTAGATCATGAAAGATAGTTAAACTGACTAAAAAATACTATAAAATTAAAAAACCATATTTTGACTAGTTAAGTGATTTCATAATTTTAAAAAATCATTCTAGTCAATACAGGCATAGCAATTATTGGAACTTATAGATCCAATTAAAAAATCCAGTCAATTATGTTATAGTCTGATTGGCTACTTAACACCAGTTCTAGGCATCGAGACAATGTGTTGTCAGATGGAGACAAGGATAAGCAAAAAATGTGAGCAGTAAAGATCTAAAAGTTAACAAGTTAATACACAGAAAACGGGGGAAAATTATCAGCAAATCAGAAGTCTGGAGTCCCAGAAGTCACAAAAAATTAGTCCAGAAGGCAGTTCATTAATCTAAAAACTAAAAATGAAAAGGTCAAAACAGTGATTAAATGGAAGATCAAGTCTCAATGGTCAAAAGGTCCGGTATCCAGAGGATTACGTACAAGTCTATGTCTGGAGCAATCAAGATATGGAATCATCAACCAAGACAGCTTTTTCTCACTGGCCCAGCACCAGGGCTGCGATCAAGAATGTTTTCAAAGGTGTGACTCATTTCTGACACCAGCGGACTCTTTTGTGGCCACCTTCAGCCATCTTTATTCACCTCTGTGATTCCCATTTCTATTTACTAATGTATGAAGGCAGTCCCTAGACGTAAAATGCAATCAATGAAAAGTGAACTGGAATCTACTCTAACATTCTGCCTTTCTAATGGTGATTCTTCAAGGCTTGGAGTGAAAGCTTAAGGATGCTGCACATGAACTTCAAAGAGATATATAAAAAAGATCAGAAAATTACAGCAAACCTCAAGGTATATGAGTCAGCAATTGTCAAAAGACAAAATCTCATCTTTTTTTTCTATGTAGTTTTTCAGAGTCATTCTGTATGTATATGCATGTGTGATAATGGATGGATGGAAGGATGGATGGATGGATGGATGGATGGATGGATGGATGGATGGACGGACAGATAGATGATAGATAGATGATAGGTAGATAGGTAGATACAGGTAGACAGATAGATAAAATATATACTATATTTCAATGTATACCCAAAAAATGTTTTCAGTTTCCTCCTTGCACATCTAATCACTTATCTGCATCTGTGTCTTTATACCCTGTCTTCTCTCCTGATACTGTAAGTAAACATGCTGCTAGCTAAGGCCACACTCCACTACACACACACACAAACACACACACACACACACACACACACACACACACAACCACCATGGAAACCAGATGCCATCACCTATTGCTTCCTTAAAGAAACTGCTGTAAAAACTCCCCTCTCTTTCTACTGCATCATCAATTTTTCCTCTATATCTTCCCCATCAGTTTACAAACAGGCTTTTTTTTTTCTCCCACCCTAAAAGAATTGTCTTGACCCCACTTCTTCAGCTACCAATGCCAATTCTCTCTTCCAGTCACAATTAAATTCCCTGCAAGAGTTACCTGTGCTCACTCTCTCTACTTGCTCTTCTCTCTTTCCTTCTTGAACCCACATTAGTCAGGCAATTGTTCCCATCATCCCATCAAACCAGAGGTCTGACTGCCACATTGCTAAATCCAATAGTTAATTCTCAGTCCTTCTCTTTCTAGACCCATTGGGAGCATTAGAGAAATATGATCACTTCCTCCCCTTTGGAACACTCTCCTCGCTTGGCTTCCAGACACCACACTGTCCTAGTTTTTCTCCGCTTCCCCGGCTCTCCTTTTTCAGTATCCTTCGCTTAGTCCTCTCATCTCCCAGATACACTGGACTCAGTGATTGGTCCTCTTCTCTTTTCTGTCCACACTCACTCCACTTAGTCATATCATCTGATCTCACAGCTTACAAGCCCCTGCACTGGTTCCTACTACCTCTCTGAGCTCATCTCCTATCACTCTCCTCTACTCTGTCTGCTCCAGCCAAATGGCCTCCTTATGCTCCTTCGGTAAACCACAGGTACATGAAACTCCTGTCCCTCTCCCTCACCTCCTTTAGATCATGCCTCATCTTCTTCAGAGTGAGAACTTCAGTGACCACACTCCCCAAACTAACTCTCTCTCATTCATTCCCATTCTTTTTTACATCCTTTCCCTCTCTCTGTCTCCTGCACCATCTCCGCCCCCAACATACTTCCTTCTCCCTCCCTATTTCCGCACAATTTTTCTCCTTAGCAATTATCACTATTTAACATAATTTTTACTTCTTTTCAACATACCTTCCCACACTAAAATATAAGCCCTATGAAACCAGTTTCAATAACTAAATATTTGTTAAATAAACATAAAATATTTGTTTAATTAGTAAACAAAAGACCACGGTTTAAAATGCCCATATAATGACCACAAAAATTACCATAATTAAAAATCCGAAGAGTAGTATGTTCCAAATATCACTACAAACATTACCATATCCTCCTTCATACTTTATTTCGACCTCATTACCAAAATTCATTCTCCACATCTCTGAGATGAGCATTCCCTATAGTACCATTTATTCTCTAGTGATTTTAATCCAAAGACAAAAAGAAGGTCCCCACAGCAGACAACCCATTTTTAGTTTATTGGCTGACACCATCCAGCATAAGTTCTTTCATGTGCTTCTGTTTCACTTGTTTCTCACGACTGCTACATCTATCTGCTCATCCTTTCCTCTATCTATTGAATATGTCTCTCTTCCCTTCTCTAGAGTGGAGCCTTCATCTCTACGAAGTCCCGAATCCAGCTCTCCTCCTGGGAGATGAGACTCCAAATTTTACAATGTATCTTCTTCTTTAAGACCTCCAATCATCTCTTCCCTGTTGGCATCATCGTTTTTGTCATTTTAAAAATATATAAAAATTTTAAATACATACACACAGCCTTTGTCGGATCTCACTACTCCACTTAGCTTTGTTTTCCCTTCCCTTTGCTGCCCAGCTTTCTGAATATGAAGTGGACAGTGGACAGTCTTCCCTTCCACGTGCTGAAACCCTTGCTTTCTCACTTTGACCCTTGTTCTACTAAACTGGTCTCTGGAATGTTATACTTAACCACTTTTTTTTTTAACTAAAATAATTAATTTCTTGGTTTTTATAATTTATACTATAAAAATTATATAGGGCTTATTGTGTATCAAGCCCTGTTCTAAACATTTTACGAGTATGAGTCGATGGATATCATTTGCTGTACTAGATCCATGTGACAACATACTACGCACTACCATTCACTTGGCTTGCCAGGCATAGGCCAAGTCTACAAAGTGCAGACTTTCCAATACCTTATAACGTGCTTTATAATTAATTTTAAGTTGTCTCTTAAAATCACCTTATGAGAAAGGCAAGACAAATATATTATCTTAGAGAAATAAACACAAGTTTATGTCATTTGAGACCCATTTATTTTGAACTCAAATTCACATTACCATATTACTTTCTTATTTAACAACCCAGATTTAGGAGAACCATAGTTTAGATTCCACAAATTTTAGATCTTGTCAGGGTCCTTGTGAATTATAAGAAAGAAATAACATTATTAAACACAGAGGTCATCAAAATCATTGATGCATGAAAAGAGCAATGGTAATTTTATCTGCATAGTAATTCAGTTTGTCAGACGTTTCGGCTGGGGTAATTTTTTAAAATAAGGAAAATCCGGAAAAGAAAAAAGAGTATTCAGAGAGAACCATCTACATGCCAAATACTTGCTAGAATATACACCTTATAATTAACTAACACAAATAATTATATTCATATTTCAAATACAATAGAAGCCAGATTTGCCACCCAATCTTCATAAAAATAAATAAATAAAATATATATAGCTAGCTGTTTTGTTTGGTTCATGTTTTATTTCTCGGTATAAGTCAAATCAAATATGCTCTTCCCAATGACTCTAAACACCAGAAGCAATGCCACTGAGCTTTCAATATCCTAACACGGTGCAGACTTTGAGTTAAAGGGAAACAACAGTGGGAACAGGGCTACATCTAATTAATTTCATTCAACAAACATTACTGAGCAACGATTATGTACAAAATCCTTGTTAGATTTGGCAGAGTACACAATGGGGGAAAAACATCACGGCTTTCAAAAAAGATTGCCTCCGGTAAAGAAGCTGCCAAGAACACAGCCATTTACAGAGTGTAGGCGCTAGATACAAAAAGTTGGCATGTAGAGCTGTGAGAAATCGAAAATGAGTTTGTCACATTTTCATATATTTTCTGAAAAGAATATTGCTGTTCCTTTAAGTATGATAGAGGTTTAAGAACAAAAGTAGAAATTTCCTGAAATCCAGAGATGGGAGCCTGGCAGGTACATGCACTGGTCTATATCTGCTCAGCAGTGGGTAAGGTTAAGCCTGAGGAAGAGACATTCACTGTTGCTTTTCACAATGACTCCTCACCATAAAGGCTGTGGCTCTTAACTCTGGGGAGTATCTAAACAGCAATGATGTGCACAAATCTGACTTTACACTAGACGACCTCTTTCACACTTATTTTAAAAGTGAGTAGCCCAGTTCATAATATGAAATTCATTCTTCAAACATCATAATTTTATACACACACACACACACACACACACACACACACACTATCAAAAGCTATTTATATAAAGATGCCTTATAGTACTGGAAACAGCAAACACATAAACAGTTTATAAAGTTCACAATCCACTAGAGAAAAAAAACAACACTTTGTTTGGTATGTATCATGGCTCCAGAACCAGTTAATTTTTGTTTTCTTTCCGTTTTAACTGGTTGGCTTAAGCGTCCTCATTTATATACAGGATCAGGTTGTTTTGGCAACCCACCAGCTCTGGACTTCCCAACAGAGCACCTCATCTGTCTCATGACCTGCCATTAATGTAGTTCCTGCTTTCAAGCAATGTTTTCCACGGGGTTATTTCACGTGCTTATGATTTATGTAACTAGTGAATGCTTAATCCAGTTTCCTTCATTAAAAATCATAAGCTTCAAATCTCACACCTCCACAGGTGTAGAAAAAATTCAATACAGACTCACAGACAGTTCCATTCATTACACTAAAATAATAAAGTACATTTGCCTTCTAGGCATGAATACTGCTAATGGAGTTTATATCTCAACAGCTGTTTCAGAAAAGAGATAATAAAATTGACCTTATAAGATCACCACTGCTCAGAGGTCTAAAACCTTTTTAGATCTTATTGACTGTGTTTTTAAAAGATAAAGCTCAAGTTCAGCTGCTGGGACAAACTTTTCTAAAATAAGAATTTTAAACAGATCAACCTTATCTCACCAGTGTGTGGGGGGAGGAGTGGGGCGGGGAACAGAGATTCTTAAATAAAGATTAAGAGGGGACACTTCAAACTTTTTTTGCAGTTTTAGCTAAAAGCCTATCTATTTGCTCCATAATAATGATTTCCATTTAGATAAATTTTACAAGTTTGTCATCTAGTGTAATTAATTATCAATAAATAAACCCAACAACTAATATCTGATTGCAATTTCTATGATTCAAAAATAAGAATATTAAAAACAAAAAATAAACGATGATGAAGTGGACAAATGCAATATCATAACATAATTTTCGGGGAAATAACAAAAACAATCACACACTGTTACATTTATTTATAGCATAATTAAGAGATAATGTTCTGAGTACTTCGGGATTTTGTTTCCAACAATGTTAAAAATAAATTCTGATCAGTATAGACACTTTTTCAGAAGAGAAAGATTCATAAAATTGACCCACCCAAGCAGTTTGGAGAAGTTATTTAAAGACCTATTTGGGTAAAACACAAGAGTAAAATAAGAAAATGGAAGTCATGGGATCTAGGAAATAGTGAATCCAAAATTGAGGGCTGTTTCATCAGCCCCAACTAAAACCAGATATCGGAGGCCTCTTGCTGAGGAGTATCTAGGAAACACAGGTTTCAAAGATTGGTTAGTATGCTTGATGTTAGAAGAATTTAAGGATATGATTAAAGCAAAGAAAGCAAAAAAAATTGGTAGAGACTCCAAGAAAAAAAAGCTGCAAAACAAAAGACACTTCATTATGGTATACTGACTCTTCAGTAAATATTTACATAGTCACAAGAACATAAACTCTATTACTAAAAATAAAACTTAAAAACTGACCTTCAAACAAAGCATGGAATTAATTATAGACATATCACGATGTAATGATATCCATTTTAACAACATAAGGAAAAGTACAGATATGAGAAACTAGAAGGTAGAAATGGAAGAAAAGAGATAAAAGCAAAGGTGGTAGAATTGTCATAGAAATTTTAAGAGATGTTGTCCATAGCTGATAGAATAGGAAACCGGGTTATCAGGTAGGAAATTTGAAAATAGTAATAGAACTATATTGTGAGAAGAGCATAAGGAGAGGTAGAATAAATCAGTCTCCACTTTTGGCAGGATCAGGTTTTCTTTTACTTTTTCTTTTTTTGTTTTGTTTTGATTTGGACCCGGTTTCTTTGAAATGTATCCATAAGAAAACCATGACTTTTCCCAGAAAACTTACTCCAAGCGACTAGTATCATAATCTACAAAAGTTACCTAAACCAGAAAAACCTAGGAACGATCCTAATATAGTGGATTTGAGAGCTTCAAACTCTTTGTAGTTCTCTCACTGAGAGGTGAGGGCCATTTGACAAAAAGAATGCAACTGAAGTAACATGCTGAGATTTCTGAGTTCAGGAACTTAGAAGGCCTGGCTGCCTCTGCTTTCGCATTCCCAAAAAAAAAAAGCTAGCAGGTATGTAAGAAGTCAGGCTGCCATGAGACCACCAGGCTGCGAGGAAGCCCAAGCTAGCCACATAAAGAGGTGTACGGAGACAAAAAGTGATGCTTAGCCAGGCTCCAGATGTCCCAATCATCCACCTGAGGCTCCAGACATGAGAGTGAAGAAGCCACTGTGGACATTCCAGTCCCAGCAGAGTAGAGATAAGCTGTTTCACCAAGGAGAACCCAAACTGCAGAGTTTTAAATAAATAAATGTCATTTGAAGCCGCTAAGTTTGGAGGCGGTTTGTAATGCAACAATAAAAACCAGTATCTAGAAATGAGGTGGTGCCATAACAAAAACCTAAAATAGGTGGCATTGACTTTGGGACTGGGCATTGCAGGCGGCCTCAAAATGACTGTTAGTAAGAGCTGGAAGGGCAGGGAGGAAACTGCTATAGAAGGCCGGAGGAAAGAGGACACAAGTCGTGCAGTGGCAAATGAGCGAAACTCATTCGCAGTAATGTGCCCAGTGGAAAGGGTATCTCATAAATCTAAGAGTACCTAAGGTTAAGGAGATTCCAGTCAGAATGTTAGAAGTACAACAGGCTACTTTTAGCTGCCTCATATAAAGTATGGGAGAAGCAAGATAATCTAAGAAGAAACTACTCAGTTTTCAAAGTAGAAATTGGAAGAAATATAAAGGATCTAGGACGTTATGGGTCCAACGGTAAAATTGTTTCTCATAAAGTCTCTCTCAGCAAGACTCTCAGAATTAAAAAAAGAGCCTTTAGTCGCTGGGCAAAGACCAAAATAAGGCTCTGCCAGTAAAAATGGCCTCAGGTCAAATAGCAAGAAAGTAAGACTTTTTTTCAAAACCTCAAAGCTCTGAGGTCCTGCCTCCTAGACTCTCTCAGCTAGGCAAAGAGGCTTCTGAGACTCTTAAGGCATTGTCCCACAGCAACCTGACACCCAGCCTAAAGCAAAGAATGACCAATCTATCTCAAAATTATTTCAGGGTGTGACTTTTATCCAACAGAGTAGACTGTAATTTGATATACAGGAAACCCTTAAAATTTTGGAAGCTATACCAGGTTGGACCAAAAATGAAACAAGACATTCCAAAATGAAAAGAGGCCTCTGAGCCCCCAAATTTTATGAGCAGGAAGCAAACTGAAAAAGCTATTCAGTTACCAGTCATTTCTCATTGGAAAGAATGACACATTAGGATGAAGGCAAGAATTGCAGAAAATCACTTCCAGTGAGAGCCGGCCCTTAATCAAGGTATATCCCCTTCCCTGAGAACAGGAGAAACTGGCTGGATTTTGGAACTGCTGTGGACCAGTACCTGTTATATAGTTCCATAAATCACTCCGTCACATCTATGTTGAACAGGGTGTCTGCTCGTCCTTATCTTCCCATTGTATGTTGGAGGAGGAGAACTAGACAACTTGTGCTTTCAGTTCACAGGTCTCTGCGAAATTGCACCCAACACACTTCATCTGTACCTACACATGATTTAATGAATGAAATTCTGGTATTTAAGTCTGAATGTAATGCTATAATGGGATGAGACTGCTGGGCATCTCGGAAGTAGGTGAGTGTACTTTGACTGTGAAGGAATGTAAATAATTTGTGGCCAGAGGGTAGATTGTGGTAAATTAAATATGTATCATTCTTTGATCGGGCTATTTCCCCTCATCTTGAATCTGGTCTGGGCTTGTGACTGCTCTGACCAACAGAATGCAGTGAGTGGGAATAACATTCTGGGATTTCTGTACCTACTCATTAAGAAAGCTTTCAGATTCTACTTTTGTACTCCGAGGAAAAGCCAGGTGCCATGTGAGAAGTCAGACTACTATGAGACTGACAAGCTATAACAAAGCTAAAGCTAGCCATGTGGAGAAAACACAAGGAGAGAGATTCCTGGCCAGCCCCTAGATGACACAGCAATTTCAGCTGAGGCACAATATGGTGAAGAAGTCATCCTGAAAATTCCAGCTCTATAAGACAGCACATGAAGTAGAGAACTGTCCTCACCAAACCATGCCCGTCTATGGCCATGCCACCCTGAATGTGCCTGATCCCATCTGATCTTGGAAGCTAAGCAGGGTTGGGCCTGGTTAGTACTGGGATGGGAGACCACCTAGGAAGACCAGGTGCTGTAGGTGTTAAAAAAATAAATTAAAAAAAAAAAAAAAATTCCCAAATTGCAGAATAGTGAGCAACTAAACGATAGCTATTGGTGTAAGACATTAATTGGTAAGGTGATTTGTTATGTACCCTAGCAAATCAAAACATAATTCCTTTTACTCCCGTCTACCACCAATATACAAATAATCATTAAATTCTGTCTCCACCTCAATATCACTCTAATAAGTTCACCCTTCTCTTCACTCCCACTGTTTATATTCAGTCTCATCTTTTTTTGAATACATTATTCCAATAGCTTCCTAATGTCCCTTCAACCATTCACCACCACTCCAGACATAAACCCATTCTCCAAATTACAGCAGGTCCTCAAATTCTGAACATCATTTTGTTATAAGGTGGATGAGATGTCATAGGAACTTATCTCCTTGGTTATATCAATTAGCCTATGGTAAAACTGGTTTCATTATATGTCATTTTGCTTAAAGTCACAGAATTATTGATGACACTGAGGACTTACTACACAAAGTTTCTAAATGCAAATCTAATGTCATCACTAACTCTATCACACCCAGGAGTGGTCCTCAGCATGGCATACAATGCCTTCCACAGCTTGGCTTTAGACCACCTCTTCAGTGCCATATCCCATCATCTCTGATGGGCAATGAGCACTCAGAAAAACAATAAGTCTAGTACAAAAATTCTGAAACGAGGTTCTGGTGTCTAGATGCATATATGAAGCCACTAATTAACCAGTTAACTTAAGCAAGTCACTTAAAACTTGAACTGAACTTGAAGTCACAGGCTTCAGCTTTTTTTACATATAACATTAGCGTTCGACAAAAACTAGATGATCTCTTGATCTCTCATCCATCTCTAATTTGCTTTAAATCTCTACACGATTTTTAAAAATTAGTCAGAGAAGGAAAGCATGTTTCAAAGGGGAAGTGATACATATTATCCTCCCTAGCCCCATCCCTACTGCCCTTAAATCTGCTTCAGGATCAGCTCTCTTATCTATTCTTAATTTCCCTCCTTTCTTTCTCTCAGGTCACATTATCTTCACAAACCCCGAGCTTCCTTGTCATGATGGCTCCAGTGGCAGTGGGAGCGAGCAGAGTGGAGAGGATACATGCTGCAATTTATATGCAAGAGCCTTTCATGAGTCAAGTACTTTCAGTTGGTACATAATATTAAATGATCTCGGCATCAGGCAACTTGTTCAACAGCTAAAAGTAAAGCATAATCAGAAATCACACAGTACTTCACCTTCAGAGGCACGATCAATCCTATCAATAGTTACATATGAAGTTTAAAAATACAATACTCGGATAATGAGCAAGTCTATTCTTAGCAATAATTAACAGGATCTACAGATTAACATACATTTTCTCACTTACAGAATGCAGCATATTTATTTTCCAGGCAATGAAAATGTTTTTGGTTTGAATTTTTACATTTTTTAGCTAATGAAAAATAAAGGCAAGAAGTTCAAGCTACTTTTAGAATGTGTCTATCAAACTAGAAATCACTGGAAAAACCACATGGTAAACACCATGAAGACAGATACTTTTTTCAGCCCTGAAGACTGGAATATTTGTCAAATTAATGAATGAATTAATGAAAAGTGAACATTAAACAGTGAAGAATTACTCAATCATGAAAACCTGTGAACTCTTGCTCAACTGAACACTTAAAATAAAAATTCTGCTTTGCATCTCCTAAAACACGCAGAACTTGAACTCTTCCTCCTCCATCTATTATGAAGCTATGTAAACAAAGCTAGGTGTAGTCTGTAGATTGTTTAACAGTCAGCAGAGGGTGTCTCAAAGCCAAGGATATACATGGCATGCATTCTAGCAGAATCATTCTCATTTATAGATTGTAGTGAAGGGGTTATATAATTTTGTTAATAAGCAATTTAAAACATATCTCTACTAAAATAAACAAGATGTATTATAAGACAGACTAAAATCTGCATTTATTCTTAATATTCAGCAAGGCTTCAAAGTAATTTAGAGCTTGTGGCAGATTATAAGGGATTCACCCCTAGTCGCCCCACATATATACCTTCACTTTCCTTTGCCCTTAAGTTTTTGTTGAAAAATTCAAAAGGGCTGAATAGACCACTTCACAGAACATTTCACTACTTTTTTTACTACAAGAACCAACCGTTTATACAGTAATGACTGTAGTATAATAAGTACCTCCATTCTCAGGTAATAGCTTTAAAAAAAAAAGGATAAAATATTTTAAGTTGAACTTTCTGATCACATTCCCCATTTTAAAAATCATTTGCCTCCCTGACTCCATACGTGTTATTTGGCATAAAGCTTTTACTTTAAAAACCATTTCCCATGTGATTTTCCACCCTTAGTATAAACACACACACACACACACACACACACACACACACACACACACACACACACACCATGATCTGTGATGAATCGATTCCTAAAAAATTATTTTATTTTGTATATGCATTTTAATTCAGGTGGGTACAGAATAAAGAGGAAATGTTACAAACAATGTAAAAGTGAAAGAGATGTAAGAGCCTTTTCGTGTCTAAGATCATATACTGCGTAAGCACAAATGAGGAAAACAGAACTCACAGAGAGATAAAGTTACACACACACAGGCATTTAAACTGTCGTGGCCAAAATGAGAGGCAGCTGTGAGGCACACCAACCGTCAGGCCAGGAGGAATGAGAACCACAGTCCGGTGTCACAGTACGTCTGGCATTTGCAGTCATTGGGAAAAGAACACGTAGCCCTCAAGGTTTCAGGGCACTTCTCTTAGGGACTGTTCCAGGTACACAGGTATGAAATAAACCAAAGCAGGAGATGGAACTGCCTTTCACCCCTGGGTGACAACCCATTCCTGTGCATGGCCAGGTATCACAGATCCAAGGTCACTGCATTTTCAATTCCTCATCGTTTGCCACATACATAGCTTCACATCATTGCTCACTTTATCTTTCAGAAAAAAGTTTGTGGATTCTTTTGGTGGGGGAGAGAGCATTAAAATAAGAATTGGTTCTATTTTCATAGGTAGCAATAAAATAATTTGCTAACAACTAGTTTTTCATCATTATTAAACAAAATATTATTATAGGCTCCATTACTTAATTGTTTAAACTACATTCTAAATGATTTTGTGGGTTTTTGTTTATTATCATATGATTACAAAACTTATTAATTTTGATCTAGCAGATACCTTAATGATTAAAGGCAAGAAGTGTAAATTAATCTTGTTAAACACACCAACATTTCCAAAATTCACATGCTGCTCTAAAATAATTATGCATATACAAAGGAAGTGATTTACTATTTAGTATTATTTGTTTTTCTTCACATTTTTATTGAGATATAATTGACATATAACATTGTGTTAATTTTAGGTTCCCAGCATGATGGTTTGATTACTTAGTATTATTTCTATATCTCATGATAAAAATTTCAATTACATTATATTTTGTCATACTAAATTATACTTTTTCCTCTTCCTACTTGTACTATATAGCATCATTATAAAGGAGTACTTAAAAAGCCCAATATCTCATCTGTTTTTGTGTTTACTATTAAAGGTTTCGTGTTTCCTATTTAAAGAGCTCAAGCAAAATTGACAAGAAAAACAAATTCAAGTGGGACAAAAGATGTGAACAGACATTTTTTTTAAATTTATTTATTTTTAATTCTTTAATGTCACCACATCTTTGACTCCTTTTACCCCATCTACCTTCCTCCTCCCCCTGCCCTCTTATACCCTCTGGTAACCACTAGTCTATTGTCCATGTCTGAACAGATAATTCTTAAGAGAAGTAGTAAAATAAAGATAAGAGAGAGATGTTTAAATTCAAAAATAAGTAAAGAAATACTAGGTGCTAGTTTTGGAAAAGATTTTCAAACAAATGTGATACACATTGTTGGAGGAGATCAAGTGAAACCAGGGACCTATATATGCTGATAGTATAACTAAATTAGAATAGGCTTTCAACGAAACAATTGAGCAGAATGTTTACTATCTACATTCAACTTGACCCAGTAACTCCACTTTTAAGAATCTATTCCCCTTTCCCTAAAAATTAACATAGGAATATATTTCTGCAAATTATTAAGTTCTTCTTAAAAAATAATTTAATTCCTTCAAAATTTATTTTTTGAATTTTTTTTAAAACAGGGGTACAAATAAATGATAAAGCTGTTTATCAGAGCATTACTAATTATTAGAAAAAATTCATGTGAGAGATATATATATATCTCCCACATGAAAGAAATAGATGAATTATAGCATATTTATTCTGAGAAATAGTAAACAATGACTAATATTTTAAAAATATGACACAATAAGAAAAAGCAGGTCTCTCTCAGTGTCTTTATTCTGTCCCTAAAAAAAGAAAAAGAAATAAAAAAGAAAAAGAAAAACTGTATCTATAGTATGATAACGACACCTTAAAATTTTTATTTTTATTTTAGAATAGTTATAGATTTACAAAGAAAATGTGAAGTTAGTATAGAGTTGCCATTTATCATCTTCCTTTAGCATAGTAATTCATCACAGTTAATGTACCCATATTAATATACTATTATTAACTAAAGTCCATGACTTATTTAGATGTCCTTAGCTTTTCTCAAATGTCCTTTTTTATTCTAAGATCTCTTTCAGTATATCACTTTTATTTAGTCATCATGTCTCTTTAAGATTCCCGTGGCTATGATGATTTCTTGTACTCTCCTTGTTATTGATGACCTTGACAGTTTTGAGGCATAATTGTCAGCATTTTGTAGAATGTTCCTTAATTGAGATTTGTCTGATGTTTTTCTCATGGTTAGACCGGGGCGATGGGATTTAGGGAAGAAGATCACAGAAGTAAAGTGCTATTTCTAATAACACATTTACTAGATGGCATAGGAAAAAGAACTATAACATAATGTTAACAATAATTAACCCTCAGGTCTACAGTTAATTCTTTTCTTCTCTAATTTATCTAAATCATTTTTTAAATATTTCTCTAAAACCAATTTTGTGTCCGTAAAAGGAAACGCCTAAAGGGAAAGCAAGTAGTTAAATATGGAACAATAGCAGAAATATGTCCATCTGCTGTCCCTCCTCCCGTGCTCAGAAATGGGGTGACTACACTTGTCTACCAGCTGCTGCTTCTCCTCCGTGTCACCAACATTCGGGCCATTAATTTGACAGCTGTCGAATGACTTCTAGGTACATCTATTTAGGCTAGAGATAGAGAAGGGCAAACTATTTGGAGAGACTTGTCTTTTTTCTTCCTTACATCTTTCTTACATATAGGCCAACATCGAATACGCTTATAAATGCAAAAAGGGAGAGTTCAGCTCATTAAATTTTCATCTATATGGAGAGAAGATCATGAACTACTAGGTGAAAAGTCAAGTTGCAGAATAATATAAATAGTATGATATAATTTAACAAAAAGATACAATATATACATCTCTAATAAATCATATATGTGCATTTTCTAGGTCTAGAAGGGTATGTATCAATCTATAATTTCCTGAGAGGAAGGAGAATTAAAAGAGAAGCTATTTGTTTTTGTTTTTGTTTACTTTTTAGACTTTCATATTATGTAAACTTTACCATAAGCAACTTTCATTATTATAAAAAAAAATTTTAAATATCGAAAAGCATTAAGCCAAAAACTCATTTATTTATAAAGTTAAATTAACTACTGCAAACAAAACTCAGGATAGTTCCAAAGAGTAAACCAAAAAAGAAGTTTCAATAAATTTCAAGCATGACATACCAAGATTACAATTTTTTTTATCTAAGAATGTAAATGTCATTTTTATGTGTTTTGTTCCTTCCTTTTTAATTGAAATTAAATATAGCTCTCTGTATTCCTTGTACATCTCTCTACCCCCAACTCCCATTATGTTAAAAAGGATGTATATGACAAGCACTAATGTCAGGCAGACATCTTCCTCAGCCATAACTGATTAGTCCACCAAGTCTTTTCCAACAGCTGCAGCGTCTAAAAGCTGTGAAGGTGATGCTTACACCTTCCTTCACTTCTTAACAAGCTGATTTGATACACACCTCAAGAGAATCTGTTAAAAACCCTTCAAAGAGTCTAACCCAGAAATGTAACACTAATCAAGTTCACAGCCACTCAGAGAGTAAACATTGTGTTCTTTAAAATTTTATTATTTACATTCTTTACTTATTTCCAAAATCATTGGGTATCACCTAGATTTGAAAAATGGCAAAAGTATTCAAATTTCCACCCAACTCAACTTCTTTGAGTTCAAGCATTGCACGCCTTTGTTACAGCACAAATAAATATGCTGCCTTGAACAGACAGCACGTTTTATACCTTTGTCCTTCATTTCTATCTCAGCATAACTTCATCAAATTAAATACTGCCAAACAGAGAGTACCGAGGAAATGAAACGTGGAAAGGGAAGCGCTGAGGAGAATAACAGGGTTGGGAAGGATTTAGCACATCACGGTAGCTGGCCCAAGGCAACCTAGAAGCAGTTTCAGAATAGATGGCCTTGAGGGAATTCACTTTTGTAAGATATATAGTTCTATTTACTAAGTTTTTTATGGTTCCTAGGATAGAATAAACAAAAGTGATTTATTAGAGAAACAAGAGAGCTCAGAAAAGACCAGGCAGCTTCCCCAGTATCAGATTAGAAAGTCCTGCATGACAAGACTTTATTTCACAAATATGATTTGTTGACTCACAAACAAGGCTTGGTTAAAAAAAGAATCTAAGGCCATGGACTTCTGGGACCCAGACCCAGAACCTATGGGTCAAGAAAGGGTCTACTGATACTTACTTAAGTGCATCTGGAATCTGAGTAACCTAGATCATCAATATCTAGGGATACTGGAAACCCTACACTGATGGTTGTGTATCATCTCACAAGTTCTTGACAAAATGAGGCAGGTAAACAGCTGAATAGCTGACCAAAGCTTCATATGTGTAAGGCGGGGAAACTATCCAGGCCCTCTCAATGTCAACTCAGCAAGTGAGTACTAGGTATAAAGTCTAGCTCACCCTCCAAGCAGTCATTCATCTCTCTGCACTTCTATTTATTCGATTACTATCCGAGTGTTAATTAATGCCAGGGCCTGTGCTAGATGCTGGAGTTAGAAAGATTAATAAGCCTTGGCTCTTCCCTCAAGGATATTAAAATCTCTAGGAGGCTATTGTTTGTTTTTGCCAGACCAATTCCTTCCAAATCTCTTCCTCAAATTGTCTGAAAGATTATACTTCTGACTTCTGGAAAGATAGAAGCAGCAATGAAAGCATAGTTTGAACCTTCTCAAATCTCCACAATAAAAAACAAACAAACAAACAAAAATGAATGACTAATATCAAAACCAAAACCAATGGAGATAAAAAACAAACAAACAAACAAACAGAAATGAATGACTAATATCAAAACCAAAACCAATGGACAATGCCACAAAATTGGGTGAATTCAAAAGTATCCTCTTGAATTCCAAAACACATATGGTCTGTTACAAATCACTGACACCTACAAGATTCACACAGCCTCAGTATCTTTAAGGAAAGAAGGAAAAGGAAGCAACGGGGTGAACAACAGGCCTGGACCAGAAGACTTCAGAGCAGCCAACAGGTCCTCACTGCAAAGCCTGGCTGGCCAATTTGAGAATAGCATCTAAAACTGGAAGGTTGTAATCTACTCCGACAACAGGTGAGTAGGAGGGGCCTACACCAAGTCGGAGGGTGTCAACTCTGTAAACGGCTCCCCCAGGACTCTATTCAGGATTGGAACCCACATGTTGAGGAACTGCCAGGCATGGAAGTCAACGTGAGCAGGGCAGAAAAAAACAGAGAAAAAGGAAAGAGAAGATCCAGACAAAAAAGAAAGAGGGGAGCAAGCCAGGAACCCTCGGAAAGTGTTTCTTAACAGCTTTATGAGTATGTAATTTATGCACTATAAATTTCCTTTTTAAAGCGTACAATTTAAGGCTAGGTGTGTACATACCAGAATCTTACCAATGTTTTGATAACAGTGTCTGCTAGTTATAGACGATTTTTTTCCTCTTAGCTCAAATTAAAATTTTTTTTTCTGTAATAAACATGTATAATTTTTGTAATTAAAATTTTTATTCATTTTTAAACAGTGTGGTTTCACTTCTGTCCAGAATAAAGAAATAATGACTGGGTTCACGATTATTTTGTAACTCCACTTCAGTTGTCTTAGCAAACACTCGATTCTTTTCCAGTGTGGATTTATTCACACATACTCATCAGGGCTTTTTTCCTTTCAAAATACTCTGGTTAATAGATCATTTAAAGTCTGTGGGCTCCACTTGAATTTTTGCAAATTAGTTCAGTTCACTTCAGTTCAAAGTGCACATTTTAATTTAGAATGATCCTTGGTGAAGTTTCAAAGCAGGACAAACAAAATCCTATATGTAATTTTAAGGGACAAAAATGCAAATCTTTTAAACAGATTAATATTTTGCTGCCAAAAAAGACCTTCAAAGAGGTGATAAATGTTCTCTGCGATCCCACCTTTTCTTCAGACATTTATGTGATTTCAATAAATTTTGCAAATGCTTTTCTAGATAGCTACAAAAGTTCCTTCTCATTTTAAGATGTTAAGATACTACTATCAATTTATAATTGTCCTGCTTTATCACTCTGGAGAATATGAATTTGAATCCAAAACTTCTAAATGTTCTGATCCACTTCATGAAAGTTATAAAGGATTTATGCAGCTTCAGGATTTTTAAATGTGTTCACCAAATTCATGTTTATTTACTTTATCTTGATTTGCCAAAGCCCTAAAACTCAGCTATCTACTTTGTGCAAAGGAAATAACAACACTCTCAGAATATTGTCGTGAGGTTTAAATAAGCCAATATATATAAAACTCTTAATACAGTACATGCTCATGATAATCACTCAATAAATGGTAGCTATAGTCTATGGCCAGGCTATCCTGAACAAGCCCGATGCCATCTGATCTCGGAAGCTAAGCAGGGTCGGGCTTGGTTAGTACTTGGATGGGAGACCACCTAGAAAGACCAAGTGCTGTAGGCGTAAAAAATAAAAAAAATAAAAAATAAGGGATTGCAAACTGACAAGGTCCTGGCAATCTGTGAGGTCAACCAAGGGTTGCCTCGCCTAAAAAATAAAAAAATAAAAAATAAATAAATGGTAGCTCCAATTAATAATATTGAAATATATTTTCAAAGCTTTTCTATTTTCACCCAATTCCCCCTTTCATACTAAAAGTTCCTATGGTTACAGTCTTATCTCCTGTAAGGTCTGCCTAAACCACACCCACCATACTGCATAGTTCAAGCATGAACACACTTCAGTATTATATACATGATAGGTCATATGTCTCCTTCTGTATCCTTCTCCTCAGCTGATCCTTAAACTGCAACCCATAACCCTAGTGAGTTATGCCCCAAATAAACTAGGAGCCAAAGAAGACTAGAGGTCATACTATAAATAAGCTCTACACATGCTATATTTGCTTAAGGAGGTGGCTCGTAGCACGCTGCATAGAAGAATGCCACTGCATGATGTGCAGATCTATATTTGGTTACCAAAAAACTGAACACCTGTTTTTTCCCCAGAGATACGACGTAAAAATTAAAGGTGAAAATAACTACCACAGAAATACTAAAGAGGAAAGTTCACAACCTACATTCTAAGCACAGTATAAAATATTTTAACCCATGTCAAATGCCAGACACTTCACACAGACCATGAATCCAAGAGACAAGAGTTATATCAGATGAACCCCAAAATGCCCTCACATCGTGCCACAGATTTTACAGCACATGATTTAAATGACTCTCTTCTCCACAACTGTTCCGTTGTTTTACTGAGTCTAAAAGGCATGCATATGGTAAATATAACAATATTTCAAATTCTAATGCAGGCAATTAGAGTGAAATAAAATACACAATACCATTCTTTCCACCTTTTCAAGGTAATGTGATGAAATGGAACTAGGTAGCACTCAATATGAAGCAGGTGTCTTATATAAAACCCAGTTAATAGTATCAATATTATAATTGATATAATTATATACAACATATATCAATAAAGGTCTCTGTCCCATGAGGGCTTTAGGATCCCTCTCGAACCCACAAACATGTGGAAGAAAGGACTTTTCTCAAAACGCTTCAGTGGCAAGGACCATTTAATGAAAGCGTTTTAAAAAAACAATGCTTAAAATGTTGTATAACACTGTATTAACAGCTGTTACTTATTGAATAGAGCAACCAAAGGATGTGCACGGTCTTTTAAGACCCTTAGGGCTCAAAAACCAATTTGCGTTACTAACTTAATCCTGTACATTTTCATAAGGCTAAGCAGGAATCAATCAGCTGGTCTGGGTATAATCTCAGGTTCTGATGTGAGATCATGAGGATCGTAGACCTAGGCCAATGGACAATCCCAACAGAGTTCCAGATGATGCCACAAAAACAGCTGACTTTATTAAACAAAGACTAGTTCACTCTGTAGAGGTCTCAATAAAGAGCACATAAATCTATGTCAAGAAATCCTTGGGCACGGCAGAGGAAGAGTTTTCAACAAAGTGACTAAAAGGTGAATTGCCTATAAAGTCAGACCGAGAAGTCCAGACAACATCCTATAAGCACTAAGAGCTGTCTACAGAAAGTTTTGTAGTATGTCGAAATGATGGAAGTACTTTAGGAACATTAATCTGACCATGAGCCAGATCAATTAAAGTGTGTGTGTGCACATGCATTTTGTGGGCAGGAAGGGTGTACAGGTGGTATTGGTGGATGAACGTGGTCCGTGCGGGAGCAGGAGTGTGGTGTGTCTGTGTCGCGGAATTAAAAACAGAAGAAAGTAAACCAATTGGGATGCCACATCGATAACTTAGATATAAGGTGATCCAGGTCTGGACAGAGGATTTGGGAGTGGAAAGGAAGAAATGCATTCAAAGCTAAAAATGTGAAGACTGTCTGAATACAGGGGTGGAAAGAAAAAAAAGAAATCAAAGGTAAACTACAAGGCTTGAGGATAGGTTGCTGAATTATCGCCATAAACTGAAAAGGAGATGTCAGGAGAAGTATGCAAGGCTTAAAAACATGAACTGATTTTATGAAGTGACATAAAATATCCAGCCGTAGCCAGCACTGCTGGCAGGTATGATATAAAGAGCCCCAGTGACCGCGAGACTGCTGAGAATGGGCGACACTAGAAAAAGTACTGGATTGATGACATTTCCATTACGGGTGAGTAAGCTGTGTGCAAAAACAAGTTTAAATCAAGCCATTTTTACATAGGCATACCATTTCAGAGTACTTCCAATCTCAGCAATATCTACTCTAATGCTTTAAACTGTGCTCATGAACACATAAATATTAAATAACACCACCGAATGTAGTGCTAGCAAACCGTGATAAGTGTGTATTACATTATTAATACAAAATTGATTCTGTTGCTTGCATTTATTTAGGAATTTGGGCTTTTCTAGTATTTTTCTTATATTAACTAATCTTTTCTTTGCAATTACTCTGTGAGGAAATCCACAAAATTTGTTTGGATCAAGGATATAAAGACTAGGCTACATACAGAAGAAAATATCTTACATTAAAAAGTTTTACTTGATCACTTCCTGATATCTTATAGTTTTGTACAAAGCCATCTGAACCAAAAATAATCTTAACTTTTAATTCATGTTATTTCTGGCACTTCATCATGCACTAAATAAGACAGCAGCTCACATAAATATCAAGTTCCTCCTTAACCATTTTAAAGGAAATTATAACTTCTTTGTGAAATTCAAGGATCAAGGGACTTAGTGGTATGACTCATTAGGAATTTTGTAATCTTTGATTTATAACTGAAATTAGGAAGCATAGCACTTGGAGAAAGCAAACTTATAAAGAAGCTTAACAAACAGTACAAAACCTTGATCCAGAAGTCAAAATGGCTACACTTTGAAATAAACGCTGTGACATTCTTTCCTGTATTATCTCAAGACTGTAAGAAGTACAATTTGTACAGATAAAAAGTAATCACTGGTTCATTAGTAGTGACAAATGTACCATACTAAAGTAAAATGTTAGCAATAAGGGAAACTGGGCGAGAATGTAGGAACTCTCTATACTATCTTTGTAACTTTTCTGTAAATTTAAAACTACTCTAAAATTAAAGCTTTCTTTTTAAAAGTAATCACTGTACTTCTTCTTACTTAAAGATCACCTTTTGCTTAATCTCATAAACCATTTATCCAGTCAATTTGTATTGAACAAATGGATGCTCAGCTCTGTACCATTTACAAAAATGAGTTAGACCTGATGACAAAGATATCGTTTCCTTCTATTCCCAAACTCGCTTGAGGAGCTTAACGTCCAGGAGAGAAGAAATAAGACTCAGGATGTTGAAAGAGCAATACGCAAGAGTCATAAGAGTCATAAAACAACTTTTTCCCCTTCTCAAGCTCCCCTGTAAACCTATTCTGCCAGACTAAATCTTTCTCTGGCCCTGGATTAAATCTAAGGCAAGACTCACAGTTGTGTCCCAGGTGTTAGAAAATAAAAAGTCCCTAAAATAGTCTCAGTTTAGTAATTAAATATCCAGTCCATATAAAAACCTAACTGTGAACTCCATTCGAAAGCAGGGCATTGCCTCTCCTGGCTCAGGCCTGCACGATGCCTGCAGTGGGGCTTGGGTGGGAGGACAGGTCCAGCTTCCTGTCCTCACCTGGACAGCAGATCTCCCTAGTCTCCTATTATCTGATGAGCACTTGCTTCAGATCCCTGAGGGGAGCTTGCTATACAGATGCTCAAAGCTGATTGCTCTATCCATAGGCAGGCGCCCTGCCCCATCCTTGACAAGCATGAAGGCACCCTCCCTGGATGGTCACTTACAATTCCACAGAATACCTCGGGCCCACTGTCAGTGGGAAATAGTTCCTTCCCACCCACTGTCCTCTTCTCTCTTCCACTGGCTCTGTCAGCCAGCTTTTTCCCCTTCAGATTTCTCTGGCATGAGAAATTTCTATGACACACAGTCCGTTCTGTCCCCCAAGCTCCAGGGCACACATATCAGTCTTTCTTTGCCACCCTCTTGCTGGGATGGGACTCACAGTATACGAGCCACACCATCTCTCATTTCCAAATCTCCTTTAGCCTCGGCAGCTTCAGCCTTGTTCATCGGCTGAAGGTGGGTGTGGAGCTGGCATCCCCAAACCTTATTCCTCACCCCACCCTTAGCAAGTCCTGCTTTAAGAGGTGCAGCACTGCACTTTGGACCAAGAGAGTGGAGGGCACTTAGGACAGCAGCTCAAACTGAACCCCATTTTATCATCCTGTTGACACTATAACACTAGATAGAAAATAAGAGCTGTAAAAATAAGATCACTGTATGGTTTCAGTATAGGATGCTGCTTCAGAATTGGAAAAGGCTGATCAAACATCTAGCTTTGGAGCCAGATCTGAAACTTTTGGAGAACAGGAGTGGAGATGGGGCAGAGGAAGAGGGGCACATCCACTAAAGGACATAGCCTCCTGCAGGGGCTCAGCTGTGGCCTCTTTTGTCAGATAGTATGAATTAATATATAAACACCTATTTTAACTGGTAATATTTATTCTTATTTCAGTGATTCGTGTGTTACTAGCCCTTGTAAATAAATGCCCCCAGAAGGCTGCTTGGTTTAGTTCCGACTCTGCTAATCGACAGATAAGCTCAGAAATTAGATGGACCTAGGTTCAAATCTTGCCCATTACTAGTTCTGTGACCTTGAGTAAGTTACATAATCTCTTTCATGTCTGTGATAATGCGATAATAATACTAACAATACCATAGGGCTCGTGCCAAAATTAAATGGACATATGTACAAATCAGTGTATGGAATGAAACCAATTCCTTACATACGTTGACTACTATATTTTTATTAGTGCCATTATCATTACCACTATTGTTAAAGATAATAAAAAATATGTATTTCTCTTGGAATCATAAAAGGATAGACCTGGTAAGGACTAACTTGAAAATCATCTAGTAGAACTCACTTAAAATTAAGTGAATCTAATTTTCCATTTTATTTAGAACAATCAGCATTTGAGTGCTTGCTTTTTGTCACTGCTGATACTGAGCTCCAAGACATAGTGTTGTGGAGGCCGCCTTATTTATCCTTACAGTTGATTGGAAAGTCAGAATGTTAAGAAAAATTGTAATGAAAGGTGTGAGAAGACTAATCTAAATAAGAATCCAGATGGAGAGACAATTATTTCTCAGGCCAGAAAGAGGATAGATCTGGGACAGTTACATGGATCAAGTGGCACCTGAGCTGGGCCCTGGAGGATAAGTGAAAATCTGCCAGGTGAACATGAGGAGAAGAGAATCCTAGCAAAGGAAAAATCACAAGCAATTAATGATGTACATTTAGCTATTAGGCCCAAAGTTCTTATTAATTTATCTAAGAAGTGGCCCTTTAAACATTTTCAAAAATTCTGTATTTTTAAAATAGAACACTTGCATGGTTGCCAGAGGTGGGGGGTGAGGGTAAAATGGGTGAAGGAGGTCAAAAGGTACAGACTGCCAGTTATAAAATAAATAAGTCCTGGAGACGTATGTCCAGCATGGTGACTGTAGTTAATGCTGCTGTATTGCATATTCGAAAGTTGCTAAGAGAGTAGATCTTAAACATTCTCTTCACAAGAAAAAATATTTGTAACTATGTATGGTGACAAATGTTAACTTGACATAGTGGTGATCATTTTGCAATAAATACAAATATCAAATTTGTACATCTGAAACTAATATAATTCATGTCAATTATATCTTAAAAAATTTAAATTAACTAATTGAATTAAATAGAATACTTGCATTCTAAATAAATATTTGACAGTATTTTAAGCAATATTAAATTAAAGTGAAAAATATAGGTAACATGAATACACAATCCTACATAATCAAATAATTTGACTCAGAAGGGTCAGCTCTGATAAGCAGTTCCTTTCAAAAGTTTGTCTTCCCTCCATTTTTGAACTCACAGATATTCTAAAAACTCCAAGTGCTGTATTTGAATCATTTTCTTTATCTACCCCCTACCCTCTGCATGTACATCTCCCCCCTGCCCCCTCCCGCCAACACACACATTTACTCTGTTTCTGTTACAGCAGCAGTTCTGGTAGTTCTAAAGGCAAATCAAAGGCTGGGGCAGGATGAAGGCAGCCACTCACATGTGAGGTCATTTGGGTGGCATAACTCCAAAAGGGTTGGGGACTCCTGACCTGAAACTTTATTTCCTAAAACTTTATTTCACATTCTCAATCTCTCTCTCCTCTCCTCTTCTCTCTCTCTCTTCCCCCTACAACGCCCCACCCCCACTGTCTCTGGGACGCATGAATGGATATTATAGCTACAATTAACTCAAGGCACTTTTACAGTAATTCAAGTTGAAACATGGCCACTACATACGGAGCCCCTTTACTACATGCACCTCATTTTACAATTCCCTCAGATAATCTCTTAAAGTTTTGCTGAAACTTATTTTGATAGTCAAGTTCTGTTGTAATCTATGAGTTGATTTTTCAGCAATCATCTGGCCTCTCTACGATTCTGCCCTCTTCCCATTCCAATGCTGAAGGAAAACAAAACAAAACAAAACAAAAATAAAAGCTACTGAAGTTTTAGTCAACATTCTCACACCCTATTCCGTATATTGCTACCTAAAAATGCATGCATCTAGTTAAAGCACAGATTTTACCAACTTTTCGACTTAGTAGTTTATTACCAGCTTTAAGGAAATGTAGACTAAAAGAAGGTAAATATCTTAGTTTAGATTAAGCACTCCCCAAAGTTATATGAGAAATGCTATTTAAAATAATATTAAATGAGAAAAAATACTTTTCCAAATATTCTAATAGGTGCATTTCTTAAATTACAATGGAAATGAATGAGAACCAGTAAAAGGGTTTATAACTATTTACAGTCTTCCAAAGAATGAAACTGAGGCAGGTACCACACATTAACTGTGGTCTCCCAGCCATCGCCACCTTCCATGGTGGTACTCTTGGGACTCACAGATTTTATTAAACCCAAAAATCTTCACTGAGTGCTTATTATGTGAAGGATACCATGTGACATGATACAGGGAATATAAAAATAAATTCTATGAAATAGTGGCTCTCCTCTTGGGTGATAAGATTCATACAAATAACCACACAATAGCAAGTACGATAAGCCCTAAAAAACAGAGATTCTACTAGCAGAGATTACAGTTTTTAGAAGGACCAGAAGACCTCACGCAGAAACAAGCATTAGAGCTAGATTTTGAAGGAAGAGCAGGATTTCACTGGGCAGAAATGGGAAGAACACTGCGTTAATAAACACAAAGAAAAAGAGGAAAGAATATATTCGAAGAATCCAAGTAATACAGTTTGTCAGAGACAGAATAGGCCAGAAAATGTCAAAGAGCCTCAGTCTGAGAAATTCCTCCATGGCAAACTAAGTGCCAAAAGCTTCCGGAAAGGCGTGGGGGATGAGTGCTGGGCAGAGCAGTGGAAACAGAATAGAAACGAGACTTCTCATATTTGAGAAATACTTGACCCCAGAGAAGTCCCGAAGATTGAGAGCTGCCATCCCTCACCAGCTATAGCTAGCCTTCTGACTACATGGCCTTTGCAAATTCAGAGAGCAGAAGCAGTCAAATATATGGGTTAATTTATGGTATAGAAATTGTAAGTATGGAGTCAGTATAAGTTTTAGGTTTTTAAATGTTTGAATTTCTTTTTAGGGTGCTACTTTGGTAAGTAATCAACAAAATCTACACACGTATATCCTTCCTTCTGTTGTTTGAAACTATGTGGGTCTCAAGTGAGGATTTGGTAAGGCAAATAAGCAAGAAATTTAGAAGTACCCAAGGCAACCCGAAATGCAGATACTTCAGTTTTCAAGAGGATAATATGAATTATAATCAGATTACTATTAAAGATTCTAGAAGCATAATTAGAAATAACAAAGATTTTCAAATAACCTCACACAATTATGCCTTGTGAGATCCTTGTGGATTCTACTGAACAATAATTTAACAAGTTACATCTAATGTAGTGGAGTATGCAGATGCCAATAATATGTACAAATCAGTGTATATCTCAACAATTATTTAACAAGTTACATCTACTCAACAATAACTTAACAAGTTACATCTAATATAGAGGAGTATGCAGATGCCAAGGGGGTAGGAAGAGAACAAACAGTCCAAGAAAACATAAAAGCAGGAAATAGTTCAGGAAGAAGGAGTGAACAAATTCTAGAGAAAAAAAGGCAGCATATATAAGAGTTGAATGAGGCCTTTAGAAAATGGAACTTGAATAAATACAAAATGTAAAGC
>NW_006436811.1:8819684-8863474 GCF_000325575.1 Pteropus alecto
TTATACCTGGATTTTTAAGAGCCTGACTTGAGATATTCTAACATCGACAAATAAAAACATCTTTCTTCGTTCAAAATTTAGATGTTTACTTGTCAACAGAAACCCGTATCTGCATATCCAAAACAGAGCACTAATAAAATCTTGGCAACCTTTGCCCCATTTGCTTTCCAAGTGTCTTTCAGAGAAGTGATAAACTGGGAACAACTGGGTGGCACCACCACACTGACTTGAGATATTCTAACATCGACAAATAAAAACATCTTTCTTCGTTCAAAATTTAGATGTTTACTTGTCAACAGAAACCCGTATCTGCATATCCAAAACAGAGCACTAATAAAATCTTGGCAACCTTTGCCCCATTTGCTTTCCAAGTGTCTTTCAGAGAAGTGATAAACTGGGAACAACTGGGTGGCACCACCACACCACAAGTACTTGAGGTGCTTCTGCAAATCTCATGATGACACAAATAACATCTCAGAACAGTGACAATAAAACAAACCACTTTATTCGCAAAGCCTTTTCTGACCCCTTTTGGCCACATGAATCTCTCCATCCTTGGAAACATCACTGTAATTGGCTCTGGTCTCTGACAACCCACTTCCAGTCTCCCTAACCGTGTGCTCTTATTCCCCAGCTGAGTGAAATGATAATATTTTAGATATATTGGGTTACATAAATGTAATAGTCAATTTTTTTAAAAGTTCCTGAGGATAGGGGTTAAATCACACTTATCTTTGCAAGCCCAGAATAGAATCCTCAGAAGTTTCTTGTTGAATTGAAAAGCCTGCTACTAAACTTTCTTAAGAGTATTTATACATGCTTTCCTGTTACAAACTGTTCTATAACAAGAACTCTGAAATAATTATTTTTGCTAAGAACAATTAAACTTCAAAAGAGCACTAATGGTTACTCTATTTGTTGTATATAGAGTCTTGAAAGGAAAACATGATATGAAACAGCATATCACAGACTAGTCAAAGAGAACTTCTCTAATAAATCTTATTTTCAAAATCAAACAATTTTAGATCTGAATAATAACTGTACTTCATTTCCTTTAATATTAAAAACAAATAAGGAATTGCTTTGAAAGTAAAATCTTTCTTAGCAAAAGGAAACCATTTTCTAAATTTTAAAAGATATATATTGGTTCTAAGGTTAATTATTGTGACTTAGCTTAATACTGACATGAATCAACTACTTCTGTTCTTTGTTCTTCCATTTCATCCAGTGTTGTACAAGACATTTTCTGGCCCCCACAGGTACATGGGGTACAGAGACTGTGCATTAACATGCAAATTTAGTGAACTAAGTACTATCTTTAATGTCATCCATTATAAAACACACAGACCTTATTCCAACAGGCTAATGTTGCTGATCACATTGTAAAACACTTAGCAAAGATGACTCCATCTGTCCCCTGACCTCATAGAGTCCCCTGAAACACTGTCTGAAAAACAGTGGTAAGGGGAGAAAAATATTAAAATAATTCACGCCTGAACTTAGAAGGCCATTGCTTCTGTGACAGCTATAGGATACCAGAGTGTCCTTCCTTTTTCACCACCAAGATGAGAAATTGTATGTAATACACAATCTCAGGTACTATTTCATTTATCTGTATATTAAAATACCCTTTGATAAACACATTACTTTTTTATGTCAAGCAAGAATTCATTAATCTTTTCAAATGGAAAATTAATTTTGGAATCAGAAAATATTGGAAATTTGTTTTAAAATATTGAGAATTTCTACTAGAAATTTTTCATTATCATTATTCTTTCAAAACTTCAATCTTTTACAAGATTAAAATCCATCTTCTTTAAAACTGCAATACTTTTGTCACACATTTATTGAATTTCCCTTTATAACTGTTCCAGAAAGACTGAAAAAAATCTTCTCTGGGCACTTATGTTAAAGGTGACATCAATGGCAATGTGTCTCCTGATAAAAAGGGTCTCTGAGGAAAAAAATTACTTTTTCTCTAATAAAAATGGGGACTGAGGTGAGGGAAAACCCTGTATTTCTAAATGTCACAGTATATTTAGATCTTTAATTTGATAATTTTTCTATGTAAGTAAAATAGAGAATTTAATCAAGTATACAGCTACTTTTGGATTTTAAAATGGATTTTGTCTTACTTTTCCATTAGTTTGTATGTCTAGCCACTATCTGTTTACCAATTCTCCTTTCTTTTACCTTATAGTTTTTATTCAAATCAAACTTCAAAAAAATCAGGCGAGTTTTAGAGCTGATTCCCTACTAGTTATGCTAATGACTCAGTCGACAGGAAAACATATTCTAATGGCATTATATCAGAGTTAATCTTGGGAAAGTTTCAAAAAGCAAAACACTTTAAATTAGAAATTAGAGAAATTAGCCCCAAATAATCACAAATTAGGTCTAAGTAGAGAGGTGGTATTTTCCCAGTCAACAGAAAGTAGCTACAGTTTTACTGTAGTACATCTATGTTAACGTTTAACTTACATAGAACAATATCTATATATTTAAGTTTTTCTTCACTATTTAAAGCTAACTGGTAAATTTTAGGAAAATATATCAGTAAATTTCCATATAACTTATTTCCCAAAGAATGTGGCATACATGTGTATTTTTCCCCTAGTTATTACAGCAGTAAAAATTCCGGAAGTACTGTTTTTAACAAGAGGTGGTTTATGGGACTACTGCCTTGCTACAGTAGTTATATTTAAGAAAGAAAGAGTTTTCTCTTAAAATTAAAAAAAATCAATAAAGTTGTAAAAAGAAAGGAAGAGACTGAATAACTAAGTTGGAGAGGGGACAAACACAAGCAGATGAAGACATCGATCAATTCCAGACGTTATTTGTACATTCTATGTACTAAGGAAGGAAGACTTCTCTACAAGACTATAAAGAAAAACTTCCATATATAGTAACCCCACAACTACTTTCTCTATTTAGTCTCCATTTTAAGGCTTTTATGGTATAATTCCATTGGGGAAGAGTCCTTGCTCTATTTTTATACCACAGGTTTTATTCTCTCTCAATAAAAATTACTTTTAAAAAATTATGGATGAAGAATTGCTCCAAGAAAAGTCAGTTAATAAATTTTAAATCTTTTAATTATATTGGATTTTTTGTAACTGCTTTTTAAAAATCATTTTAGATAATGCTTAAGTCAAATTATTTTTTTCAAAACTAATACAGGGAGTGGTTCCTATTACTAAGTGACTTCATAGGAAGCATTGATGCAGCTAACAACCAAAAGGCAGTTCACCTTTTAGTTATGACTGGCTACTGTTAGCACTGTGATTCCAGACATATTAGGACAAATGCATATAAATCAAATAATGCACGCTCTTATTCGCCTCAAATTTAAATTCATTTCCTAGCAACACTGGTTTGAAATTCTAGGAAGTCCTCAGTCACTGGTTCAACTCCTAAAGTGATGAGACAAACACCTACACAGGCCTGGAAGCAGTCTTGCACAATGCAATGTCTGGTAATAACCACAAAAGGCTTTTGACGTCCAAAAACTACATGAAATAGCCCCAGATCAAAAATCTTTAAACAAAAGTAAAAAGGGTGGCTATCTGTAAAACACTAACTTTAAGTACCCGTGTATACCAACATTATTAAAACAAAGGATTTTGAGAACAGCTCATCAACCTTGCACTATCCTTGCCCCACTTTGAAGTTCGAGGCTGGCTCCTTCTGTATTTATACCTCGCTAGACACTTACCTTCGTCCTACATTCACTCTCTCACATTACTCATAAATATCACTCTTTTCTCTAGACATATAAGCCTATAAGGGCTGGGATCACTAGTCTCACTCATCTTTGCATCCGCCACAGCACTTACAACACTGCTTCATTCACTACGTTAAGTGAAAAATCTTTAAAACATACTTAGATTTCTACCATTTTTTGTTCGTGTCGCTTAGAGGAGCAAAAAGAAAATGTTATATTACTTTTCTCATAATAGTTTAGAAAATTCTCATCAATTTCTGATATACTTTGGTAAACACTCCTCTAATAATTTATTAACAGGAAGAAGAGCTGAAATAAGAAATAGATAGTAAGAATATGAACCATAAAAATAAAGTTAGGACATATTTAATACTTGGTATTCAATAAGATAAAACTCGGTATTTACCAGCTGGTATTATCTCCAGGTATAAAAAGTTACAGGGGATATAAAATGCAACCTTTACTACTGTGCTTCTATACTGAGGGGTTTGTTTGTTTATTATGATTTAGAGAAGGTTTTGGTGAACGGAGGCAAGAAATAAAGCCAAGTTCACACATTACAGTGTAAATGCTTCCTTTCCAGAGACAGATCTCAAACATGTATCAGCTTTTGTACATTCTACACTAAGGTCTGTTGTAAACTACCAAGTCAGACTTTTAGAGAAAATTTTGAAATTTTATCTATGAAAATTTTCATGTTTTACATACCCTTCTGGCATGTTTCTGCTCCAACTTTACTTTTTAAAATTATATATAGAAAAGTATTGGAAAACCAGTATTGTGTTTGCTAATCTGGATCTATACTAGATTTTTCTAAAAAAATAAACAAGTCAGAAATTAATATATAATAATTTCATTTAGTTCTTATGAACAAAAACAATGCTCCTATAAGCTAAATCACCTTATGTTTAAAATCTGGTACTAAACATAACAGAAACAAAAATACGATCAAGGAACAATTTTCTTCTGAAGTTGATTTTAGTGACTAATTCCCTGGATTAGCTCATTTGTCCATTTTGAAATGGAATCACATTGCATCTGAGTCGATAGTACAACAGCTTATGCCTTCTAGACCAAAGCTTGCCACAAGCATCTTCAGGGAAGATCAACGGCAAATAGGAGAATGAAAACTGTCACTGAGACCCCCTTCATCACACATTTCCTACGGTTCTCATATTTCCACCCATTACAGCTTTGGTCTTTAGTGGGTAACTTTCAGAAAAATAATGATGATGGGAGCACCACTGCCTAAAACTCATGAATCCTGAGATAAGAATAAATTAACTATGGAAACTTCCATGGTTGAATCACCAAACTATCACAAAATCTCTCACACCACATGCCGAGGTTACCATTACACAGAGAAACCAGTGATGACAATCCTAGCTTGGTATAAGAAGTTCTTTTGTTTTTTATTTTTAAGCATCCCTAAAAAATTAAAACCATCACATTCTATTTTTACATCATAAAATCACCTGCGAGAAAGAAGAAGGAAGCCTATAATAACAGATACCAGGATCCTATTCACTGTTTATGATTGTCAAGAAATATCACAATAGCAATTTGCTCAAACTTAGCATTTTACACTCTGCATATATGTCGATACATGCTTAGATATGGGCATATTTATAAAAATGCATTCATAAACAGAGAGATAAACAATGAAACCTGCAATATGACATGATTCATATTGCAAGTCATGTCCGTTTATCAAGTCATGGATGGAAAAGAGCAGACAGGCGTGCATGTTTATATCCTTTCACAGGCTTATCATTTACCATCACACAGAGTAAAAGAGAAGTACCCTTGACTATCCAAATCTATTCAGTTTCTGGGTCTGGATAAAGTACGTTTAGATACTAGAAATGTACATATTCCAGATTACTGAAAAAAGACTCATCCTAAGGCCAGGCTCTCATTGGTAGGCTCCTTCCTGTTTTCTTTTTTTCAACTTATGACCAATGAAGAATCAGTTCCACTGCACTATGCCCAAAAATTTAGGCAGGTGGTTTCTACAAAAAAAATAAATGTGCACAAAACATAAAATCTAATATTTCTTATTCTGTTTAATGGTTAATGCTCATTTTCTAATCTTATTTTTCATTTTAATAAAAAGTATATCATGCAGATTATTTCAAAAGCCATAATGCAAAAATAAAGCAAACTGAAAAGTTTGAGGATAATTAAATTTTGATACAGATTCTTAAGTATTACTTTTGTTTAACTTATCTGTTTAGTGATAAAAAATTCAACTCTCAAAACAGGGATTACGTGGCTTTTCCAGGAGAGCCCACTAAACATATGTAGGATATTCATGGTTGTAAATTTTAATTAACAGTAATATAAGAGTATTTCGAGAAACTTAAAATATTAATAAAAGTTTTTTGTGTATCCATAGGGGGATCTATCTGGTAACTAACTAGAAGGGAGGATTTCAAGAAATATCACACCAAATTAAGAAAATAAGAAAGTCAATATTTTTTTACAGATAAGTCTACAATAAAATATTAAATAGATTATAGGAATTATCAGGTAAAAAAATTAAATGTGTTTTAAAAGAAGCAGTAAGTGAATAAACCAAGTGGTCAAGGGACGGATTTCAGGGACAGCTCTTTTAAAAGAGGAACAATGTAATTCTAAAGCTACAGGGCGATTACAGATACCACACCAGAACTCTGCCACCCTGCATCACCAGCTTTTGACCACTCTCTCCTGGTCAAAACTTTCATTAGGCAACAACCTAAAAGCCAGTTAGAGTGAGAGATACTACACAGCAAAGAGAACACATCTTCACTACAAACCCCACGACTGATGATGCCATTGACAATGCCTACTAAAACTCCAATGTAAAAATGATAAAAACCACGCTTTAATCAAATACCAATAAATCAAGTTAAGTTACCAATGTTTATGGAAATTGATTATATTAAGAAGTCCTATGCTGCAATTTGTTGCAAAGTTCTTATAAAAAAGTTATTATAAAATTAATAATCATTTTGAAGGGAACATTATTTATTGTAAGAAAAAAAATCAAGCCAAGAATCCTGTTCTAATCTCAATTTTGTCACTGAAGTTGCTATGTGATATTCAACATGATATTTAACTCTCAGACAAAAGCTGATTTTCACATCTGTAAAACTGAGTTAAAGACATTTGTTCTGACTACTTACTAGGCAGTTATGAGATTCAAATGACATGATTTATATGTAAGTGCTTTAAAAAATCATACCCAAATATTTAGCTACAACTTTCATTTTCTTCTAGAGTTAAAGCAGATTAAGACTGTCAAACAGAAATACTTCAATTTTAATGATGACTGGGTAAGCGCTAAATTGTTATCCCATGCTTATTTCTGAAGAAAATTCTATAAAAGGAGAGCAAATAGATTCAGGAATACCACATTACACAGAAGGATCCACAAAGTCAGTAAAGTATCATGATCAAAAATAATCAATATTTTTTAACATTTTACATTGGCTGTTTTAAGTTCTTTATCACTAATATCTTATATTCATGAGTTCCTTACGCTTGATGCTTTTTTTTTTTTCTTTCAGGAAACAGCACACAAAGTTAAATATTTATAAATGTCTTACCCAACTCTATGAAGTATGTCAGTATGGAAATCAACAGTCTAGAGAAGATAAAGAAAACTTCCTCCCTTCATAATCTCCATCACTGAAAGTAAATCTTGTTTTCTTCTAATCACAAGGAAGAGTCTGGGTCCACCATTTAATTAATAAACCCGAAGTCTTAATAGAGGACAGAATTTCTGGGGTGTGATTGTAAAACAGAGTGATCCAGGGGTGACCCAGTGTTCTCAGGATCTTCTGGCCTGACCTTGCACATCTAAGGGTTCAGGGCTTCACAAACATGGTTCTGTGTGTGAGGACTTCCATTCTGTCTGATAAGAAACTCTAAATAATTTTTCTTCAAAAAAAAAAAATCCCTGGTAACATAAAATAAAAGGTCTTAATTTAAATAATCCAAAAATGCATTTTAAATTTATTTATGTAGAACTGCTACTAAAAAGAAAAAGGAATGAAAAAAAGGAAAAAGAAAACATCTGGGACGAATTAGTAAATTTTTTTTTAAAACATTAAGATCCTTGTTATAGACTGAATATTTGTGTTTCCCCTCCAAATCCCCCCAATTCATATGTTGAAACTTATTCCCTTAATGTGATGAATTTGGGGGTAGAAATTTTGGGGGGTGTTTAGGTCATGAGAGACTGGAGTCATCACAAATGGAATCAGTGCCCTTAGAGATCCCAGAGAGCTGCCTCATCCCTTCTGCCACGTGAAGTTCTAGAGAGAACCAGGAAGCATCTATGAACCAGGAGGTGATCCCCCACTAGACGATGAATCTGCCAGTGGCTTGATCTTAGACTTTCCAGCCTCCAGACTGTGAGAAAAAGATTTCTTCTGTTTACAAGACACTCAGTCTATGGTATTTTGTTATAGCAGCTCAAAGGACTAAAATGACAGTGAAATGCAAAGAGGAACTTCAAAGGACTTCAGGGCATAGGTGGCCCAGAAGAACTCGAATAGAATGAATAGATTTTTAGATTAATTTTGTCATCTACATAACATCCAAAAATAATATCCATATGGAAAAGGAGGAAAACTAGAGTTAGTGCACATAGAATGAGCAAGAGTAGATAAAGGTATTTCACTCTAAATCTCCAGACGAGGATTGAGCAAGACAATGTATTCGTTCATTTACTATAGCAAGTACTCTGGTGAACATTATAAAGAATATTATGACAAATATATATGACAGTTGAGAATCTCAGTTTACACAAAATATTCTCACAGTGTCTGTAGCTATATATCAACATAGATTTACTCTGTAACTGGAAATCACAAAATTTACTCTGTAATCTGGATAAAGAGATGACAAAAATTACACTTTAAATTGGAAGACATTCCTTTCTCGCTATGTAACACATACGGCTTTAAAGATTAACAACTTTCTACTCTGAAAAACAGATTTAATGTAGCATTGTTTTGTTGCTTCAAAATTAAATAAAAGGGAATTTGTGAAGTCTAAATTAGGCCATTTTTCAAAAGTCTACACTTCTCCCACATCCCACCCCAAACATACACTCCAAAATCTCTTTCTTACAGCCTTATCTTCTTTCCAGACATAACCAAAGTGTCACCACTTGAATTTAGAAAGCAGGAGAAACTGGCCTCACTTGGAAAGAGGTCATTATGAAGGACATTTTTTGTTCATGTTGTTGCTTTATACCAGTCTAGTACTCCTCATCAGGGGACAGATGGAAAAACCACAACTTACCAACTGTTTATAATGTGCGCAGATGGCTGTTTCTGTTTTGAATCTTCCATTCTTTTATTTCCAATTTGGTGTCTGTGGATATGAACACTTGCTCTCCCAAGGCTTCTTCCTGTGCAATGAGGGCTCCTCTGGCATAGTGCCTCACTCTTCCTCCATCCACACCTCTCTTCAATATAGCCAAAGCGGCTCTATTCCTGGGTGTGTTTGCTCACATTTGCCTTCCCATACTCACAATCCTGTTATCATAACTGAGAAAATCCTTACCAATTCTCAGTCCAAGACAAGTTGAATCAAAGCCCTGTGGCTTAAAATGAGCTGGACTCAAACTCAGGTCCTAAGAGGACCCCAGCAAATGAATACCCACGGCAAGCTTAAACTAAGTTATTTCTGGAAGTGTCTCAGAGAGAATAAAAGGGAAATGAGGCTGTAATGAGCTTTAGAAGAGCTTTATTAAATACATCTAATCAATTACAAAAACAAAGATCTAGAAATTTCAACTGATGGAATTTGCTAGTTAATTTTAGGAGCTGGTAATAACATACACAAATTATTATGAGCAATCTGAATATTGGCTTTGTTTCTATGTAATTTTCATTCTTGAGAACTGAGGAAACAGATGTCATAAGTCTATCAACCATATGGGTGGTAGAGTTATAAAAAAGTTTTTTGTACATTTTCTAAATTTTCTAAACGATTTTCATTTAGGCAACAGTGGCAATGATAAAAAATAAAATAAATTTTATGTTGCATTTTTGTTGCCAAATATTTTTATTAAGGAACTATTTGCATATAGTTAGAAGTAGGCAGATCCCTGCCTTGTCATTCAATAAATTAAACAATTATTGAGTATCTACAATGTGCCTGAATCTGTATTGGTACAAAGGGTTCAGACTATTTATGTTGTAGAAACAGAATATAGTGGGAGACAGAACTGTGCACATAGAAATTTTAAAATAACATGAGTATTAAGGAATCAAAAAATTCCCATTTCACAACCATCATAGTAATAATGGATTCAGGCAAGAATCATCAATGAATGTTAATAAGTAAAAGTTTGAAAGTATCTCATTGCAAAATACTTATTATTAATCTGTAAGTACAAAGTTCTGATTAACTGTACACTAGAGAAACCTGGCAGACACCATCTTAACCCAGTGATAAAAGTTAGCATCACATATAATGTTGTATGTCAATTACATCACAATTTAAAAAAAAAAGTTAGCAACACCAATAAAGGGACAAATCAACATCTCGTGTCTCCTGATATGATGCACTAAGAAGGACACACACCTGTTGTATTTATTCTAAAAAGTCATATTCAATTTGAGTGACTTCCTACAGAGTAAGTGACCTCTTCAAAATGTCAAGGTAGTAAAATGGAAGAAAAGAGTAAGGAACTAATCCAAATTGAAGGAGACTAGAGAGACGTAACGAACAAATGACTTGGTTATAGATCCTGAACTTATGAAGGGTATCATGGAGCTCACTGATGAAATTTGAATGGAGTCTGTGGATTAAATGGTAATAACAGATCAACGTTAATTTCCAGATTTTGATGGTAGCATTGTGGTTATATAACAGTATCTTTGTTCTTAGGAAAAACACACTTAAGTATTAAGTAAGGCATCACATCTGCAACTTACTCTCAAATAGTTCAAAAAATTCATTAAAGATATTCGTATAGAGAATTGTAAGCAAATTTGGCCAAAATGTTAACAAATGAGAAAGCTGAGCAAAAGGAATTTAAGAGTTCTCCGAAATGTCCTTTTAATGTTTCCCTAAGTCTGAAATTATTTCAAAACAAAAGTTTTTTAAAAGTAGTTTTTTTAAAATCTATAATTAGTTGGCTAGAGTACACACATTCCTTGAGTACAGTAGAAATGTTATTCTCTTAGAGTAAATTCCTTTAAGTTATATTCTCATTATAGATGATAAAAAATGTGGGATTATATCTAGGCCCTCCAAAAAATACCAACATACAATTTTTCAGATTTGATAAAAACTATCTGATGCCTTAAAAAGTGTGGCAGTTCTCCACTGGATAACAGCCTCTCAGAGAATAACTAACTCACCAGTAGCACCTAATTCCTCTCTAAAACTGAGCAGGCTGTTGTGTCCTGACTTTCTCAGTGAAAGTCAGTTAGTGCACTGTAAATTATTAGAAGATGACTTAACTCTTTCTGGTTGCTGGTACAGGGCTACCTAAAGAGTAGAGTTGTGCTTAATATCATTAATAAACTTGCTTTTTGAAATTTTTTCTAAATGATTTAGAGAAAACATATCTGTAATTTTTGCAATCTGGGGAAAATGTTATTAGCCTAGAGGATACTAAAAAAAGCTAAACCAATATGGCAAAAAAAATAACCCTGCAGACTCTCCCTCCACACCCCAAGTTTTCAACATCATAAACTTTCTGTCTCTCTGCTTTATCTAAAAATTAAAATGATGATGAGCTGCTCTTTCAAAAGACAACTTCTACCTTTAAAATTTTCATAGTCAAGCTTTCCTCTTAAAGTTTTACACATTCTATTAATTAGATTTTCCTAGAAACTTATAACTAATAAAGAACAAAGTAAACAAACATCTCTATTAATCTGACCATGGTTTTTTTAAAAAAACATTCTAAATAATTAATTTGAGCAATGCTTATGTTCATTTTCCTCTAAAACATTTCATTAACTATGTCTCTGAATATTAGTGGCTCCTGAAAAATCCACCTTAACAAAAGCTTAGTTACTTGTAAATGCCTAAAAATGGAAAAAAGAAGCACTCCATCCTAAATGAACAAATGGGCAAATCCAATCAAGGTCCTCCAAAGCACCTGTTTCAGGAAGTAGAGCCAACAAACTTGTGGCTGAATTCTCTAACAATGGTAGATCTAAAAGGCAAGAACATGCAAGGCCACATAACACTGCAAATTCAAGTTACAAACAGTAAAACCTTATAGAAAACTTTTATAATGTTAAGGCTTTTATCCAAAAACATAGCATGGCTCTTCACTTATTTTTTGTAGTTGTTTGATGTAATTTAAGTGGAGAGCTACATTTTATTTTAGTACCAACTACCCGGTTACAGTGTTGTGAACACCGTATATTTTGAGAGCAAAGAGCTTAGCTGCTGCAGCTAAAGATAAGCTCAAGCAATATATTAGTAATACTTCTCTTTGAAAGTTCTATAAATATGTTTGCCATAGAGAAAATCTCCAGGAAAACTGCTTTATTCCTTACCCAAGAGGTAATTCCAGTTTCTTGATGGAGATTTTAAGTGAGATTTGCTATATCAAAATATCTGTACGCCACACTTTATATATAAATTTTAGTTCTTATAGTAAGTATGCTGATTTTTATTCACTTAAGGCCAGATATTGTGATAAAATTTATAATTTTTACTTTTAACAATTCATATTTAATACTTTATCATCAACCTGAATATGCTACTTATAATTCTGTAAGCCTAATATGCTTGATCTTTTAACCTTATGTTCTTTCTCCAATACAAACCATTCTGCTCACTCAAAGATACTGTATTAACTATATAAAATAATAAGGTTGGTATGGAGAGTATTTAACAGAAGTTATAAACCTCTGACTGTCTAAATCTTGGTATAATAAATACCTGTTGCTTAGAACACATCCCTCAATCTATCCTGCTTTCTGTCAATTACTGTTTTTGCTTTACTCACTGTACAGAAAAACGAGTTAAGTTTTTAAGAGAGTTTAATCACTCTGTTAGGCAGAATAACGCTCCTCTCAAAGACATCCATGTCCTAATCCCCAATACTTTATATGGTAAGAGGAACTCTGCAGGTGTGATGACATTAAGGATTTTGAGATGGGGAGATTTTCTGGGATTATTCCAGTGAGACCAATGTAATCACAAAGGTCCTTACAAGAGAAAGAGGGAGGCAAGGGTTTCAGAGAAGATATATGGTGGAAACAGATGTCAGAGTGATGCAATTGCTGGAAGGGAGCCACAAGCCAAGGAATGCATGAGAAGGCAACGAACAGTCTCCGCTAGAGCCGCCAAAAGAAAAGCAACTCTGCAAACACGTTCACTTTAGTCTCATAAGACCTATTTCAGACTTTTAACTTCCAGAACTGTAAGATAATAAATGTGTGTTGTTGTCAACCTCTAAATTTGTGGTAATTTGTGATAGCCGTAATAGGAAACTAATACAGTCATTTTTATTAATTACTAGTGTCAGTATGAAATTATGTTAGTATGAAAATAAACTGGTATATATACAACAGTCAAAACTCCTTCGAAAAGAGTATACTACATATTAAAATTAACATTTGACTTTGAACTGTATTTTTTACTAAAGGATTCTTATATGTTTAATGAGCGTAATAATTATGTGGGACTCAGGACAATATGTAATCATTAGACAAGCATTTTTTCATCTACTTCTCATGTTTCAGAACTGGTACTTAAAAAAAGAACAATATAAATATACTAAGGCAGAAATTCTCATCTTCAAAAAGTTCCAAAGTCATATAAGTCAATGAACATTTACAATAAGGTGATAAGTGCTTTAATGAGGAACAAAAAGAAGGGCATTTCCACTGAAGATCGAGGGTACACAAATGAAATGGCTAAATCCTCAAGGGGAAATAGGCCCTTTGAGAAGTCCGAGCTAGGCTGCGCCAGGTCATATCATGAAGTGGGCAGCAGGCCACGCACAAAATTGGACTTCATCTTTCAAGTAATGAGAAAACAGCTGGGGATTTTAACTAGTGAAGTGATTGACAGAATTAAACTTTAGAAGAAAAAAAACACTGCCCATGATGTGAAATATATGAAGGCTAGACTAAAAGCAAGACATACATATTGAAGACTAAACCTAAATTTATATCTCCATATTTTAACATTAATCCACAAACATTCAATGAGCATTTACCTTTTCTCAGACAGGTGCTATGCTAAATGCTAGATGATGAAAAAGAGAATGAGAGATGATTAGTGCCTTTGAGATATAAAAACTATCACTTTGTGGATTCAACAAAATACAAAATGTAGACAATGAAAGCAGCTATCTCTACTCTACGATACTCTTCTAGAAACCATATTTTCAAGAGTAGACACCAAATTCATACCACAAGAAACCGCAAATTATTATAAAGAATTATTATGTGCATACTTTTAAAAATGCAATCTAGTCAATTTCAAAAAAAATTAAAATTAAGAACATTGCATTCTTACAAAAAAATGAATTTCAAATAGCTATCCCCCCCAAAAGGTACCTTAAAAGCATTATATTCTTAATATTTATAAGAAGATTAAAAATATAGTTTTTTATTTGCGATAGCCCAGGAAGGCCTATGTACCACATGCACAGATGGCGTATACCTACTGTGTTGGAAAATTTGCAGTCATGACAATTTGAACTAGTTTAAAATTGTAAGCTATAACAGCATCAGTTAAATCCAGAAACACAATGACAACTCTATAGAATTCCCAATCCTGCCAGTAAAAATCAGTCATCACGTTTTCTCTGCTCCCACTGCTGTTTGCCCCAACATGTCCACCTGATCTGCATTACAGTTTAATTGTACATGTGTCTGTTTCCCCCATAAGACAAACTAGGCTCTTTTTACACATCTTTGTATCTAATTGTATGGTGTAGCTATACTCAATATTTGAGCTCAATTAATGTGTTGAAGAAAACTTAGTTAAATGTACTTATTAATAATGATTAGTTATAATTTCCATTTTAGGGCTACTCAATGCTTTCAGTAAACACTTGGATAATTTATAAACATCACAATCTATATAACATATATGCTTTTTTGTACTTTCTCAATTGCATAATAACAAAAATATTATGTCTCAAAGAGGAGGAAGTAGTATTTAGTTAGGTTTTGGCAGATGCTGTTTTGCACTGAACCTCTTTAAACCTCAGTTTCTTCTTCTGTGATACTGGGTTAATAATAAAACTCATCCACAGAATCATTTTAGAACCAAATAAAAAGTTCTGCAGAGAATTTAGTACATAATCAATGTTTAATAAACATGAGCCATTGTGTTCATTATAATGTTATTATTATTAAGATCCTAATGATCAACAGTAATAAAATACAGCAATGTTATCCCAAAATAAAAGACGAGTATAAATCACTCACATTTGGTTCTGGAATGTAATCTAAAACTAATATTTAAATTTGAGTGTGACTGATTTGGAGTAAAAAATGAAGAAAAGGTAGTGAAGGGTAACAGAAAAAAAAAGAAAGAAAACAGAAAACAGTGCAGGCTCTCTATTCAGACCAGGCTAAGAACTCCTCTCTATGTAATTCTGATCTACGTTAAAAATAGCATCACCACTTAGCATGGTGACAAGCACCATTAGCAGATAAACTGCTATATGTATCACTGCTCTACTTGTTTTTATGAAGTTTATCATAGCCCTTCTGGGCTTATGTAAGTAACTAATTACTTTGGTTTAGAGGACCCTCATTGAATATAAACAGATGAAAAGCGAATACAGTGGCCAGAATATGTCATTGACAAATAACTGTGTAACTGCTTCTTCCCTGCTGAGTTTAAACACAAAGAAATTAAAAGGCAAGATTTACTATTGTTTCTAAAGTTTATGAAAATATAAAAATTAGAATTATAGACACAAAGGCGACTAGATTTGTCAGATATCTGGTTTCTAACTAGACAATGTTCGAGCTTTCCATATTAATTTATAAAGTGTTTCAGTATTTCGGTTATAATTATCTGAAAATACTAAATATGGCATTACATAAAACAAAAATGATTATATATAAATCAAAGCATACTCCCAAGCACAGACAAGATAAGGTAAATGGTTGGAAAAATCCTCATCATAATGTGTCCAGAATACAAGGAAACAATATCAGAGAACAATATATCACCCAACAAACACTGCCTTCTGGTCACCATCACAAGCCGAAGTCACAGATGAAGCAGCGGCAAGAGGACTCCAAGCTCCTACCCTTCACCTACATCAGTGATCCTCAGCGAAGGCAGAAGGAAGAACATTCATCCAGTTACCAGGGAGGCTTTTTCCCTCACTCTGCAGACAAGGTATTCCCATTTCTACCCCATACCTGAGAGCACCGATTTGTGTTTGCCAGGGCGCCCAGTCCCTATTCAGAACCACAAACGGCAATGACAGAGACCACGAAAAAGGAGGCTGAAGGTGTGACATGTCTTCACCTGCCTCACCGAACACATCAGACCACCACCAACTCTTAAAATCAGGTAGTAGAAATTAGAAGAACACAGAGACATGACAGTGGGGTTACTTTCATAGTTTGCTCAAAGCATTTTATAAGCAGATAAAATAGGAAAATCAAACACCTGAGAGGAGCAGTAGCTGCTAGAGTAACAGAGAACAAACTCAAGGTAACCACTAATACTAGACATGCCCAAAGACATGCTCAAGAAAATATATTTAGTTTTTGGAGGAAAAGGTGAAAGAATGTGGTTGCAGTTGTATAAATCAAATGATACCCTTTAGTAAAAAAAAAAAAAAATACTGTACTCATCAATTTAAATAAAAGAATAAAATGCAAGAGTATAAAAAGAAGTGCATCAAAAGTTTAACGATTTCACATTGTAAACAAGAAAACAATTTCTGATCATGTTTCATTTATTCTATTGAACACCTTGATGAAACATGGAACCTTGGATTGAAAATAACTACAGTATATTCCTCAGCTTTTCTATAAACCACCTAAAGACGTACAAAACAATTCAAGAAGGAAAGAACAAGTAAAATAAAATGCCTTTGTCTCTAGGGTTGATCATCTACCCCTACATTCTGTATGTTTGTATATAAACCTAATTTCAATCTTTGTGTGGTATTGTATTAACACATTATAACGTGATTTAATTATGACTTAAGGGTTTTCACGTCTCCACTTTGTATTCCAATATCGGAAGGAAATGATATTGACTACCATTTATTGACTGCTTACTACAGGTCAAGCAATTTTCTAGGTCCTGTAAATACATAAGACCTCATTTAACCCTCACAAAATCTATGTGAATAGAAACAATCATTTCTATTTTCCAAATGACACTTTAAAAGAAGTCACTTGAGCAAGGTCACAGATATTTAACCAATGGAAGAGTTGTGTTGGCATCAGGCCTATGTGAACCCCAAAGTCTATGCTTTGTCCTCAAACTATATTAAAACTAGTATGTTTCTAATGATATTATGCAGCCATCAAAGAACATAATGACAGAGATAATTGCCATTTCTCAATTTTACATCTTTACAGAATTTGAAAGAATCTATAGGTGTGTATTTTACATCTCTGTATCTCATACAGCACATAGAACAATACATGGCACTGTTCTTGAAAATGCTCAAGCTGTTATTGAATAACTATCCTCAAATGTGTAGAACAGAACACTTCTTTGTCTACATGACCCACTGGACTTCTTATGGAGATTTGAATATGAAATAGCTATGGACCTTGAACATGTTATTTCCTCATTTGTACCAAAAGGCATAATAATGTCTATTGTATTTTCCTCAGAAACCATTATAAGGATCCAATGAGATAATATATGCAAAATGCTACCTACACTATAAAAACTTCTATAAATGTTAGCACTAAAATCAGCAGTCTCACAATAGTCACTCACCTAGAGTAACATTTAGTAGTGGTAATATTCATTTCATCTAATTTGTGATCTATGATTGGTACGAAAGCAAAAAAAAAAAAAAAACCACTGTGGACTGGTAAACTTATAATTTACCAACATGCAAAATACAAGAGTACATTGATTGATGACACAAAATTTTTCGAACCTAAATGAAATTTACCACCACTTCCTAGAATGTGTGAACAGATCAAAGTTGTGAAATATTGCTGGCATTTTACTCTCATAGTCATAACTAGTTCAAGGACTGCTGATTCAATAGGCCTGACTCAAAGCCTAGAAACTTTTGTTTTTAAAAAGTTATTTCAGATAATTCTGAGTCACAACTGCTTTGAGAACTACCTCTGTAGTCTCTCCTTCAAATAACTACCATTTTTAATGAAATCTAAGATGTCATACACTGTAAGACACATCCAGATTGCAGAGGCACTAAAAAACAGAAAATACACATCCTAGAATTAATGAACTACACATAGTTAAATCAGAGACCCACGTCTTTATTTCAAGATAACACAGAACACTGGACAGCGCATAGTTCAGTAGCCTTGTGGCAGTACCCGTGAGATCTATACACCTCTGAAGAGTCCACAGTGTTTTTTAAAAAACAGAAATAAGCCTTGTTTTGCTTGTGTTTTTATAATCAGACTAGGTCACTGTAACTATTTTTGCAGAAATATACTGTAATACGTTGATTGCACTGATATTATTGTCAAGAAATTATCCTTTATACTATCAGGACTAGTTTGGCTCAGTTTTGAAAGATTTTTCTATACTAAAATTGCACTCAGCCCAGGCCTTTGTCATGTAGCCTTGTGAAAATCATCACATGTCAGTGATTGTTGTTTCATCTGTGAAAAAAAGGAATTGAAGTAGATTTTGTTTCTAAAATTCCTTCTAGCTTTAAAATTCTATTGCTAAGTTGTTGTTCTTCAATTGTTTATTGACATCTCCAAACAGACAATCGATTCCTTAAGGACGAAGACCTTAAAAAACTTTCTCCAGGATTCACACACACGCATGCACGCACGCACGCACACATGCAGTCACATGCAAACACACAGTGCCTAGTATAATCCTGGGCTGGCTCCCAGCCTGGCAAACACTGGTCTTTTCTTTACACTGTATGTGCTCTGCCACCTGGGATCCTCTCCTCCTTGGGACATGGAATTGCATGTCACTTCCTTTCCACCCAGAATTTCTCAGAACTCTTGATCATAGCCTCAGTGGTGAGAAAACAAATGGAAACATCTAGTGCCAGCCTCTGACTTCTACTCTTATAAGTCTTTTGACAACTTTGTGATTTCCTGTAGTAATTCTCTTCTTCATTTATTATTCTGATGGGAAAAACCAGAGTGGTATCTGTTCCCTGCACTGACACCTAACTAATGCAACATTCAAATGTATATTGTTTATGTATTCTAACAAAACAATGTGAAATGTATCAGAGTTGGCTTACTTGGAATCATCAAAATGCCGGCACACCACTATATCACTGGCCATTTGGTCTTAAAGGACTATGTAATGTGAAAACTACAAATTATGTATGATATAAATATATATGTTAATATTACATGTGTGTTAATATTATATAAATAATAAATGGATTGACATATAATTATAATCAGGTAGATCTAAAACATTCTTAGATACACATAAAAAAAGTAACTGCATAAAGTGATAGATATGTTAATTAACTTGATTGAGGTATTCATTCCACAATGTATATGCATATTCACATAGTGTACTTTAAATATATACAATTTCATGTGTCAATTATACACCAATAAAACGTGAAAAAAATAAAAGACAGAAAATAAATTTTCCTATCAATTCAATGTAACATTGCATCTGACTTGAAAGAAAGACACCTGTGTCCCAGATCATTCATTCTTTCATTTGATAAAGTTTTATTATCATTTACTCCATGCTAGGCTCTGTACTAGGTGATGGGAATACAACAATAATTAAAATAGTCCCTATATAGGATATTCACTTACTCTTGTAGTTTCATCCCATAGTTTCTCTATTAATTACAAAGGAGAAAAGTTTCCCTTAGAGGGAAAGATCTGGTAATACCACCTTAACCTACTTATCAAATACAGCATCACCAAAAACAGAACGGATGACATATGTATGTGCCTTTTGGTGTGAGGAAATGGAAGGAACACAATCTCAGCTCTGTAACACTCCTGCCATAATGTTTAACCTGAATCTAACAGGAAACAGGAAGCAAAACCAGACTGCGGGGCGGTCTATAAGAAAACTGGCTTGTATTCTCCAAAACTATCCATATCATGAAAAATAAAGGGCAGCAGGGGCTTTTCTAGATTAAAGAAGACGAAAGAGGCATGACAACTAAATGCAGGGCATGTTCCTTAACTGAATCACGAATGGGGGAGCAGGGAAGAAAAAGAACTACAAACGACATTTCTGGGACAACTGAGAAAATTTAAATATAGACTGTATATACATAACTTTATTATATCAGTGTTAAATGCTTATCTGTAATCATAGTGTAGCTGTGGAATGAATGGAACTTTTCTTATTTTTAAAGATAACATGCTGAAATATCATGTCTACAACTTATTTTCAAGTAATTCAGCCTTTAATAAAAGAGATAATACAAATATCCCAAAATGTTAACACTTGGTGAATCTACATGTAGGAAATACCATGATCGGAGTACGATTTTTTCCACCTTTTACAGATTTGAAATTTTCTGAAATAGTTTAGAGTAAAAAACATATGACTATGCCCATTAGCTTACAATCTGATGTCACTATGTAATCATGGCCTTCAGTTTCCTCTTCTATAAAAACAAAATAACAATAAGAATCCCCTTTCGTATTATATTAGGAAAAAGTGTTAATGATTATACTCAGTGCTTACAAATATGTAATAAAACTGGAACTCTTTTAAACTGCTAGTTACATTGTAAATTAGCAAAACCTTTAGGAAAAGCAACTTAAAAGTGTATAGAAACAATAAATCTACTTTAATCTTTCTACTTCCACTGCTGGTAATAAATTTGCCAAACCTAGATAAGAAAATTTTTGCCTATAAATATTCTCCAATTCTTTCTAGGTTTGCTGCCCACCAAGTTCCATGACTAAAACAAGTTAACTTCTGTAACCATGTGCAATAGTTGTGTATCTGTGCACAGTGAGGCTTACACTTTGTATCACCTATGCCTCATTATATAAACATATAAAAGAGACGTTAGCTCTCAAACTATAATATTTCACTATTAACTGCAAAACTCACCTTTGACCCAACCAGGCTCCCATCCCCTTGTGATCTGCTGAAAGAAGCCTTCTTAAGGACTTCCTGCCAACCTCATATTCTGCCTCTTTCTACAGGGGGAAAAAAAAGTATATCTGGACTAATTTGAGATCAAGCAAGTAGAAATGAAATATTAGTGATTTGCTATATCTAAAATTCCTATCATCACTCACAGAATAACATTGTGCCCTTAGTTTCTATTGAAGGTTATTACAGAAGCCATATTAAAAATGCTTCAGCATTCACTGTAAAACTGTAGTCATTCAATGTTACGTCAAGTCCCAAATGAGAAATTTCATTTAGAACTGAGTGTTAAGAAAATCTGTTTCCTTTAAGGAGTTAGTATTCTTCTCTGCTTTTAGATCATTTATCTGCTTTTAGATCCTTAATCCTTTGCTGCTGGGAAGCCCAAGTCAACTCTAACATTGAATAAAAATGACATTAACACTTGTAGATTATATATCTGCCTCCTTCTTCTTTCGTTGGTCCTGATCTCCATTTCTATTTTATTAATATCTTTATTAAATGCCAATTTCAAGCTCTTTTCAGAAAGAAGTCCAGTATAAATCAATTTCTCAAATAAAATTTAAAAGTACAACATAGTTGAAAATGTTTTGGAGCTAGATGGAGATAACGATTGCACAACATTATGAATATACTAGATGACACTGAATTGTTCATTTTATTTAAAATAGTTAATTTTATGTTCTATGAATTTTACCCCAATAAAAAAAAAAATTACAGCATTATCTCAGCATATGGTTAGGAGCCAGTCATATCACTGTGATGTGTGGAGAGAAATCTAATCTGTCCTCTGCCATCTTCACTGCTTCGCTCTTCTACTTCTCTATATTCTAATATAATTTTCAACTGCTCAGTTTATGTTAAAAAATCCTTAAACATTCTCTTAGACCAGGGTTTTCTAAACAAGCCTGGTTTTGGACTCAGGAGAATTCTTCCCCGCCCCCCACCCCCAAAGGGCATCTTTCATAGAATCCCAGTATATAAATCAAATAAAACCAGCTGCTGTGGACAAAGACATTGAGCAGGACGTCTAAGACCACCAGACACTCTTGCCCTGGGTTTCCTCCTCAGATTTCCCCAGAACAGCAATGGGCCAAGCAGAAGGCTAGAAACGGACACTTCAGGAAAGGAAAAGACATTTCTAGATAACCGCAACTAAAATGTGGTCTCCTGTGGTCCAGATAATTACATATCTCCTCCACTCACATATGAAGTGTTTTAAAATATAATAGAGTCTAACTTCTAGCAGTATTTCTGGTGAAAATTACTTGTGCCAGTTTGTAATAACTTTTAGGGAACAGCTATGTAATGGAATGGGGGTTAATATTTAATCATAAACATTGACAGGTTCTTAGAAAACTGTGAAATAAAAACGATTTTTCTATAAACCACTTGCTCATTCTCATGGCTTTTGTTACTATGGTTAATAAATATTTCAAATTGTTTCCTCATTTTTATGGTTTTATAATTCAGCTTTGTCAGCCAATGTGACACATTTTAGGAAGATCTGTTGATAGCTTTATAAAGATATGCTCGTGTCACATGTTCATAGTTTCTGAACAGATGGAGCTATCATATATGAATTTGGGTATTTTTGGTTATGAACTCCAATATAGTGTCTTTATCTTCTATGGAGGAGGTACAAAAGTTAATTGGATTTCCAATTTCTGGACAGATGACAGCATATACTGAGTAATCCCAGGTGTTATAAACTGATTATAAAACATCTGTAATAAACAGTGAGTTTACCTGGAAGAAAAAGGATAAACCTCAACAGATGCATAATGAATATAAGCAACTAAAAAATAAAAATACAGTCAAATCTCAAGTAATTGGTATGACAAAAGCAGTCAACAGGAAAGCAACATGAACTAGTCAAAATATGATAAAAAGAGATTTACTTATTTAAAATTAGATCCTGTATTAAAGAATTTACAGATGTCATGCAAAAGTATATAACCAACTCAAGAGTATATAGTTTAAAACATCAATCATTAATTGACTTGCTTGACAAGAAATGGCCAAATGTCAAAAGAGTTGTATTATCAGTTTTTTGGCTAAATGCTCCTTTCTACATATACAGTAAATATATTATATATGAGAGAATGAGGTGAAAGGTTAAAGAAGTACAAATTAGTAGTTGATGGTCACAGAGATGGGGAGCACAGCATAGGGAAGGCAGTTAGCATTAATATGATGGCTGGGTGGAGGGCCAGAGGAGGGAGGGAACAATTGGGGGGGACCATTTTATAAACTATATAGATGTCTAACCAATGTACTGTATACTTGAAACTAATTTAAATAAATTTAAAATATACATATTATATTTCCATTAATCCATACTCATATTTATTATAAATATATTTTTATAAATTTTATATTTTATAATATAAATATATAACATAAATAACATATATTTAGTACAAATTTAATATCTTTACATATTTAACATATATGTTACAAATAAAAGCCAAATTAGATGAAGACAGTCCTAGCAGTATGCTTAAAATAGGGAAAAAAATGATCTACTATTTCTTAAATATAGCACTTGATTACAGTGCAAATTTGCATATCATAATGATTATTTTACAGAGCACCCTTCATATGCAGACACTCTGTAAGGCACTTTACTTTTTCTCTAATAAGTAGGTTCTAGTAGCTCCATTATACGAACAAGAAAACTGAGGGAAAACAAGATAAATGATTTATCCAAAGCCACATAACCAATGACAGAGTAAAGTTCTGAATCAAGAGCTCTTGATTCTCATTGCAATTCAAATATGTTAAAGAAATGTTCAACTTTACAGGAACCAAATAGCAGGTGCCAAGTAAAATAAGACATACCATACTTTTGTAGGCACCAAATAGCAGGCAACAAGTAAAATAAGAAACACTATGCCATATTATATAAAGGTCTATAATAAGAATTTGGCTGGCATCAAAACCCTTGGAATTTCCCAAGCGATAAAAGTATCTTTGTTATTTCACAGTGTGCCACTGAGACCACATTTCACATTTTGTAGCTTATCCTAACAAGGTAACTCATGCTCCATAGACAGTTTATGCTAAAAGAAGACACACCATAAAGAACAACCATGCAGTCAGAGTGTGGGCTTTGTGATATCATGTGTTCAATCATTAAATCAATCTTGCCTATGTAATGAAGCCTCAGTGAAAACTCTAGACATTAAGGCTTGAGTGAGTTTGTATGGTTGGCAGACAAAATTAAAAAATAAAAAATAATTTAAAATTTTTTAATTAAAAGAATGAGAACAATGCAAAAGAAATGAATAGCAACTATGACCACTATGCTGTAAGGCAGAGGCTCCATAAATATAGATTTAATTAATGCATAAATTGACAATTATGAAAATACTGGCATTGGTAAATTTCAGTTTTCTCTAACAAAAAAGTAAAATTTCAGGAAAATTATTTTCAAATGCATTAAAAGTAATCAGTTTGCATTAGTTTTATTCTTCATATCTTCAATGTACCTGGCACAAATCAGTCACAGGAAATGACTTCTGAATTAATTAAATATAATTTTGCATTGTTGTATTATACACAACAATGCAAATAATACTTTTAGGAAGAATGTTTTTTGCTGCCAAGTATCCTCAAACATTGAGGTGCACATTTAAAACTGCTAGTTACAAGGTTTTCTTCGTTATTCAAATCCAAATTTCCTGAGAATCTCTAGCAAGCAATAAATTTAATATATCATAGCCTTTATCTTAATACAATAATTAAATTTTACAATTAAAGCTTAAATTTGAATTTTTCAACAATTCACAGTTTCCTCTCCCAAAACTGTCAAATAACTGAGTTCTACCTATACATATTTAAACAAAGTTATTTAATTTTCTTTAAACGATATTAATTGTAAGTATAGTAATGTATCTTCTTCCATTGGGGAGGAAAAAAATCTATTTTGAAAGATTCTTACTTAATAATGTTGAATAAGAAAATCACATGTGGATCCTGGTATCTGGAATTGTCAACAATAAATTAAATAAAATTAAAATAAAGGAATATTTTGTGAAATGCAATTATTTCTAACAATGTATCATAAATAAATCTCAGTTATGATTAAAAATATATAGTCTACCATTCTGAGATGTAGCTTAAACTATCTACTCATATCTACTAATTTTATTTAACAGGATTCTTTCCAGATTTAAAAAAAATGATACAAATGTTAGCATAGATGTTCCATTTTAAATTCTTACAAGACTTCTACAGTATGTAAAAATATTGTTCATGTGGAACAAAAGCTGTATGCAAACATCACTTCCAACTTTTAACTAAAATATTTTAAGTAAAAGATACTATCATTTCCAAAATTAAACACAGATTCTATCTTGCTATATTTATTCAACTTCTACAGAAAACATATAGGAGCTGCTAGACTTTGTTCAGCAATTGGCAGCTTCATATTGGCAGAGTGCTTTCCAACAGGATTTATGGGGTGGAATTTGGCTTGTTATTACAAGGCTGACTCTAGGTACAGACAAGCAAGACCTAACAAGAGCCTGCAAGTCTCGGTTCTTTTTCCCAGAGTTTGCAATGATTTGATCTAAAGATAAATATATCTTTGCTTTTGAAATACATGGATTAAATGCACATTACTAAATGAAAGAATCCAATCTGAAAAGGCTACAGACTATACGACTCCAACTATACGACATTCTGTAACAGATAAAACTGGAGACAGTAAAAATATCAGTGGTTTCCAGGGGTTAGGGGAGGAGGGAGGGATGATGTGGTTGAGCACAGAGGATTTTTAGGGCAGTGAAACTACACTGTATAATAACTATAATGGTAGATTACATTTGTCCAAACTCATAGAATATAAAACACCAAGAGTGAACCCTAATGTAAAACAAGGACTTTGGGTGATACTGATGTGTCAATGTAGATTCATCAGTTGTAACAAAAGTACCACTTTGGTGAGGAATGTTGATAAACGAGGGAGGCTATGCATGAGCAGGGACAGGGATTATTATGGAAATCTTTGTACTTTCTGCTTAATTTTACTATGAACCTAAAACTGATTTAAAAAATAAAATCTATTAATAAAAATTAAAGAAAAAAGAAACATAGTTTGTAAAATACTTTATATAATTACATGAAAACGTACTCAAATATGGCCTTTTATAGATGTCAGATTCTCCTATCTAATCCCAATTATTTCAAATTTGAAGATGTAATACTCTCTAGGAAAAACGCAAACATGTATATGTAAATTTTTACCCTAATTAAATCTATGCTACTCGTTTATTCGTTTCTGATTCTTTTCAGAAAATAAGAATTGGTGAAAAATCTAAATTTAAGTTTTAATTGTCTAATCTAGAGAGGTTGCAGAAAGTAGAGAATGTTTCCATGTAACTAATCAGAAAGATCAAAATATCTGGTTTTCCCTACTCCCCATCCTGTCTTTCCAACTACGTGGCTCATGAGAACTGAAGAAGCTTCTTAATCAACCTTCCTGAAAATGAGCTGATGAATGTAAAACACTCATGTCCCATGGACCTACCAGTCCACTGGCTACTAGTAATTGGGGCCCATCCTCTATACACAAAAGTTTATCTGTCCCCCCACTTGAATCCTATGCTTATAAGTCTAGTGTGCTTGTCCCCAGTCCTGTTTGCACTCACTCTACAGCTTTGTCGCCACATTCATGTAACTAAATTTAATATAAATTAATAAAATATGAGTTCCAAATGAAAAAAAAAAGTGTCTTGCAGGACTAAAGCAAGTCACTAAAACAAAAAACTTGTCAAATCAAGTATAGACAAAACAGCCATACCAAAGGAAAATGAAAAAAATTGTAAAAATGTAGAATGAGTTGTACTCAGGCCAATTCACAAGTGTCTTTACATTCTGACTCCACTTTAATAGAACCTTTAAAGTGTGATTTAGTTTAAAAATGGGACAGAGACTCCACTCTCTCTAACGTACCCACCTGCAAAGAAAGCCCTGACCCAGACCTACCTCAAGAGACTAGCTAATGGTTAGCTTTACTTTTAATTAGCAAGTATACATACATACACACACACACACACATACACACCTGCTACTTATATAGACTTTATATACAGTGTCCAATTCAAACCAAAAATTTTTTAAAAGACATAATTTCTTCAAATCTGGTGTAATTATAAAGGTCAAAACTGACATAGAAGCCTGAACATCAAAAGACCTCAGGTGTTTAGGGCAGGCAATGATTTTCTAACAGGACATAAAAGCACTAACTATACCAGAGGATAGATAAATTGAATTTCATTCAAATGAAGAATGGCTATTTCACAGAAGACGAAAGAAAATTAAAAGGCAAGTAATACACTAGAAGAATATATTTGCAATATACATATATCTGAAAAAGGACTTGTATCTAGAATATTTTTAAATATTTTTAAAAACTACTACAAATAAATAAGACAAAAAACAAAATTTTATTTTCTTTAAGTATGGCTGATATACAATATTATTTTTTTAATGAGTAAAAGACTTGAATAGGCACTTCACGAGAGAATATCTAAGTGGCCAACAAGTCATATAAAAAGGTACTTAGCACATCATTAGTCATCTGGGAAATGCAAATTCAAACCAACACAAGATACCACTATACTCCCACAAAGATGGCTAAAATGTAAAAACTGACATCAGACTTTAGGAAGTGAGGTAGAGCTACCAGAACTGTGACACATCACTGGTTGGATATAACACTCAGGAAGCCTGTTTGGCTGTATCTACTAAGGCCAAACAAACACTATCCTGAGAGCCAACAATTCCACTCCTAGGACTAAATGCAAGAGAAATGATTGCTTATATCCATCAAAAGACATATACAAAGATGTCCACAGCACTTTAATCATAATAGCCAAAAACTGGGAACAACACAAAGTCTGTCAACAAGAAAATGGATTACTAAATTGTGGTACACATACTACAGCAATAAAAAAAAGACACCCTTCTGCTATATGAAACAACACAAATATATCTCCCAGGCATAACACTGAACAAAAGCAAGACACAAAAGAGTACATGCTGTATGATTCTATTTATATAAAGTTCAAGCACAAACAAAATTCACAAATAGTGACAAATCAGAATAATGATTTCTAGAGGGAGAATGGGTATCTACTGGAGGAGGGCACCAGACACATTCTGAGTGGAGAAAATGTTCTGTTTTAATACAGATTATAGTCACATGGGGTATATATTATAGTTTAATATAAGACTTAGCTAATTAACTATTAATTAATACAGACAGACCTTAGGGGCTAACCAGGGTTTCTCGACCTTAGCATTAATTAAATTTGGGGTAAGACAATCCTTTGTGAGAGGCTGTCCTGTGCACTGTGGAGTATTTAGCATTATCCCTGGCCTCTCTCCCCACTAGGTGCCTGTAGCACCCACAGCCCTAGCATGACAACCAAACATGTCTCCAGACAATGAAAAATGTCCCCTGGGGAATAAAATCCATCCCTCCTCCCCAGTTGAGAACCTCTAAGCAAAACTCTGGTCTAACTAGGAGAATACAGTAAACCTTTATAACCTCTCAAAGTCTGAATTAGTGGATGATCAGATCATGACTTAAAATTTTAAACTAGAATCCTTGGCCAACAAGGACAGAAGGATTTCATAGTCTTTTGTTTGACACAAGCAATATTTATCCAAGTAGCCTGATTACAAAAAGTACCTGGGATATTTATAAACATGAATTCCCAGGTGCTCTCCCTAGAAATTCAGAAGGTTTGGGGTGAGGCCTATAAATCTAAATTGTCTAACAAGTGCCTCAGGTGATTTTTATAAACGTGCAAGCCTGAGAACAGTGCTCTAAGACAGTTATATTTAATGTATACATCTTAGGTAGAATGTGTTTCAGCTACATTGCATAACAAAAATCCTGAACAATTCCACAAGCATAGTAAACAAGACTTTCTTTTTTATCTTGTGCTTTAAAAAATAATAGTTTACTAAAGTTGAAATACTGGATGTAAGAGCTGTTTAATATTTGGAGAAAGACGGGCCAAGCAAGTGGCTGCGGACACCCCTACAGGCTTATGAGACTGACACCATCTCTGGATTGCTGACCTTGTCTTTCAAACTGAGGGCAGCAGAAAGAGAAAGCACTTGGAAACTGGGGTTTCCAATAACCTTTCAGCTATTCTTTTACCTCAACAATCTCCCTGCTTACCTCTACCACTACTCTTATCTCCTGTCTGAATCTGCCCTTACTAATTACCAGGTCCCTCTAATTACCAGGTCACTCATTCCACACACCTGCTCCCACCAGCAGGTCCCGGGTTGGTCACACTCCATGATCACTGCAGTCCTAGCAGGAAGCAATCGTTTGTTTTTTGTTTTTTTTTACCAGCCTTGGGCAAGCACAGCCTTAGTTTCAAGGTCATCTTCTTTTCACTAGTTCTTTGTGTTCAGCTCTTACTTGCTCTTCAAACTTCTCTGCCTTTCCCTTCCCCCAACACTGACCTGATATCCATTCATTCCCAATTTCTTTTTGGCTAATTTGATTCCTGATGCCTTACCTTTATCTTTTCCAAATGTTTTTCTGATTGATGGTATGACTTCACTATCTACGGTTTCTTCATAAAGGTGTGTGTTTTTATGCCTGGGCACTACAATTTAATGATAACTATAATAACAATAATAATAACAAATTGCCAGCACGTGAGCACTTCCTTCGTTACAGGCATCATGCTAAGTGCTTTATACGAATTACCTCACTTCCTTTTCAATATTCTGTAAAATAGGTACTAATATTATTCCTACTCCTATAGAAGAGGGAAGGACACTAAGTAATTTGCTAATTCTCCCAATTCCATCTAGTCTCTATACTCTGGCACTGCTTTCCCGCCTCCCCCACCCTCCCCAACCCCCGCCCCTGATTTTCTTCTCCAAAATAATCTCCATCCCACTTTCCTACATCTCTCCATCCTCTTCTGGATAAACACAGCATCTTTGACCCAGTTCTCTTTTGAGGACTTATGTGCTTTCTCCCAGTTCTTTTTCTTAAAACAGTGGTTGTACCATTCGCTGTCTTTAATTATTTGACATTTTCCCTGTGTGTCTTTTCTCTTCCAAATGCAATATAAACCTCTTAAGACCCAGGTCGAATGTCACACTTCTTATACCCCTGGACACAGTCCTACTCAGAAAGAAAACACTCGAAAATAACAACAAAAGTATATAGTCTTGAAATTATTTCAACAAAGCATATAATGAATGTTTAATACATATCAGTCATTGGGGTCAATGCTAAAGATACAAAAATGGCACTGTCTCCACTTTTAACCAGTTTAACCAGTTTATAGTAGTGAAGAGAAGCTGACAAATGAACAATAAGAATACTAGACAACTGTGTAATGACACTATACATAAGTAGTATGGGAGTGCAGAGGAAGAGGCAACCTTCAGTTGGGGGCTAGAAATGGATAACAAAGAAGATGTTACAGGGAAAAAAGTGACTCGAGTGGCGTTTACAAAGATTAGGAGAACACACTGGACATTCTCAACGAAAAAGACCAGCATGTGAACATAAACATGTTAAAGGCCAGATGGGCATGAGGAATGATGAGAAGTTCAGAGAGGCTGGAAGGCAGAGCGTAGTACCAGGTGGGGGAAGGGAACAGGAGCAGAACTGAAGCCATGTTAAGGAGCTTGGGCGTTCTCTGAGAACTGGGCTGGGCTAAGATAGGAGAAAAACAGCAAGTAAATGAATAGCTGAGCTAAATTTACTCAGTCGATGGCTACAGAGTCTTACAGACTGGACACTAGCATTATATAGGGTTAAGCTAGACCCTTTCAGAATCTGTTTTCATGGATAATCAACATAATTTTTAATTAGCATCTCCAAAGAAGATGTTACAGGGAAAAAAGTGACTCGAGTGGCGTTTACAAAGATTACGAGAACACATGATTACTTAAACCACTAGCTTACAAAAGAGTGCAACTAATATTCTGCTGTATGCGAGCATCTGTACTGCAGAAAGTAAGCAGCAAAGTAATCAGGAGGTCATTTTCAGTTTGCTACTTTTTCAAAACACTTTTTAACATCTCTTAGAATCATCAATACATAATAGCATTAACAAATGCAAGTGATTTAAATGATTTAAAGACTATGTTTATTTGTTCCTCACTGCAGTCGGAAAGGACTCCAAGTGAAGAATTACCCATGGATTTCAATTACCATTTACTTTTGAGCTCCCATTTCCATATATAATGGAGCTATAAATTTCTTTAATGACACAACTTCAAAACCTTACCCAGGGCTATAAACTTTCCAGCTCTACCAACATGTTCTTTCAAAGTGACATGATTACATTTTTGAGCAACTTGACCGTGAAGGCACTGAAAGAAATTTTTAACTTGATTAAACACATAAATGCCATGTATTTCTAGAAATTTAAGAATGACAGAAGAGCCACTACCATTAAAATTTCTTAATCACTGAGTTCTTCATTTTCTTCATACAGGTGAGGTATTGACTTTAAAAAGTCTCAGATTAAGAATGACATTTCATTAAAGAAAAAAAACCTACAAAAACATTAAGGGTTAATTATGGTCGTTTTTCTCTAAACTCTAGAACCAGGCCCTGAAATTCCTACATTCCTCGACACGGTGCAGACCTCAAGTCAGGGAACATGTTACGCCCCAACAAATGTGTGTCCTCTCAACAGCTTCCCCTCACAGTCAACACGAACTCACATCACTACCACTGTTTACCTGTTTCTGTAGAAATCGTATAAATCCCTCATGCCTGGTTGTTAACTCGTTAATTTTACCCGTGATTAGCTCAACCAATATTTGTTCATGGCCATGGCGGAGCTGAAAACAACGGTGGCGACAAGGAAATTTAAACACTCTGATGATGAGATTTTCAGGGCTTCTGCTGTCAAACACACGTAAGCAAAACTCATCCTCTAAAAGTACTACACAGACAACTTTGTTACTTTCGTTTTTCTCAGATCAACTAATTTTAAATATAAAATCTAATTTAATTATGGACAGCAAATTGAACCAGAGGAGCACATGCAAATGTGTCCGATGTCTTAAAGCTTAATGTGATACCTAAGATAACTACCAAAATATATGTATTACCTGAAAAATAAATTAGCCAAGAGAAGAATGTTTACATCTTGTTTTCTTTCCGGGGAAGTCAAATCGGAAACCTATCTCTTACTAGGTAGTAAGGTAGAGTTAATATGTTGCCTCCTCCTTCCAAGACTAAGTGTTCTCCTTCCACTAAGTGTTCATAAACCTATAGGGATAGAGGTTGAGGGGCAGCGGGGAGGATGTGGCAAAGCAGAGCTAAATTTCCCCCAAAATGCCTGGAGCATCATTTAAGAAAACTGAGAGAATTACTACCACCTTGGGCAAATTGCGTGGCTGCCAATGCAGCCCCAAATGACCATAAACAAAGCCTTAATCACATTAATTAGAGCAATTCCTTCCTGCAGAGCATGTCATTATTCGGGGGCCCTGTCTCAGCCTTGGAGCCAGTACTCTCCTTGGCTCATCCTCATCAGACATCTCACTTCCCACTGCTTTAAACTGCTCCTAATTATGCTTCACTGTGCCCTTGACTCATTTCTTCTCCACGGTCCCTTCTGACTGTCCAACAACAGATGTCATCTATTGGAATGACCTAGCTTCAGCAGATCATGGGTAGTTAATGTCCAGGCACCAATACAGAACACAACCTTATGATTGGAGGCTCATCTATCAGCTGATCTCTCATGGAATTTACCCAGCTACTGATATGTAAAGTGATATTTTCACACTGTTTAAGTGAGAGATGCTCTAATAAACATCAATCAAACACCCAAGCATTTGGTAATTGCTAATATGCTCATAATAGTACTGATACGCCTGCAGTCAGATAGTGTTCTATCACTATAGAAAGAATACATGTCTTAACAATTTGACCAGAGGTGAGTCCTGCTGTTTCCTGAGCTTAAATGAACAGAAATTGGTTCCTACAGTTATGATCAAAATCCCTGTATGAGATTTTGTATCCCCTAATACAGTGGTTCCCCAAATCTAGGCTCCACACAAGTGCCAAGCTGGCTGCATCCCAGATACCAGTTTTTAAATAGATCCTAGGATGTCATGCTAGAGATTCTGTTCAACATATCTAGGGAGGAGCTCAAGAATCTAGTAGACATGTATACTTTTCTTAAACTCCCCACGAGGTTGTTATGTGCAATAAGGTTGAAAAACACCACCATATCACCCTCCCTACCCTGCTGAGATTCAGATTTCATTGGCCCCGATGTTCATGAAAACGGTTGCCAAGGCCCTAGAAATCACAATTACTGATGGAAGGATGTCATCTCTTTTGGGTATCTTAAGTTAGAAAAAGGAAAAGTATGCAAATCACTGCTAACATCCGGCCCTCTCATTTTACAAATGAAAACTCTTGGTTTTGCCTCTAAAGCCTATTTCACCCCTACTCCTCTAATCAGCCTTCCTCATATCTGTAAATGGTATGAAACTCACTCTTCAGTAAAAACCCATCAAACCTGAGAGTCACCTTTAATTGCCATCTCCCCGAGAGGCCTTCCTTCCCCAACTCGGGTCTTGCTTTTGGCTACAAGTACCAGAAAACTCAACGCAGCTCTCATAAACTGAAAAAGTCTGCAGGTGGGTGGTAATCAGGCTTATTCCCAGCAGAGTTAAGGTGTAGTTTCTCGTAGGTCTCTCAAGAGTGCCCTCCTCAACGTGTCAGTCTCTGGTAGTGAAATAACTATAACAGTTCCAGGTTTAAGTCAGCACACAGAAACCAAGGAGGAAACTCTCAGGAGCTCCAACCAAATTTTACTCCTCTTGCACCGGCACAAACTGAGACACAGTCCCTGGATCTCCAGGTACCACCTTATAAACTGGTTTGTATTTGGATTCCTAGACGAGTCAATGGCATTTCCTGCCTTGGAGCTGGGGATGGGGCCAGCTTTCCTGTAGCAATAGGCACGGAGAGGGAGAGATAACTTTAAGAAAAAATTTAGATTTTATTAGGAAAAGAGAGCTGGAGAACCTACTATTCAACCCAATCCAGAGCAAGGTTCCTCTTTCTGGTCTCTTACAGCATCCCATTCTTTTCCTTCATAGCTCTTATCATAATTTGAAATTGGATATTTGTAGATATGTAGCTAAAATTTACAGAGCACTTATTATATGGCACTGTTCTAAATGCTTTATATAATTGGGTTCACTTAATCCTCAGAACACTCCTATCATCCCCCTATCACAGATGAGGAGAGCAAGGTACAGAGAGGTACTGCTGACTCAGGGTCATGGAGCCCATAAGCAGTAGAGCTTTGAGTCCCAATAATCAGATGCCAGAGCCCAGGGACTCAGCTACTACACTTTGCAGTTCTTTTTCTTTAGTTTCGTCTCACTCCTCCACAAAAACTATAAGACGCATGAAGCAGAAAATGCATTTATTTTATACACCATTCCGTATCAGTATTCGATGTAGTACCTGGCAAGTAGAAAACATTCAATTCTCCTAATAACAGAAAAAATAAAAAGATGGTTGAAGGAATGAGTGAATGGATGAATGAGGTAATGAACAATGGAATGACTAAGAAAATCATAAGCCAGATTCACAGATCGTTCATGTAAACATGATTACTTATGGAAGGGTGGGGTCCAGAGCTTCAATTCCCTCTGCCCAGTCTGGGTTCTCCAGCTGGAGGTCTGTTATCTCTGTTCCACATGGCCACACCTGCATAGTCAATAATAATTGGCTTTTTCTCCTTTGCAAAGCCACCAAAAAGCGAATGAAGACTCAAACAAGAGTCATTCACTTCTTTTGAGACATACGTGAACATGCTCAAAACAGAGAATAATATGAGTTAAGAATGGGATTTTCCTGCATTTACTCTATCTGCATTAGACAAATGAACATTTTGTTCATTCAGAGTAAGAACCAAAAATTGAAAACCTATACAAAGCCCTTTGCAGTATTGGGTACTGAGGAAATTTAACAAACATTTTTTTAATCAACAATTTTTAGTAAACTAAGTAATTCAAAGTCTCCACTTGATTTATGGAGATCTAAGTTTATGCAAAGTGTTTGTTGTATTCTTTTTCATGGTGGCAGAATGACTTTTTAAAATAAATCATCTAGAAAATGGAAGCAGGTAAGAGAAAATTATAGGACATACATATGTTTCTACTGTTAATGTCCAGAATTATTTCTGCCCTCTGAAGAAAAATCACAGCGGAATCATAGCAAACACTGTGTCCAGAGAAGCTATTAACTGGTACAATAACATGTACACAGAAACCATTAACCTGAGCTTATTAACCTCAGTAAATAGGGTGATGTAAGTGGGGTAACTCAAACCCAGTGCTAATAAATATCAACTCTCATTCTCAATATGCACATTATAGCTTGTCCCGCTACAGAAGTGACTCCTGAGTTTATCTTCCATTCTAGGAGCAAAGGAAAACAACCTTCTGTAAATAGGCAACATGTTATGAAACTATTTACATGTTTGCCTTTTGCCGTAATAAGCAGTGTTATTTGCTGTTTTGAACATCGCACCATCAGCAATATCTATGTCATCGAGCCAAGCTTCCTCGTGGAAAGTAGGTTTTCAAAGATCATTTGAATCATTAATACACGACAGTGACAAAATAGAGAACTTCATTTAGAAAACACACACTGCTTCATCAGTGGAGCAAAAAGAAATTTCCTACCTCATGGAAGGGACCAGTCATTGGAAAAACATGGAGATGCTCGTAGGTAGACAGATTATGCCTGAAGGCAATGAAGAAATAAGGAGAAAATGCCCTTTCTGAGGAAGAGAGGAAGAGGCAAGGGTCTTATATTTATAAAGGAAAATGACTGTGGCACTTTTTGATTTTTCCTGGAAAAATAAGTCATCCTTCCTTGTGTTGTTTTTTTCTTTTATTTAAAGCAGATGCTCAACCCATGGGAATATAGTGAAACATGAACAGCTCTTACTTGTAGCTTGGTTCATGTCTCTATGGCCACTAAAAACTATAGTTGACTTATCAACTGCTCTTATTATAAACATTAGATAAAATGAACACAAGGGAAGCAATTCTGTCACAAGGACATGCTGTTTAAGCAAACAAAGAAATACAGAATACAAATTCTACATCTTATTATCAGCCAACAGTTCACTGTGACCACAGTTTTTTTCTTTTCCATCCTTGGTCTCACCTTGGTCTCCCCTCCACTCATTCATGTCCTTTTTGATTAAAATACTCTTTGAGATACCTCTTGGGCCCTCCCTACCCTTTTGAGGATATAAGAAAACAGTCAATTTAGAGTTTGGAGTTAAAACTTACAGAGCCTATTCAAAGAATTGTGAACTATTTTAAATAGCCTTCCAAATGAAGTCATATTTCCACTGAGAAGCCAAAATAACTGAGCTGATCTGATACTGAAAAATAATCCAATTATTGCAAGGATATATTCATAACACCACTACTGCTGATCGTCTTCCAGAGGCCCGAATGCTCAATTCACATTATTCAAAGAAAAAGCCACAGAGACATCTGTTTTCATGTTGACAGCCTTGGTAAACTTGCTGTGTTTTGATAGAAGGGAAAAAGTCCACCTCATATTAATCTACAAAATTTTTTCAGAAACTGCGTAACTTACTTATATAAAATGCCTACCCTATAATCCCATTTAATATTATAAACCATATGATGTTTCTAAAAGTATTAATATTCGCAATAAAAAATAATATTTTACAAAAAATTCAATCAATGCTTGTTAAAGTTAATGATAACTAATGACAACAAATACAGGAACATATGCACATCCTTGCAGTGAACTTTAAATTTGGCCTGTGGATTTAAATTCATTGAGGTCAGGGACCAATTACTCAACTTAATTTCAATTTGTTGGAATGAATCCGTTCTGTAAAGTTCAGTCCTGGGCATACAACTGTGAATGGACAAGATCTCTCTCCCCAGAAAGTGCTAAAAAAATAATTTTAAATGTTTAAGGGACAAAAGGAAAACAAATAAAGGGCTGAGATAGACACAAAAACAGATACCTACCCAGTTCACATTGAGGTCACTGGAGGCCAAATGAGGAAGTGACAATTTTGAGTTAAGCAAAGAACAGAAATGTGAGAAAAAGCTAATCTAGCAAAGAATGGGAACCACGTATAAAAAGGCTCTGAAGTGATCTAAAAGTTGGGCTTGTTTAAGGATGGCTGAAATGTAGACAGCATGCTGGAGAGAAGTAGTCTAAGATGGGACTGGAGAGACATAATGAGCGGAGTCACACAGGATCACCTAAGAAGGGACTCTGAGTGCAGAGGAAACCTGACTGGTTTGTGTTTTACAACCACCACTCCTACTACTCCATGGAAGAAGGGACTGATAGGAGGCCAAAGGTGAGCAGGGAGAATATTTGAGAGGAGTCTAAGAGATCCAACAAGAGATGATGGGGGTGCAGTGGTGATGGAGAGATGACATATTAAAACTAAGTTTCGGAGGCAGAATCAACATAATTTCCCTCCAGGACTGAAATTGGGGGATGAAAAGGACACAAATATAATCCTTAGGTTACCTGCATCAGCAACTACATATTCTAGTGCAGATGTCAAGTGAGTGGTTAGATACTGAAAAAAGCTGGAGCTCAGAGAAGAAGGTTGGGCTATAAATTTGAGAGCCATCAGTAAAAATTTACCAAGTGGGTTGTAGAAAGTGCACGGGGTTTGGCAACTCACATCTACTACTTGCTAGCTTGTGTCCTCCGGAAAAGTACAGATTTTGTTTTCTCACCTATAAAATTGTAAAACAAACAAAACTATTTTTAACAGTATCTTCTAGAACAGAGGTCAGCAAACTTTTTCTATAAATGGTCACATAATGAGAATTTGGGGCTTGATGGCCATAGGGTTTATGTCAAAAATAGTCACTGCTGCCACTGTAGCATGAAAGCAGCCATAGACAGTATACAAACAGATGAGTGGGCTTGTATTCAAATAAAACTGTATCTACAAAAATGAAGGCCATACTTTGCCAACCCCTGGTCTAGAGAAGTAGTTGTCAAAGGGTAGTCCTGGACCAGCAGTATCAGCATCACATGGGAATTGTTAGAAATGCAAATTCAGGATCTCACCCCAGAATGACTGAATCAGAAACTCCAGAGGGTGGCATTGTGGTCCACCAATCAGTATATGAGTATTATAACAAACTTATTATCATTAATACATATCTTCTATTATTATTATTATTATTTATTATTATTATTATTGCTCTTAGAAGTTTATAGTTAATTCCTAAAGATAGAATCAAATGCTGGATGATTGTGGTGGGTCAAGCAAAAGAAAGATAACAAACTCTTTTAAACTGTAAGGTGGGCTTAGACAAGAATACTTGAGAAACTATGTGAAGCTGAACTTCACCATACTAACAAATGGAGAATCTGAACTCTGGTGTATCTTTTATGTAGTGTCTTTAGGAATGGCAGGGACGCAAACTATGAGAGTTTATCTGTAACACTGATAACTACTTTGGTTTAGAATAAAAAGTCTTTAGGTTATGTATTTAAGAACAGGTACAACAATGCATCTGAATATATTTATTGAATCATAAAATATATAAATATTATAAAGTATTACAAAGTATAAAGTATTTACTGTAATGTAAATGTATATAACTATATAGTATAAAGTATAAAAATGCATTTTACCATCATTATAAATCATACACAATAAAGCAAGAAACACTAGCAACAAGTTATAGTATCTTAATTATCTTGGGTTAAAGAGAAAATATGTAAATTCTAAGGTTCAATACAGCTCAGTGACCTGATGGACTAATATATGTGGTTTTCAGGAGTTCAAGTAAAAAAAACTGGTTCCAAAGTAAAAAAAAAAAAAATCACAGGCCCATAGTAACATCAGCATGCTGAACTTGTGCTGAATATAGCATTCGATGCCATAGTCATGTGTTTGGAAAACAACATCTTTCATCATTTTGAACTCAGATTGTTAGTATAAATGTTACTGGTTTTATACTTGTGTTTGTGGGTATTTTGTAAATTGGTTTTGGTTTTAGAGTTGTTTAAAAGCTAGAACTGTAAGTGTACGTTTGTATCTAGATTTTGGTGAACATATTTAAATAAAGTAAAATAATTGTTAACATCATAATTTCCCTTTAAAAGGATTCTGAACAAACATAAGTTTGGAAAATTCTGAGTTTAAACTTTCAGATGTTATTAAATATGTCCCTGATACTCTATGATTGTATGACAGAAAGGGAAAAAATATGGGATCAAAATTTTTGTTGGTTTAATTTCAGATAATCTTGACACAGGTTTTTTGCACGCCCACCAAAAGGATATGGGAATTATTATTTTTAAATTACTGATCTACGTCAAGTTTCAATTCTTGTAAGAGGTTGGGCTGGAAAGAGAATTTCCAAGTAATGGGATATTCCTGGCTAAATATAGAACCTAAATTTGCTGCTCTAGTTCTATTGTGGATGTCCCTAACCAGTTGAATAGTCTTGACTGTGAAACTGTTGTGAATTTTTACACAAATTTCTAAAATTCTCAAAGTTAGAACCGTAGAACATTGTACTATCAATAGTGTATAACTTGTGAGTATTTTGTTATCTATTCAAATTCTAAATCAAACAGTGCTCCCAGTTGAGCAAATGAAGTAGTCTTTTGTATCTCACAATTGTATCCTCATATATATTTTCAGTAACAGGTTATATAATGGGAACAAACACATTATGGCTTAAGCCTTTTACAGACCAATACGCAAATGTGTTTTCAGGCCCTAGATGGCTCCCAGCTTTTTCAATTCACCTCCTGCCCTGGTTTCAGCCATTTAATTCTCATTAGCTGGACAGCCCTAGAGATTTTCCTGTGTTTACCTGAAATAAAACTGATGGCCTTCCTGCTTGGTTCTCCAAATATTTCTTCCATTTAGGTGTCCAGTGGCATGCTCTTTATGCCTGTTGGGATACCTCGTTACTCTGTTGTACTGCCCTGATTCTGTTGCTCAATTTGAAGACCACCCAATGCCTACTGCCCAACTCTTTAAATATTGTGCATTGTCTGCTTGATTGAGATTCTTTTTGGTTATGAAAGCTTGTCTTCCCTCTTCTGAGAGATGATCTGGGATCTGGTCTTTGTCCCTTCCTGTTAACCATTGTATACTGGTTTTATTTTAGTTTCCATATGGATTTTGCAAAGGCCTGTTGGCATGACCATGGCCTATTGGTTGCAGTAGGCAGGACCCCCTAATTCTTTTATCTAATTTGAGGCAGGTTCAGATCTCTGTCTAGCTTCCAATAACAATATTAAAGCAATATGAAAATGGATGGTATTATATTTTATTTCTCAATAGCCCTTTATGTTTTAACTTTCCCTGATGATCCTAAACTTTTTCCAGTGGTTCAGGAAAATTTAGCTGCTCAACTTCAGCAGCCTAATAAATCACGCAGATTTTTTACTTCCAATTAAAACAAAAGTAAATACTGGCATAACTATATCCAACAGGTATGCATTCAGCATTAATTGTTATTTTACAAATTTAATGAGTACATTTAACTCTGGAGAATTTCAATATAAAAGTAGGGGAAAGTGAAAAACTACTGCATGATCTCACTTATATACGGAATCTAAAAAAGTCAAACTCATAAATGCAGAAAGTAGAGCAGTGGTTGCCAGGGCCTTGCAGATGGGAGAAGTAGGGAGATGTTGGCCAAAGGGTACCAACTTTCAGTTATGCAGGATAAATAAGTTCTGAAGATCTAACGTACAGACAGCATGGTGACTAATACCTTACTGTATACTTGAAATGTGCTAAAAGAGAAGATCTTAAGTTTTCTCACCCCCAAAATAAAAATAATAACCATGAGGGATGATGTATACATTAATTAGCTTGATTGTGATAATTGTTTGATACATATATCAAAATATCACATTGTGCCTTTAAGCCTAATAATTTTTATTTGTTAATTGTGTCTCAATAAAGCTGGAAAACAAAATAAAACTACTATATTTTTAAAGAGAGTGGTAAAAAGTGATAGCATAAATATTTATAACACTAACAATTAAAAACTAATTTTTCAACAACTGCATTCTAGGACAGCAGATAAGAGAAGAGGTTTTACAATCTGTCTCTCTGAACTGGAATCTGCTTCTACTATTACAAGTCTTGTGTTCTTGGAGAAGTAATTTAACTTTTCAATATCTCAGTTTTCTCATCTGTAAAACAGGAGTATGATGAATACTCTACACAGTTACTATTTTTTACTAAACTGTGATAACCTAGAAAATGCACTAAGTGCAATAACATCACCCAGCAAAAGCTCAATAAATATTAGCTTTTAAGGAAATGCATTAAAAAGCTACTCAGATAGACATACTATGCTGTGTAATATCACATACACCTTAGACTAACTAGCCAATGACATCCTTAGTTGATGCCTCCTAATGAGTAATTACATTTGTATTAATGTTTTATGTAGACCATATTTCAAGCAAAATCCTTTTCCTGGTCAATAATTCTGAATATGCTACTAAATTAAATTTTAATTAATCTGTCTCTCATTTCACAAGGGTCTATTTACATGTAAGTAATTGCACATTGACTTGATTCCTACATACCAACATAGGCCAAATGAAATGGGACTCTAATACAACCGTCCGGATGATTTTAACAAGACAAAGGCCCTGAGACTATTTTTAAAGCAGTAAGCAGAATTGTTTGCAATAATTATTCAGAGTAGCCATCACCTTAATCACCAAATTGTCAAATCTCTATTTATTTCTTTTTGCCTAATTTTCTGAATAGCCAGTGTATCAAACGGGCTGAATGCTGTTATTTCTCTAGATGTAAATAAAGTCTTAATTTTTGCAAAAACTTATCATACTGTAACATTAGGCTGTATTCCCCAAAACTTATTTATTCCGTCTACAGAACTTAAAACTTAAAAGGTAAAGTTTTTATTCAACATATGCATAGTCTTACGACACCCGGCAGAATAATGTCTATCAAGGGAAGAAGATATGCAAAGCTATTAAGCTGGAAAAATGAAGAATTCCATAAAACTCTTTCGTAGTCAGATGTTATTCCTCCTCACACTCACCTTGAACTTTCAAGTCTGAGGACAACTGCAAAAATAACTAAGGGAACAGAGTGGTCATATAACCAACCAACCACATGAACAAAATCAGTGAGAGCAGTGGTTCTCAAACTGTGGTCCCCAGGCCAGTAGTCCGACCATGCTCTGGGAACTTGTCAGCATCTGAAATGGAGGACTGAGTCCAGCAATCAGTTTTATCATTTCTTCCACATGATTGTGACACATAGTCCAGTTTGAGAACCTCTGATACTGCATAGCCTCAATCATTATTACAGCTCTCTCTCAGAACTGGGATGCTCTGGACAAACATTTTTACCTTCCCCCCAGATATTGCCATCAAGATTCTTCCATGGAGCCAGGGTACATTAAACTCCATCTCAGATTAGGAAGAGGAGAGAGAACAACAATAACAAAAAATGACTAAAGCAAACATGAGGAAAGAGGTCTATTTGTCCAGAATAGCACAAAATATTCAGAAAATCAGAGGGAGAATTGTGAAAACTTCCAAATTTCTATTCCTCTGGTTTCCTGACTAGTATATTCCCAGAGCCACTGACCATCAACTATGAGGAAGAACTAAGAAACGATCTTTTTGAAATAGATTGATAAAAATTAAGTTGAGGAGGAGGGAAAAAATGGCATAGATGATAGAGGCTCTGTTCATCTCTCTGGCGACCAAATCAAAGTTGTGACGGAAACAAAGAGCAGCAGCAAGGAAAAATCGCCTGGGATCTAGATGAATGAGCCATACAACTAGGAAGAAATCCAAGAAATCGCCCTGCAACGGCAGAAGATAGGATGGGGCGAGAGCATGGGGCTGCCCAGTCTCAAGCGGCTGGGTGAGATCCAGGCTGCAGTAGCAGCAGAAGCCGCTTAAAGGGGCCCTGTCTGCGAGCAAATTTTTGCGGTGACGGAGCTGCTTGCTCTGAGCACCAGTGCTGATCTGGCTGTGTGCAGGGGGCACCAAGGACTTACAAGAAGACATTGTCGGAGTGAGGGCATAGATGAGACTCGCTCTGTACAGAAATGCCTGCGGTATCCATTGTTCCCTGTTGAAAGCTCCCCACTCCAGTGCAAGAACACGGCGCTGCCATAGCCCAGACATCATCAAATTGGATAAAAGAGGTCACTCTGCCCAGAGGTGAAACCCCGCCTCCCTCAACTCTCGGCCCCACCCAAGCCACATACAGGTATATCCTTAGCGAGTCAGGTGCTCCTTGCTGAGCAGCGCCTAGACTCACACTGGCGGCAGCTGGCCTCAGTTTCTGGTGTGGTCTTTTGAGGCAGCTCTAAGCACAGCATCTGTGGATTGCTTGCTGAATCTTAACAGGTGGCCCCGGAGGGGTAGAAGCTTGAGCTAAATTTGGCCTGCAGCTGAACCCTTCTCGGGACTGTGCCACTGGACACCTACTTCACAAATTCACACTAATAAGATTGGAAGACTCAGAAACTTTGCTTAGTACGTAGAAACAGACATGGAAAGACAGACAAAATGGGAAAACAAAGAAGCAGAAACCCTATGAGAGAACAGAACAGAGATCCAGATATAAGGGAGTCAAGTAATCTAACAGATGCAGAGTTCGAAACACTGGTTATAAAGATGCTCAATGAAGCTTTGGGAAGTGTAGACAGTAAAAACATCAACAAAGAGATAAAAAACATAAAAATGGAAATTATAAAAGGGAACCAG
>NW_006436811.1:8863992-8909336 GCF_000325575.1 Pteropus alecto
CAGAAACAGGAATAAAGAAGGGTAACAACTACATTCCTATCAATAAGTACCTCAAATGGAACAGAATTAAGTGCTCCAACTAAAAGATAGAATGGATGAATGGATAAGAAAACAAGACCCCTACATGTTGCCTACAAGAGACTCACTTCAGATTAAAAGACACACAGAGACTAAAAGGAAGAGGATGGAAAAAGATATTGCTTTGATGGACCTAAAAGGTATTTAAGTCAGACAGAGAAAGATAACACCAAATGATTTCAGTTATATGCAGAATCTAAGGAACAAAAAGAACAAACTAATCAAAAACAGACTCACAAATATAGTGGACAATTTGGGGACGGACAGAGGGTTTGGGGAGTTGGAAGAATGGGGTGAAGGGTTAACATGCAAATTAGTAGCTGATGGATGGTCACGAGGATGGGGAGCACAACATAGAGAATGCAGTTAGCATCAATATGTTGGCTAGGTGGAAGGTCGCGGAAGGGAGGGAGCAATTGGGGTATCATTTTATGAACTATATAGGTGTCTAACCAATGTACTGTATATTTGAAACTAATTAAAATAAATAAATAAATAAACTAATTTAAAAAATTTAAGTTGAAAATTAGTTACCTGAATAAAGCTCAGAAAACACTAAATACTTTAAAAGGAACAAAAAACTACAGATTTAGAGAACTTAGATCTGGAAAAAACTGGCATGAGTTCATTTTTAATTTTAAAAATACAATTTGTAAAATCTCTTTAAAAGTGAATTCTTGCAAGCTTCAGGAAATATATAGGTAAATATAACAATGAAAATTATAGCAATTGTGTTTTTGTCCTTTAAATGATTGCTCGCCCTATAATTATGACATATAATTTTCAAGCTAAGAGTCTCATGCAAATAATAATTAATACCTTTAATAATGTTTATAAACACTAACAATGCTTGCTTTTTTAATATGGTAAAATACATATAACATAAAAACAATTTCTGCTTTTTAATAGAGAAGTCGAGATAATATTATAGAGCTTCTTTCTAAAAGTAGATAAAGAAATATTTTAAAAATTTTAGCGACCCATCCTAGATCTTAGGTAGAGAATCAGACATTCTTGGATCCCCACAAGTTTTAAGTTTACAACTTAATTTATACCAGTGGGATTCTTCAAAGTGTATAGAGTTCAGCACTTTGACTAGTTCAAATATCCAAGTTTGGCTGAAATGTGCTAATGCTGACATTCCTCCTGTGCAAGACTGCACAGGCTTGAGTAAATGGGAACCATTCTGTATTGGCATATATTTGATCTAGAACTGGTTGGTTTGCTCCTGACTCCCACCTCTCTTTGCACCTGGGAGAAACAGCTCTGCATTAGGCCATTCTGGCTGAGCACTCCGCCAGATACACATCCCTAAGTTGACTCTGACCCATCTAAAAGGTCTGGAGCCAGAGGGCATATCACTGTGGCAACTCCCCAAAACAGACTCAAGCTACTAGCGCGGTGCTTCCATCTCTGAGGTGGTGTGTAGATCTACCTGCAAAAAGATGTGTGAGGAGATACTCTGCAAAACTTTATCATTTTATAGTTAGAAACCACTCCATCTCAGTGGCTCAGCAAGAACACAAACTTTGCCGTTTAACTATATGTCCTGGTTTGCTCTAAACGATCTAGGTTGGTACTTGTTATGCTTGTCTAATCATTAGCAGTGCCCCCTTTCTCCATAAACATTGTCCCAGATTAAATGATAAATTATATAGTCATCTTACAGACGGTCCCATTTCAAGAAAGGGAAAGGCATGAGGGACAAACTAGAGACAAGTTTATCTGGGAATGTTCACAAGCCTACTGCTCGAGGCCACCTTTTTTGTCCAGTGACTGTGGAAAACCCTAGAAGACTCTCTTAACAATGACCATAAAAGTCCAACTAAATAATTCTCCACTTCAGATGTAGAACTCGGGGGCAAAGCAAACAGCAGGTCTTTTTCTTCATGATTTCAAGGGTGCCCAGAACCATCTAGAGCCTACTCTATATGAGACATACTGCTAGATGGTAATAATATGATGAATTTATCCCTTTAACGAGTGATGAAGAATCATCATTTCTGGGAGTTTTACTTATAAATGCTTCCCCCCAAATGGCCCCTATTATGAGAGTCATATCGACTGAATTCAGATACTCAAAAGGAAATGAAGCAAATAGTACACCATGTCTGATGACTGCATTTATCCACTCAACAAATATTAATACCAAAGATTGAAAGTGGCAGTCTTTAGATCTCTGAAGCCAATCCTCAATGTGTTTTGTTTGGCCCAGATAGTATTCTTAACTATTTAAAATATTTACTAATGCTTTAAAATGTGGACTAATTCATAAAAATCCAGATTTCTACTTTCTCTTGGGAAAGCAGAAGCTCTGGCAACACTGGGCTTTATCCCATTAATGCAATTTCTAACTGGAGCAGAACAGCATCTTAAGAAAGGACCCTCACAGTCCTCATCAACCTTCTTCCCAGGCATTTGAGTTTGTAAACCCTGATTTACAGCTGGAGATAATCCTTAGGGGGACAACATCTGCCCTTTCAAATTAGTGAACAGGAATCCATACCTTTAGATCAAAGGCTCAACTGGGAAATGACAATAAACAAGAAAAGTTGGGTTTTTTTTTAATCAAAAAGCCATATGGCTTCCACTGCCCCTACAGGACCAAAAGGGAGAAATGAGCCTAAGTATATTATTATTTGTAAACTACTAGCACATTCAGCCTCTAAAAGCTAAATATATAATGAAGGTAAATAAAAGGAGACATTTTTAATTGACCTACCAAAGGGTCCAGGAGGGATTCAAAACAGTAAGTGTTGAGAATTCAAGGTGCCAAAACCCATAAACATACTTCAACTATCAGTGAAACTAGCAATGATGTGTCATGTATCAGATCTGAAGAAAAAAAAAAACTTTAATATAAACTACCAAGAATCATAAAATGTTTCTTAAAGTCCTAGAAAAATGTGATTTCTTCCTCCTTAGTAACAGAGTCAAAGATGGAGATAACTTTCAGAAATAAAGAGCATGCAGCACTTCAATTTCAACACACGTGAAAAAAAAAAGTTTCAACACAGGTGAAAGATAAGAAAAAATGTTCCAAACAAATAGGTATAAAATGGAATTCATTTTAATCATGTTTAAGATTTTAAGATAGTTTTTAATATAGTATCTTGGCATAAATATAAGTGTCACATAAGTTAAAATTGCTCTCTTCTCATTGGGAGATTTGAGTGTGAAGATATTAAACTAGTATACAAAGTGACTGATGAAATCTAAGACAATGAGCTTTTATTTTCTTCAACTCAGCTACTAGCTTTTTGTGAGAAAGTACTGGACAAACAGAAAGTCTTTCGATTAGATACTAGAATAATAATTTTTAAATTAATAATGGGATATTTTTCTCATCTGACTATTAATTTCCCAGCTACCAGAGGAACAGTCACGTGGTGGAACCGAGACTTTATATTTAGACAGCACTTTTTCCAAAGATTTATAATACTATGCAAACATTAAATAACAACTTCTAGAACAGCATGAGGTGGGGGGGAAGGGGTCGATATGGTAAAAACTCTTCACACATTTTTTAAGCTTGTTTTTAAAGACACAATGACTGTGGTAAAGTTTTTATATTCCTCTTGCCGTTAGATAAATGACTGTATCTGTTTTTAAGGAAGGAAAAAATGTACTGTTTAGTAATAAACACCTCGATTTAGTAAACTCTGGAGAAATGATATTAGAAAAGAGATTTCCACCTCTTCTGTGACACTGATTTTTAAATCACCCAAGTAGGTACTGATTCTGTCACGGATTAGTGTGTAAAAAAAACTTTTTAAAAAGTCTTTCCACTCAACCTCTAAATACATATTCGTACTTTGCCGACAATCTGACGTCTAGTAACTTTCCCTAAGCCTTGCTCGGAAATAGCCTCCCAGATCTGAGACCTGCAGGTACTGCTGTGACTAAGACGCGTCCGTCCAAATGGGTTAAGGGGCAGGACTCTACCAAGCCCAAGAGTGAGTGCGGAGCCTCTAGAAACCCAACCCGCTCCCGCCTTCCCTCTTAAACACACACAGGCACGCACGCAAAGCCCAGGCCAGGCGTGCCATCCCGTCTCACCCCAGACACCGCGACGCTCCCGGGACGCGCGCTCCTCCCCGCATCCTCCCAGGGCGCACCCGCTCCTCCATCGTCCTGGAACCACTCTCCGCTCCCTCCCTGTCCCCTGCTTCTGAGCGTCGTAGGGTCTCACACACACCCCCGCCCGCCCCCGAACGCTTGCTCCCCAACTCCAGGTCTGAGGAACGCGATCAGTGGGCGCGCAAACGCGCCACGTGGAAGGCGCGCGCCAGCAGCCAAACCACAGTCGGTCCGTGGTGTGGGGTCCTAGCAGCCTCCTGCCCTGCTACTCCTCCCGGGTGAGCCGGACCCTCCCCGCGCCTCCGAGCTGCCGTCTTGCCTGATTCGGGTCTATGGCGCGGAAAACGTGGCAGGCCATCTGCGACTCGGGGTCGTCGGGCTGCGCCTTGATCAGGTAGGCAAAGTAGGTGAGGTCCTGGCTGTTGTGGATGAAGCGCGAGATGTGTTGTGCCTTATGCTCGAAGATGAACACGGCCGGGTTGGGCTGCGCGGCCGCAGGGCCCGAGCCCACCGCCGCCCCAGCGCCCGGGGCGGGGACGCAGCGTAGAAAGGGCGCACTGAGAACTAGGAGCACCTCGCGGGCCGCCGGCGCCCCGCAGCCGCCCGCCTCCGGCTTCTGGCTGCGCCGGCGGATCTCGGCCATGAGCCAGGGAAGCATAGGCAGCGTGGTCCTTCGGTCCAGGCACGACCCCCCCACGTACCACAGCCGGAACCTCTTGTCGCCAGGCTTCCCGGGGCCCGGCTGCGCAGGGGCGCCCGGCTCGGGCTCCAAGGGGTGCGCGAACGGCTCCTCCTGAATGCAGCTGGGGGGCTCCATAACTCGAGCCTCACGGCGGCACCGAGACTGCAGGAGAGGTGCGCCGCGCCCCCAACTCCCGCGCTGAAGGTGCGGCCGAAACTGTGCCAACTGCCACTCCGGGCCCCCGCTCCCGCCTCGGCGCGATCCCCAACTCCGCGCTTCAGCGGCCCTGCCCCATGCAGCACTTTCCCGGGCGCAGCGTGAAGGCTCCGGCGGCGGGCACCGAGGCAGCGCCGGCACCGAGACTGCAGGAGAGGTGCGCCGCGCCCCCAACTCCCGCGCTGAAGGTGCGGCCGAAACTGTGCCAACTGCCACTCCGGGCCCCCGCTCCCGCCTCGGCGCGATCCCCAACTCCGCGCTTCAGCGGCCCTGCCCCATGCAGCACTTTCCCGGGCGCAGCGTGAAGGCTCCGGCGGCGGGCACCGAGGCAGCGCCCCGCAGCCGGACTGGCGGCAGAGGGCGGGTTAAATCGTCATCCTCCTTCTTCGGGCTCGTGCCCGGAGGCCGGACTTCCCCCTTCCTCCGCTGCGACTCCGCGGGGTGAGGACAACGCCGAGGGCCCCGCGCCGCCGCCGGTGGCCGCCTGCTCCAGCGCTGCAGAGCCGCTGCGGCCGCTGCGCTCGCCTGGGGCAGTCGCTGGGGAGCTAGGCGGGGAACGGGCTGTGGGCGGGAGAGGGTGACGGGGGGCGGAGCCGACTCTGACCGGCGTGACCGGCTGTCACCTGGAAAGGTCGGGGCCGCAGAGCTACGGCGCGATCAGTCTTCGAGAAGAGCCTGCAAGAACTATTCGGATGTTAAAATGACAAAAACAAAACGTGGCCTCGCAGAGTCCGCTCCGCCTCCTGTCGCCACAGCCCAGCTCGCTGCTCCTCCTCCGACTGTTCCTGTCCCTCCCTCGCTCTTTCCTTCCTTCCAGGCTGCTTCTTTAATCCGGTTGCTACCCCGCCTCCCGTCCCGCGGGCGGAGAGCGTCGCCTATGAAAGCAAATCTGTGAAGGCGCCCCCCGCCTCTTCCTCCGGCCCCTGTCCCACCATTCCGCCCTGGAGCAGCAGTCCTGCGTCTGGCGCGGGCACTGCCCAGGCCAACTCTGACTCTCTGAAGTGGCCGATATCTCCGTCCTCTCCTGGGCATCTCTTCTACCCCGTGAAGAGGGGCCACTCCCAATGGGGCCCTGGGATTTTTTTTTTTTTTTTAATTAATAGTATTTGCATGGTTTCAATCCCTTCTAAAGGTTGCATAATTTCTAAATATTACTTCCTACTAATCTCAAAAATATTCGTGTTTTAAATACATTAAGACAAAATATTTCAGCTCCAATTTCACCCTAAAATAATAACAGTGTAAGAGAAATATGAATCTTCTTGGCTTTTTCTGTAGCCATTCTCTTAAAATATGAAATATATATATATTATTCATTACATATACCCAGTTCAGAGTTAGCGTTGAGATTTCCCACCCTTTTATATGCAGTAATATGTATTTCCAAGGATCTCAGAAAATTTTAGGGATAATTTGATCATTCTAATTTTAAAACAGAAAGAAAAATATTCTTTATTCATTTTAGCAAGTTGGACTTTCGTCTTCTCTTTTTACTCTAACTGAATTATAATTAAGAATTAGAAAAGAGATAAAATAAATGGGAAAGACACTGAAGATTCTCAACTTTCTCCAAAATGCTTACAGGAAGACTGAAAACTCAGGTTTCTCATTATTTTTAGTTTAATGGTATTCTGTAAAGCCCTGGGGTATTTTTTATCCTATTTCATATAAGATCACTATGATCAATTGCCATTATTCTTATGCTGAATTTCTGGATGCACCCTGATGGCTCTCTTGTAAACAAGGATATAAACTCTAAGATAGAGACATTAATTTCTTAGGTTAGTCATTCGGTTAACCACTCCACTGCTCCTTTGTGCAAAATAGACCCATGTCTTCAACGAGCAGCGAAGAGGTCTTGGAATGTAGACTGAAACCTAGAACCCTACCAGAAACTCTCTTATACAGATTTCATTTCTCTAGGCTATATACCTAAGATCTATAAAAGAAAAGAACAATGACCTGGGGGAAAAGTATGGAAGTCTTGTGGGTTCTACCAAATTAACCAGGTTCGCACCTAGGACTGAATTTGGAGCCCCGGCAGGCCATTTCCCACTGGTAAAAGAAAGTGAAGCAATAAACAGCTTTCATGTATTGACAGAAATACCGAAGAAATGTCTTTTATAACATGACATTGAAGTGTGATTGCTTTCTACTCTGGAATGCCCTTAGACCTTTCTTTGTAACTTTTTGTGATGTTTATCTTACAAGGCATTAAAGAGTATTATTACTGTTTATCAACATCTGATCCGCCCTGCATTCTGACACAGGGGAAGAAAGCTCTTCCCTGCCCTCTTCAAGTTAGGCACAGTCATAAGACTTCTTTTGGCAGTGAAAAGTAAGAGAAGTGACTTGGGTCACATCTTGAGTAGAAGCATTTAACTGCCAGCAGTCAACCGCTCCAGCCTACTCCTGCTCTCCAGCCCCACTCTTCCCCTCCAGTGGTCATCGTGGAAACAACAGGTCTGCATGGAAATTCCTCGTGATCAAAGCAGCCCAGAATGCTGAGCCAACACACGGAGGACAGCTGTCCTGGACAACCGCCCAGGCACATAGCACCCTTCTTATGAGTGAGAAATTAACTTCTTTCTTCTGCTAAGAAGAATATGCTCATGCAAAGCATTCCCAACAATCTGCAAGAAATATCTCCTGAAAGTCTTGTAGTCAACCTCTATCTATGATACTCAAAAGCGAACACATATTTTTTTAAAGTGCTCCTCTAACATCCCAATCTAAATTAATGGTGTCAGCATGAATTAGAAGTTGTAACATCCAGTCAAACCGTAGTTTAAAAATTTATACTATATGATAAATATAAAGGCCTAAGCTAGTGTGATGGTATGAGATTACAAAGGTTTGTTGCAATCTCTAAGCTTTATTTCTTGGTTCTAGGCACCAGTGATTCTCTGTCTCTCTCTGTCTCTGTCTCTCTCTCGCCCTCTCTCTCTCTCTCACCCCCATCTGTGCCCTGCCAACATCTACTTTTCTTTCTTGCTTAAAATTCTCTAGATGAAAATGCATTTCCTAAAGCTCAAAGCAAACATTTTCCTAGTCTTCTATCTGCCACTCTTCTCATCCCACTCACTCACCCAGACAACCTCTCCATTCCTAAATGTATTATACATCTCCTATCTTTATGGGGCTTCATAAGCTTCTTCCTCTGACTGATTGCTCTTGCTTCCTACCACCCCACAACTTGAATTTCCCCCGTCCTTCACTACTTAAGTACTTATTCACTGTTTAAGACCCAACTCAAAAGGCATCTCTGCTGTGAAGATATTTCTTACTTCCTCCGTCAGAGTTAGTGGACTTCTCTTCTTTGCTGTTTATATATATATATACACATTCTACTATTACAGAAATTACTGCTTTCTTTATAATTATTGGGTGATTTGTCTGTGTTCCCCAACACAAAGAATGTTGAGAAAAGGATTATTTGTTTTATGCCATATTTTCTCCAGCACAAAGCACAGTAGCTGACAATAGGTTCTTAATAAGTACTAAGTAAATGAATGTATTGAGTTAAATAAATAGCAATTAGAATATAAGAAAGTAACGATTAAAAGAGAAGTTTTAATATCACAGAAGTGATACACCAAGTGGTTTAATTAGCTAATTTGGGGAAAACACACTAAATATATCCACCAGCTAATTATAAAATACTAGAAAATAATAGAATGTCTCCCAAAAATTGTGATAGAGTTCTAACTGGAGACGGCAAACAGAGCACGAGCATTCGTGACTGAATAAAACTTTGAGATAATAACAGGGTTTTCCCCCTCCTGTTCCCCATTCCCTGTGACCTTCCCTAGCCCACGCGGCCAGGGCATAGCATCTTCACTGCTCCAAAAAAAGGATGACACAGCACAGCACAGATAACAAAAGAGTTCATTCTTAGCTTTCAGATTTCAAAAGCTAAGGACTTGGCAAAGGCAAAATATTTAGAAAATACAATCTATGAGTCAGTTTCTATAGTTCTAGACACTAAAGAAAGTATTCTCAAACTTAGGATATAAAGACAAAGAAAGAGGGAATAAATAAGGGATAACTACTAAAAATCCAGATATACAACGTATGATTTTCAAACCAGTAGAATGTTGATCTATCGTGCAGAAAAGGAAAGGGAATAAAAATTTTTTAAAAAATGAAAGGAAACAGAAATAAAGTGCGATAAATAGAAAACTTAAAATAGTATGACTAAAGTAACTCCAAATAGTAACTATAATAAATATAAATTAGTTATTCTAAGCAACCAAGAGATAAAGACTTAAAGATCCTAGAATATGTCCTTGATGAAATCACTTTTAAACCAAAAAGTATCTAGAAAGAGTGAAAACAAACACAAAGAATAAAATATGTGAGGCATATATGAATAAAAAGAAAGCCAGAGTAGTGGTTTCAATGGCAGATTAAATAGAATTTAAGGCTAATGAAGGGGGCCAATATTTACCAATATTGACCAAAATTACTGGTCAATATTAACCATTAAAAGTATTAAGAAGATATTATTTTTAAACACATATACACTAAATAAATTGCTCACAAATACATAAAACAACAGTTAAAAGAATGACAAGGAAAATAAATACATCAACATTTTCAGTGACTTTAAAAAATCATTCCCAGATACTATAAGATCAAGTAAACTAATTATAATCAAATTTATAAACTTAAGATGACTAAATATAACCATGTTTAAATATATATGTACCTATCCAATGAATAAATGAATAAAGAATATAAAATACCTATGAAAGAAACTAAAATTGTCGATGCACTACATCATTGAGGAAACCCATAAATTCCAAAGAATCGCTATCATGTAGAATATCTGTCTGATTATTATTTAAGGTAAATTCGAAATCAAAAACATAGCTTTAAAAATCCATATATCTGGAAAGTAAACAAAATGGAATTGAATCCTCCTGATTTTTAAAAATTGTAAGAGAAAAATTTAACATATGGAATTAAATAATTTAAAAAGTAATTTTAAGTCAAAACTTATGGAATACAAGTAAATATGTTGAATAAAGTATGCTTATCAAAATTAAAAATAATAAATGAAAATAAGTGAACTAAAAATTTTACTTAAAAAAATAGAAAAAAGTGGCAAGCAATGCCTCTGATAAGGGCCTAATATCCAAAATATACAAAGAACTCATACAACTCAATAACAAAAAAAAAAAAAACCAAACGATCCAATCAAAAAATGGGCAGAGGACCTGAACAGACACTTCTCCCTAGAGGACATACAAATGTCCTACAAACATATGAAAAGATGCTCAACATCGCTAGCTATTAGGGAAATGCAAATCAAAACCACAATGAGATACCATCTCACACCTGTTAGAATAGCTATAATCAACAGGACAAGTAATAACAAATGTTGGAGAAGATGCAGAGAAAAAGGAACCCTCATACACTGCTGGTGGAACTGCAAATTGGTAAAGCCGCTATGGAAAACAGTATGGAGGTTCCTCAAAAAACTAAGAATTGATCTACCATATGATCCAGCAATCCCACTACTGGGTATTTACCCCAAAGACTTGAAAACTCATATCCAAAAAGATATTTGCACACCGATGTTCATAGCAGCATTATTCACAGTGGCCATTATTCACTTGGAAGCAACTGAAGTGATCTATGATAGATGATTGACTAAAGAAGCTGTGGTACATATATACAATGGAATATTAGTCATAAGAAGAGATGAAATACTGCTATTTGCGACAGCGTAGATAGATGTCAAGATAATCATGCTAAGCGAAATAAGCCAGACTGAAAAGGTAGAAAATCATATGATACCACTTATATGTGGGATATAAATCTAAAAGCAACAAATGAGCAGGACAAACAGAGACTCAGGAACATGGGCAAAGGGGCTAATGGTTACCAGAGGGTAGGGAGTGGGGGAGGAGGGGAGAGTTAGACAGGGTAAAGAGGGTCAAATATGTGGTAGCTGAAGGAAACTGGACTCTGGGTGGTAATCACACAATAGAATATATAGATGTCAAATTAAAATGTACACCTGAAAATTATATAATTGTATTAACCAATGTTACCCCAATAAACTTAATTAAAAAAATAGAAAAAAATGTCACAAAGAAACCCAAATGAATATAGAAAGAGGTAATAAACATAAGTATGGAACTCAGGAAAACAAAGAATGGGAAAATAATAGGAAAGAATAGCAAATAATATTTTAATATCTATTGATCATCTATAGTTCTTCTTGAAGTATTTGGTGCTCATATCTTTTGCCTATTTTTTTAAACTAAGATTAAATTATAGAATCTCCCTGTATTAGGGATAGTAACATTTTGTCCAACATACATTTCATATTTTTTTCCAGTTCATTATCTTTTGTAGACATCACAAAAAGAGAGAATATAGATTTTTTTCAAAAACTCATGGACTATTCTAAGAAATTACACATTATCTTTTGATAATGTTTAAGATGTCTAGACAATCTACGGCCATACCACCCTGAACAAGCCCGATCCCATCTGATCTCAGAAGCTAAACAAGGTCGGGCCTGGTTAGTATTTGGATGGGAGACCACTTAGAAAGACCAGGTGCTATAGGTGTAAAAAATAAAAAAATAAAAAATAAGGGATTGTAAGCTGACAAGGTCCTTGCAATCTGTGAGGTCATCCACAGGTTGCCTCACCTAAAAAAAAAAAAAAAAAGATGTCTAGACAATAATTTAGGTAATTATTTATTTAATTCAGGCCATACCTCGAACATAGGTAAATGCTCTTGTCAGGTGAATAAATGGCAAGAATTATAGAAGTGACATATTTTTCATTTTTTTTAAATTAGGAAATCAAGGCACAAAATAAGTGGGTAATGATAGTCATGTTATAGAGAATGAATGAAATACCTAGCAACTGATTGCTAATCAAGGCACAGTACTTGGCACAGAGGGTGATTAATAAGTGTCTGGGGAATGAATGAATTTAGAGTTCTCTTGAATGACAAAGAACAGAATCACTTAGTTTCAGAAGTTACAGATTTCCAGAGGAGATTTTTCTTCTACCATAAAGCTGGGATAATTTTACAATACTCGTTTTTGTCTTACTGCATAATTCAGAAGTGCCTCTAGTGGTCTGAAAAGATCTGTTGTCATAAAACCTATTTGAGCGTTGAAAGGAAATATAGGGTTAAAATGAATATTTATTTAAAGCATGCTTTTAGGTCAGACAGCTCTACATCAGCCAAACCTATGAAATAAACCACAAGCTGTGAAGTACTGTATATTTGAATGAAGCTATTAGTGTGGAGAGATTAAACACTTCCCCCACTGTACACTCCTGTATCATTGAGTAAAATTTCACAGTTATGCTCTTCAGAATTATGGGGATTTATACTGATAGTATAGACCAGTTTCTCTCTAACCCAATAAAATTACTTACAACTGAAAGCAGTATTAATGCTGCAATAAAATTGCAATAAAATTGTCCCTCTGTAGTTACTATTTCTAAGAGGCTGTGAAAAGCTTTAAAATGAATCAATTTTGTCTGTCATAGATGAACTATTTCAATTTTTTTTTTGCTGATTTTAAAATGCATCATTTAAGCTAACAGATAAAATTTTAAAAATGTGTAAATGTAGCATTTTTAAAATGAGTAAGTGCTTTAAATAGGTAATATATATGGTATTAAACTAAAAGGTTACGAAAATATAAATATAGCAAAATGTAAGTCTCCCTTCCACTCCTTTCCCTATCTACCTATTTTCTTTCCTGAAGCAGCCATTATTACACGTTTATTAAATACATGGATCTAAAACTGAAATAATAATAGCCACCATTTGTTGACTACTTACTGTGTTCACCAAGGATCCTCATAACAACATATGAGATAAGTACTACTATTCTCATTTTACAGACGAGAAAACCAAGTCATGCAGATATTAAGAATCATTTTTAAAGTCACACTTTGTAGGTGGGAGAATTTTGAATCAAAAAAGAGACACTGTTTATATGGTGTACACAAATAGGTACTATACTAAAGAGAATAGTTAAGAAACTAGCTGAACTAGAGTAATAGTAACTAGGGTAATAGCGGTTTGATAAACAATAAGAAATCAAACTTAATAATAATACTTTTGAAATGTCTTTAGGAATTAAGAATTACTTCATTTAATTATTAAGCAATATATATTGAATACCTGCTGTGGTCCAGGCACTGTAAACAGACTTGCCATTCTCATGGAGCTTGTCCAGTGAGGGATGCAGACAAGTGACAAGCAATATTGTGTGGTTTATATAAGTGAGATAGTGCCATAACAAAACTCTAACATATGTGACAATGATTCCAGGATGATGTGACAGATGGGGGAAAAAAAAAACCTGTTAGTGGAGGCTGAAAAAAACAGCAAAAAATCTATTGCAGGAGACTGGAAAAAAATGGTGAGGAAACTGCTATAGAAATAAAAAATAGTGACCCATGTTATGTAATGGTCAAAGTATCACCTGCAGAAACCTGAAAGATAGTCCACCCAGTTACTTGATGGACTTTTGAATTTGAGCAAAGAGATTTCCAAGCAGAAATGTGAGAATATCAGCTAGTTTCTATCAGCTGAAATTTAAGGAACTTCAAGAGATGGATTTAGAAAAGAACCGGCCAATTTGTAAGCAGAATTTAAAGAGGGGCTAGCATTTGCCAGTCTGGAATATAAACTGTGTCTCTTTATAGCTCTCAAGCAAATAAAAAATTATCAAATTAAGGAGGTGGCCTAGGAATTATTTTTTAAGCAAATGGGGTGGGGGGTGTGGTAGAAGAGAAGAAACAAAAAATGATGACTGAGGTCATCATTTTTTCCACTCCAGGAAGCAGTGGGACTGCCTCTGGTTTACATAGTTACTAAATGTTCTCATCCCTTTGCTCTAATATGCATGGAATAAGTTATTTAGATCAGGCAATATTTTTATGGTTATGGCTGTAACTCTAGAAAATAATTATTAATCTCTGTTTTGAATCATTAAACTCAATACATACCTTTAATTAAAATTCAACTCCTCTCTCAGCTACCCATTATGAAATTCCTTGTTTTTCTCCCTTGTTAAGTGATCCATTGCTTTCCCTAAAAAAAGAAGAAGAAAAAAAAAAAAAAGCAGTGAGAGACAGACCTCTGAAAATGACTATTTCTTTTTCTTGTTATTTTGCAAAAGCAACTGAAGGATTCCTGGAATAGGGAAGTTAGGAAATCTAACTTATTGGATGTCCCCCATTATAAGAATGTTGGAAAATTATTTTCAAAATAAGCAATAGAAAAGAATTGTAGATAAATGTGATGCAAAATTAGGGGCACAATAAAATCTCCTCAAACCATGATGAAAATACTGCAGAAAGATATACCAACAAATTGTGAAACTGTAAAATCTAATATTTCAAAATAAGCTAACAGAAATTAAGAAAAGTATACAAGTCATGAAAGAATAGCATAAATCGGAATTAGAAAAACTCAAAAATTGCAAAACCAGAATCTGGGGTTATAAAGCAAGGAAGCCAAGTCCTTTGCTGCACTTCTCTCTGCCACCTCTTTCATTTGTCCCCTCAAACATCAACTTAAATTCATTATTCTCTATGCTAGATTCATGGTCCTCACCAACATAGACATGCAATAGCAGATAAAGCACATGACAGCTTTCATTGAACAAGAAGCCAGTGAGAATGCAGAAGAAATAGAGGCAAAGGCAAAGGCAATGTAACGTAAGAAAAGTTATCTTGTGCAAACAAAAAGATTGAGCATTATAGAATATTGTGAAAAGAAAGAAATGCAGGTTATATAGCAGAAGGAAATTTATTTAGATGTCCAACTAGATGAAGCAAGCAAGTTCAAAAGTCCTCTGACCCAGAAATGACCTCATTACAGACCTAAGTGAAGCAAAACAGACACTCAAGCAAGGTAGTAAAAAGTAAAACCAGGCACTGAATGCCAGAAGCACTGGTCCTCCGGGATTTGTACGAGTTGCTGTAGCCCCTAGTTACTGTTCTTTGCAGGCATCAGGACCTCTTTCTGGTAAAAGCCAAAGTGCAAAAAGTGATCCCTATATACAAAATCGCCACCCAAAAATAAAGATGGTGATGTCTAAGTTGATCAGGAGGCCTACCTATCTGAATAAATAGCTGGCAGTGTTGAAATCCATGATGGAGATCACAAAATAAAGGTTTCCAATAGCCAGCTGGATCTCATAGTTCAGGAATGATGCCAGAAGATAGTGAGCTTGTTTGGTGCAAATACCAACAGAAAGTTTGGGGATTAAGCCTTTGGGAGGTGGAGCTTACTCCAGGGCTGTACAACTATTATATGAAAGCATCCGAATTTTGAAAAAACAAGATTTTCTATGTCACCTCCTTTTTGATGTTCTGATAATGTTTTATTTTTATCAATGGGATAGCTTTTCTGTAGCTATTGCTTTTGGTCTAATCATTAACATAGGGAGAAAGGTTCACTTGAAACAGGAACATACCTCGAATTCTAAGAGTAGCACAACTTTCCGTGGTTTTGAGCATGAGGTGGAGGGGATCAGACAATGGTTGTATGACTTTCCCTCCGTCTTCTGCTCTTTCTCTACCTCCAGATATCTAGTTTAGAGAGTTTTAAGTATCTTTAAGTGTCTGCTCTTTTGACTTATTATGTATATGAATCATCCATTATGGTGGTTGTAACTTCGCTGTTACCTATTTGGGCCTAGGAGTAGTCTTCATATTTAAGTGTGCTTTATTTAATAGTAAAACAAAAAAGTCAACATGGGGGAAAAAATGAGAGAACTCTGAATGTAATTTTTTTTAATTTTAAGAAAGCATAAACTAGAAGGAACACAAAAACAAATAAAACAAATAGTGTCTTAAAAGAAATAGATTAAAAGGAAAATAAAATTTAGAAAGAATGAAGAGGTGAAAAGGATCTGAAAATGACAGATATAGAACACAGTCAAAGAAGTTTCTACATATGTATACTTGGAGTACCTAAAGAAGAGAAGCAACTTAATGGAACAGAACAAATATTAAAGGCCTATAATCTAAAAAAATTTTTCTGAAGTAAAAAAAATAATAATAATACATATTGAAAAGCACACAATGTACCTGGAAAAATTGACCCAAAATGACCAATACCAAAACTTTTTCTAGTAAAACTAATACATTTTAAAGAAAAACTTTAAATATTCGTTTTGTATCTAGACCCCCCCCCCCAAAAAAATCATTTACAAGGGAAATGGTACCAAATTGTCATCAGCTCTTTCTATATGAACTCCTTTAAGGTTAAAGAAAATAGAGTGATATATTTAACACACTCAAAGCAAGAAAATGTGACCTAAGTGTTTTATATCCATGCAAACCGATATTCAAATATAAAGACCATATGCAAACTGATGTTAACGTTCAAGATGTACAGGATCTCATGCATGCACTCATGCATGTATAGAATTCAAACTCCATCTTAAAGGGAGGAGCAGTTACTATTCAGCTCTAGCCAGTTATTAGCACTGGAGAATGTAAGCGTAGTATTTTGGGATCTTCCAATTTTGTGAAGGACTCTCAACTTAAAAATAAAAACATTGTGGAGACCAAAAGAATATTTCTGTTCAACAACTAAATGTATGATCTCTTAAACTGAGGCTAAAGAAAACCACTATTTATTTATTCATTTAATATTCTGTTATAATGTTTAAAGTTCTAATAATGAGATCATAATTTATAATATGGCTTATTAAAAAGATGACTGCTTGATTTCAATATTTTGCAACTTTATTCATGTTTCACACGTGGTAGAGCATAAGTCCTGACTTCAGAGAGAGACTATTCCATTTATCTTGACATATCCTTCTGTTCTATCTTTGTCAACTTCTTTAAAAATATTTTAGATGTTTTAGTCAAAGTAGTATTTCCAAATGATTTAAGTGTAAAACTACTTTTGGAAATTTGTTAAACTCAAACAAGCATCTTTTACTGCCAGTATAATTATGGAACGAGCTGCTTACCAATTCATGTATCACTAATTAAAATATAAAAAGCACATCATCTGGCTCAAAGTGTACTTTAATTATGGTGGTGTGGATGATTTAGGCCAGCTGCATGATAAAAATTGCCCAGTAATGTATCTTGGTCTCTTATCTTGAAGTAAGAACAAATATATTTGTAAACTAAAACTGCTAGTCTTTTGATTTTTTATAAAACATCGTTAATTCCCAGGATTTTAAAAAAAAATTTGTTATGGAAATTTTTACACAAATAAAAAACTACAGTGACATCATGAACCCAAATATACACACCACCCGACTCCAATAATTAATAAATGGCTAATATTTCATCTACACCCCTGACCACTAAGTGGCTGTGGTGAGTAGGAAAAAGCTCCCCAGATGATCTGTACTTACCCTATAGTACAGATCACTATCTCAAAATCTCTCTCAAGGGCATGATCTCAAAACACTATCTATCTCAAAATCTCTCTCAAGGGCATGATCAGTTTCATTCATCTCAGGATCCTTGACTCTTGGTATATGCTTGATACAGAATAGACACCAAGTATCTGACTGATGAAAGGTCAAATGTCTATACTAGGAAGCAAGGATTCCCCCTACCCTACAGGTGGCATTTTTAGCAAGGAAGGAAAAACACCCTCTTCATCACCTGCCTAACTAAGTAGCTACTTCTGCGGTGTGAAGGGGTTGCCTGTGTTAGAAGGAATAGTAACCAGAGTCTACTTCTCTAGATTCCTATTTGTCCTGCCATTCCTTTGAAAACTCCTAATGGCCAGAATGGTAATTTCCCTTTGAATTCCTCAAACCTGTTGCCTGAGTCATCAAGGTCTAGAAGCTGAAATCTCCTTACATCCTGCAGTTATGTTCTTGATAATAACAGTTCTTGAACAGCACATCTTAAATATTCCTTAGCCCTTTCCCTTGATACAGAAACGTGAAGCATAATAAGACATGTAAGTGGTTCTCCTTAACAAATGTTCTTCATATGCTGAAATAATAACTGGCTAAAGATTAATAGCTACATTCTCCTAGAGCACTTGTAATTCAGAAGAACATAAATCAAGATCAAGTTAATCAAGCTATGCAATCCATTACACTTAGTATTTCTGTGTGCTCTAAATGGTGTTTAAATCAGCTGCTTGGATATTCCCCTTATCAAATACAGGCCTAGTAAAATTAGCACTCTTTGGAGAAGGGCATGTGGATAATAAAATTCCAATTAAGTGATGGTGCCCAGAAACTTCTTATTCAAATTTTAAAATGTTCAATTCTTAAATTCTAAAATTCTTAATCAGTGATATCTTGCTCGGTGTAACAGGACGTAGGCTAATTTTATACGAGCATCATTCATTCCATGAGAATTAATGAAACATTATAGTCATGAACTAGCACAAAAGCAGGTAGATTATTTCTTTAGGCAATATATAACAAGCTATAAAAAAATAAAATGTTAAAAAAATGTGTATATATAGTATGAAAAAAAAAATAAACTGGCATTTAAAAAAAAAAAAGGAAGCTATATAGCAATTTACCTCCAGAAGTTTTAGGCAAGTTTAATTATCCCTGTGTAGAAAAGAGTTAACAGAGTAGTCCTGACTACTTATATTTAAAAAGACCTGCTTACAAAGTTGGCCTTTGGCTGGCATCTGGGAACTTGGATTTCAGGAGCTTTCCCACCATGAACTGATATGAGCGGCTCACTGTGTTTAAAGCATTTGTACAAACAATATAATTTCTGCAAACCACCCCCCCCACCCCCACACAACTCACATTCCTTCTCGGAACCTGAAACTTGGGTATGTGCCAGGTAAGGGGTGCCTATATGATCAGCAACTGGTGAAACCCTGGATTTTGAGTCTCTAATGAGGTTCCCTGGCAGGCGATATTTCCCACAATTTATCACAACTTGTTGCTTAAGAAATTAAGCACATCTTGTGTGACTCCACTGTCAGAGGAAGTTTAGAATCTCGGAAGCCTGGTTTACCCCAGACTTTCACCCCATGTGTCTTTTCTCTTTGCTGGTTTTGCTTTACATCCTTTCACTGTAATAAATAAGCCACGAATATGACTACAAGCTGAGTCCTGAGAGTTTTCCTAATGAATTACCAAAACTAAGGGTGGTCTTGAGGACATCCAACACAATCTCCTAATCTACTTTTAAATGAATCACTTAATGGGAGTATTAATAGTTTGCACCCCAATATAAGAAATGGCTTATAAATGCATTACTAATGAAAATTTAGGGATTCCCTAACTAAGCATTGTAATTCAAGAAATCTATAACAATTGATTGCAATTGTAATTGGTTATGATTTTGGTTACAGTGCTGTAGCATAGCAATAGAACTTTTAACTGGGCATACAGCTACATACATTTTCCAGTCTCCTTTGCAGTGTGGCCACATGAATAGGTTCTGGCCAATGGGATGTGAGTAGAGTGAGGTGTGTTTACATGGAACATGAGTTTATATGGTTTTTGCTTACCTTTCCCTCTCTCCCTTCTGCTGGCTGGTATGTAGACATGATGCTAGAAAATGGAGCAGCCGTGTTTTTCACAAAATGGAAGCCACATGTTGAAGATGGCTGGTCAGCTACATAGGAGTCTGAAGCCCTTGATGACTTCCAGAGGAGAGCCACCATATCAACTATTTTATTTAACCCACCTTACCAGGAAGATACAGTCACATTCTTGCATTCATGATCGCATATATATTATTTTGCTGTTTGTCAGCTGGTTCAATCGCAAACCAAACCGATAATCACATGATCTATTGTTCAGGTTATCTTTCTCACCAATCTGGCTCAAAAACGTGAGCCAGATTTTGTGGTCTGACTTATGTCAGCAGCAGAACTTTTCTTTTCAGACTTCCAAATCCACACCCCCCCCCCCCCAGTTTTATTGGAATATAATTGACATATATCATTGTATTAGTTTAAGGTGTATATGATTTGATATACGTATCTATTGTGAAATGATTACCAGAATGTTTAGTTAACATCTATCACCTCACATAATTATATTTTTTTCCTTGTGATGAGAATAAGATCTACTCTCTTAGTAACTTTCAAATATACAATACATTATCGTTAACTATAGTCACCATACTGTACATCAGACTTCTAAATTTTAATAATACCAAAATCTAAAATATGCAGCAGACCCAGCACCCACGTTTTGGTTTCTAACAGCAGTGTACACTAAAAAGAACAAGGGCCCCTGGAAAAAAACGGCTGACTCTAGGACTGGGGCAGCAAATAAACAAATGAGCCTGGAGTACCTTGTAGTGTCAATAACAGTAGGGAAGTCCTTAAAAAGGGAGTGACGGAGGGGTGGGAGGCAATGTCAAAGAGGCACGGGATCTAAACGAAACAGCTTCCAAAGGTCAAAATTGGAATGATTTGAGCAACAAAAAAGTATTCAGTTATTACCCCAAGTATAAAATAAATATCCATGAGTTCATACTGATATAAATAAATGAATAAATTAATAATCATGGGAGAAGAAACAAATGTCTCACAGAATTCCAAATAAAATATCTAGTACTTCATCGAAAAAATGGGGAGGGGAGCATAACTCCACATTTCTCAAGTATGGGCTGCATTCCTTCCAAAGAATAAAGTATGGAAAGAAGGGAAAAAAGAACAACTTTACAGTGGAGAAACCTAACAAACAATACTTCGTCAAGGTTACCCAGATCAACATCAAGTCACAAATCATGTTGCTGGTATACACCCTTGATAGGATGTGAAGAAAATAGCATTTTATCTCTGTGACCTTCCTCCCAAATACCTATCACTCCAGTCCAGAAAAACATCAGACAAATCCCAACTGAGGCACATCCTACAATATACCTGACCAGTACTCCTCAAAACTGTCAAGGTCAACGAAAGCAAGGAAAGTCTTTCGAAACTGTCAGAGATAAGAGGAGCTTAAGAAGACATGATGACTCTATGTAATATAATGTCCTGGATGGGATCCCGAAACAGAAAAAAATGATATTAGGTACAAACCAATGTATCAATATTGGTTCATCAATTGTAACAAATGTGGACTCTATGTAATATAATGTCCTGGATGGGATCCCGAAACAGAAAAAATGATATTAGGTACAAACCAATGTATCAATATTGGTTCATCAATTGTAACAAATGTGCCATAAGGGAAACTGAGTGTGGGGTATATGGGAACTCTTTATACTATCTTCTCATTTTTTTCTATAAATCTAAAGCTTCTCAAAAATAGTTTATTTTTTAAAATCTAAAATATACAGGGTTTTTTTGTTTTGTTTTTTACACATTGTTTAAAAAAGTAATTCTGCTTAAGTACTTTTAAAAACAAGCCACCAGTATGTTGGAAGTTTCAATCCCTTTAAATAAATGTGACTGTTTTGCCTTCTTCCCACATAACTCTAATGATGTTATCCTGCCTCGGCAGCAGAATATATTAGAATACTTGTGTTCTGCTCGATAAGCTCGGGCACAATCTATTCCTTTTGGAAACTAAAAGCTCATTAATCGTTTTTCCAACTTGAAAATGAGTTGCTTTCCAAAAGTTTGTATGTGAGTCAAATGTTTGAAACTTCAAACACATTTTCCCACAGAAATGTTATTACAAACAGTGGTTAATTCCCAGGCCAGCTCAATAAAGCTCGTTAAATTAATTATAAGCAAAAAGACATTGCAATGAAAATAGTATGAAATTATATTATGAAAAAAAAATTAGCCTTTTAAATTCAAAAGATAGGTATACGATTTTATTCCAATCAGTTCCATCACCCACAGTGTCTGAGTCAGAGGCTTGCTTTAGACCTCTTTGTATATAACCTTAAACACTGCAAATGGGGAAAGGAAGGAGAGTGAATGGCATTAAACTGAGAGGGGAGGGAGATGGAGAGACCGTATGTACAGTCTGAGAAGGCAAGTACGTGTTTTTAACCCAGACTGGGAACTAGAGGGTTTCAACTGTGATTTCTGGGAATACAAGGAAACTGGCGCCCCACTGGATGGAAGAAGGGATAGCAAGAGGACTTGGCTTCTCACAATCCTCGAATCATTAATGTGCTATGATCCAGAGGGTGGGTAATAGGGCTTGTCTGTGGCAGCTGGTAAGCCCAAATGACCAACTGGCTAACTCTTCAAGCAGGTGGGATGTGAGTACACAGGAGGGCAGCAGCGGGCCTTGGACCTGGGCTCCTCTCAGCAGTGAGCTTCCTAGCAGAGGACAAAAAAGGTGGGCTTACATAGGAGACTTGCTCATGGGGTGTGAAGAGGACATAAATTTCCAAGGTGGATTATCAGAAGAAACAAGTGAGAGCTAGAAATGAAGTTTCTTGCCCTGGTGCCAGCCAAAATGTTACACCCAACTGGAGTCACCATTTCTAAAGCACAGTGAGGCCTACATTTGCTGTATTTCAGGTTTGTCTATCCTGGTTTGTGGAGGCACTTCACAAACAATTTTGTTTCATAAACACTATACGTTTGTGAAATTAAAAGAAAATATTATACCATTAAAAACCAAGACTTTTCTTTGAAAAGCATACTTAAAAACAAGTATTTTTTAATCGTGTATTTTCAAAACCATAATATGTATTTTTTAGAATACATAATAGACTTAAACAACCAAAAAATGTTTAACTGTTCTTCCTCTCCCTCTAGATACTAGCTCCACCAGTGCTTACAACCTGGTAGGCTTCCCTCCATACCTTTCTTACTTTTCCATTAAGCATTCAAATGTATATGAATGCATTTTATACCATTTTATAAACCACGGCAATATGTACAGTATTGATAATATCTCAAGGCAAATCTTAGAAGCTATATAACATTCAATACATTAGAAAGGCCAGATTTACTCAGACATTTCCTTATTCAGATACTCTTTGCTGTGTTCCCTTTACTCTGCTGCTGGAAATGCTACAATAAAAATTTTCATACATATATTTTGTTATTCAGGTTTATGCTCACTTCTGTTGTAACAAACATTCCAGAAATCTCACCAGCTTATCACAGTAAGTTCGTTTCTAGCTAACACCACTGTCCAATGCAAGTCAGGCTGTTCTTTTGCAATTTGCCTCCAACAGTGCTTTGAAGATCCATCTTATTATGGTTTTGCTATCTTAAGTCCTTCATTTCCAGCAGCAAGGTTGGTAGAGGGCTTGGAAGATGACAGGGAATGATTTATGAGGAAGACTGTATGTGTCTTAAGACACTTTGCCCAGATTCTACTGACTACAACCCGATCATGTGACCCTGACCTAACTGCAAGGGAGGCTGGGAAATGCAGTCTTCCTGTGTTCCCAGAGGTGATGGACGGATGAGCATTTACCCAACTTTGCCAAATGTTTTTATATTGCTGGCTTTATTCCAAAAGATATATTCCTAGACTGTAAAATTTCTGTCATTTTGCAAAATGATCTAAATAATAACTATTATTTCTACCAGCAGAGTGAAAATACTCAGAACCATTCTTCCTCTTTTAAATCTCCCCTCTATACGTGCTAAAAAACTAGAAACTCAGTTGACCAGATTCGTGTCAACAGGGTCCTGGTTTAACTTCCACCCAATGAGAGGCACTCTCATTGTAAAATCTGGGAGGGTAAAGAAGCAAGCAGCCTTTATTTCATTACACGTTGACAGATGGCAGAAATGGCACGTACAGTGGCTTTCAGGTGATGTCTTGCATTGTGGAGGGATGACTGGCAGTAGCTTTCCCTGAAATTCTTGCACTACTGGATTTTCTAAAGCCAGCAATGATTTCTCCTGACTTGTTCCCTCAGTCTTTCTGACAGTTTAGTGAACTAACTTCTTTATACAAGAAATTAGATAATTTCTTATATAAAATCTCCTCCTACTTGAAATATTTAAAGCAATTTGCTTTCCAGATAAAGGATTCACTTACATATCAACATAGATAGCTTTCTTCTTTTGTCTGTTTATGGCTCTTTTTTTTTCTACATAAAAGTTGCTAATTCTTATTTTTCAAATATATTTATGTTTTATATTATAGCTTGCTTTTCCCAAGCCTTGGCTAACATAAATATCCTCTAAAACCTCATTTTTATCTTTGTTACTTAAGCCATTAATCCATCTGGAATTTTCCTTTGCATGTGTTGTGACTGTTATCATCCTTTATTAAATAAGACATTGTCCCACCTAACTGAAATACCATCCTTGTTCCAAATGTCTTGATCTATTTCTAAGCCACGTACTCTATCCCAGTGATCCATTTGTTTATTCCTAAGCAGTGCTATACATGTTGATTGCTGTGGCTTTATGGAATATTTTAACTAGTTTATAAATCTAAATTCAAGGGAGATTATCTAACACAGAAACCTGTACTATGAGGTTAACTCAGTTACATATAGAACTCAGAATAAAACTTATCTTTCTATCTCTATGCATATATTTGAACTTTCTATAAATATTAATAACAGAAACTACTGAATGCTTGGCTAACATGAGGGAGCAATGGTCAGTCCTAACCTGCTTTCAAATGTTTGAGAAAAGCACCCTCGTTGTTCTCACTGACTGCTTTTCTAATAAAAGAATGTTATAAAATTGAATTTGTAATGTTATCCTTTTCAATGTTTTCAATCATGTAAATGTTTATCTGAGTTTTTTTTTATTGAGATGTAATTCACATACCACTCACTTCTCCCTTTAAAGTGTTCAATTCAGTCTTTTAGTACATTCACAAAGTTGTGCATCAATTTCCACTACCTAATTCTTGTTTGTCTGATTTTTTTATTATTTAAAAAAAAAATGAAACACAAAAGTGTAATTTTCATTCAATAAATATCATTTGATCCTTATTCGGCTCTGTTATAAAAAGTGAGGTCCATGATTTTAGAATGATGACAGCAATTTATCAACCAAGTAATCAGTTTTCACACAGTTTCAATAATGGCAGCAATTTCCTTGAACTGTCTGTAGAAATTCTGGAGAGAAAGGGGGAAAATAATATTAATTTTGCTTTCAGAGGTAATTCAAGTAGCTCTTTCAATAACAGTTGAAATATGTAACATATTAAGACTGCACTTTAATGTTATACCCTCAACTATTAAAGAAGGGTACTCTAAGAAACTAACAGGTACAATTTGGTGCTGCAAATAAAAATACTATTGCAGAGTTGGATAATTAGCTCATGACTAAACTTTTCAAAAGGCACCTACAAAAGTTCTTTTGAGATCACAACAGAAAGATTGATTAAATACCCACCACTGTCCTAGAAACTGAAGATAAAAACAAAAATGACAGCTCGGTTCCCAGGCCTCAAATCACTTTAAATGTCGTGAAAGACTGCATTTCAGGGTGATAGGAGCTATCCTGTTTAAGATACAAGTTCAATTACAGTAAGAGAGATCCAACATTGGCAATGGCTTGAATAGTAGAAGCTTATTTCTCTTTCGCTTATAAATTGAGCTTGTCTGATACTCCTGTAGAAGTCATCTTCTTTTTTTAAACTTCAGATAAGGAAGGGACCAGATTCTGCCTTCCCTTTCCTCTACCTGCCAGGAAACTGGGAGGCAAATTTGAAACTTAACCTCAGCAATTAAATTACCCTCTAGAGATTAACAAATTTGTATTTTCCTTCCTTTTTTGGTCTTACTTCTTAATTTTGCTACTCAAAAACATATGTATTTTGTTTTAATTTATGTGTAAATTTATTATGGAATAAAACAGTATGTCACTATTTCTTTAAAAATATATACTGATGGACAAAATTTCAGCTACAAGAAATATATAAATTAACAGCTCAAAGAATGTACCTTAGCTCTCAGTCCTGTAATGTGACCAACAGGTTCTGTTTGTCTGGTTAGCTTTTAAGCCATATAAAAACTACCTTTAAAAGAGATGCCCCCCTTTCTAATTTTTCCAATGGAAAAAAAAAAATTCTAAAGAGAGAATCAGAGAGCATGAATGCTGCACAGGAAAATAATTATGACAGGATTATAAATTACAAAAAGTATTGAAACCTATATTCTCTTTTGAAATTATTTGGTCCTTATATTCGGCTGAAGGCTACTCACATATTACAGTATACTACATTTATTTCCTTTTAACCAAGTCCTACTTCCTTCCAAAACACTAATAAGCATTAATAATGTTGAATCTGTGACCATTATTTTTTGTTCTAAGGCAGCGATACCTGTTTTAAAGAACTGAAAGGGAAAAAAACCCTTTAAAATGTAATTTGTAAAACAGAATTTCCATATGATCCAGCAACCTCATTTTTGGGTACATATCCAAAAAAATAAAATAAAATCACTATCTCAAAGAGATATCTGCACTCCCATGTTCATTGAAGCACTATTTACGATAGCCGAGGTATGGAAACAACCAAAGTGTCTGGTGACAGATGGGTAAAGAAAATGTGGTGTAGTATGTGGTGTACACATATACATACAGACATATATAAGTGAAATAAGCCAGACACAGGAAGACAAATACTGTATGATCTCACTGATAGGTGCAATCTAATAAGGTGGAACTCACAGTAACAGGAGTATACAGTGGTCACCAGGGTTGTGGGGTAGGGAAATAAGGAGATGATGGTCAAAGGTATAAACTTTCAGTTATAAGATGAGTTAGTTCTGGAGACCTAACAGTATAGTGAATACAGTTAGTAATAATGTATTATTATTAATATATTTGAAATCTGCTAGGAAAGATCTCAACTGCTCTCACCACACAGGTACACAAAATAGTTAATTATGTGAGATGACGAATATGTTAATTAGCTTGATTGCAGTAATCATTTCACAATGTATACATATACAAAAATCATCATCTTGTATACATTAAATATATATGATTTTTATTGTCAATTCTACTTCAATATAGCTGGGGGTGGGAGGGCATAGCTTGTAAAAGAGGTCGAAAGCATCCTAAAGTGGTCTGTAAGAGGCTTTTCTTAGAGTAATAACTGCTATGAAGGAAGATTCTTATCTAGTCACTCACCAAAGAAAACAAAACAAACAAAAACAAACTCAAAAGCCAGTTAAATTAGTCACTGACAAAACATTTCCCTGTATGTACATTTTTTCAAAAGTCTAATTTCTCACCCACCCCCCGTTTCTTCCTTCCTTACAGAAAAGAAGTAGAAGGATAATATGAATAACATGACTCTAAATATAAACCATTAAGTTACTCATATCTCTAACTGACAGAACTAGTCATCAAGTATTAGTGTTCAACCTATATTTTGTAGTCAGAAAATTCAGGGTCAACACTATGCAAAATAAGATTCATTTAGCTTATTATTCTTAAATATTAAGCCTAAGAATAAGATAAAACAGTTCAATGTAAAGTAAATATCTTGTCACAGAAGATGAAAATTCCTGAAATATACTAGAGTACTGTGAAAATGATCAAATGTGACAGTATACAAATTCAGCATATTACACTGAAAATATTAAAAACAACTTGATCAAATTCCCTAAGAAAACAAATTCAGATCTTTTGTACTAATAAATGTAAAACACATCAAAATAACTGCAAATAAAAACAATTAAAATTCTCCCTTAAGAAAGATTTTATACATCTTCTTAAGCAGCAATTACAGAACGATGAGTTAAACTGAATGAGTTAAATCACAAACCTGAAACTGTGGAATTGTCATTTCAAAACACTTGTTCTTTACTTGGCCGGAATGATCTGCCACTTTCAGCATCACTGCAACATAAGGATACTTAAGTGATCTGCAACTGTCCGAGCTCACAGCCATACCCAGTTTCCACTGAAAATCTAGAAGCTATAAACGAAACAGTATAAAACATCAGTAATAATATTGCCTCGAACGCAGATATTTATTGAGTTTTACTGGTCTCACATTCAACTTTTGCCAATTATAATAAAAGAAAATACCTTCATTTTAATATTGCTAGGGGAGCAATAATCAAACAAAAATGGAGAAAGAACAGGATATAAACAGAGTTAAAAAACAACACTGTCATAAGGAAAGAAACAAAAACAAAAACCTTCACCAGATGTGTAATGGAAGTAGAAGATGTGGCAGTATTGGTTTTCCTTTCATTTTGCTCCTGCACTTAAGAGAACTCCAAATGCTCTGGACCATCTCCTGCCTCACTTCCCTGTCATCCCATTTCCATGCCTTCCCTTCCCCCATTCTGCAACCCAAAAGTCTTAAAATGGAAGTTGAGTTATACATCATCTTCATGTCTGATTGAGGCACACATGGGAACCATTCCAATTTCTTTCCTCACCAACAGTCCTCGACTTGCAACCCTATCCTAGTATAAATACTGGGTGATAGGTGGTTTTAGATTTCATCACTGTTGATGATGGACACCAGCCAGGTGATGTGCTATGCAGTTTCCATGTATTAAATGCCACACTGAATCATCATAACATTATAGTCTATTATTTCCATTTCGCAGGTGACACAACTGAATTTCAGATAGCTTAAATGTAAATTTCGAAAAAAAAAAAGTCAGAACTGAAATCAAAGTCTGACTCCAAAGATTACATGCTTATCAACTACTGGCTGACTCAATACTTTTTCGCTAATTTCTGTCTATGATTGTTCAGTGTTGCCTTGGCATAAAATAGGATCGGATAAATGTAGCTCTTAATACTGACTCTAAAACATAAGACCATGAGTGGAGGAATTAAGAAATACTTGTCTACTGACTGATACCCTTTGCTACCAAATTAATGTTGATTGAGCAAAAGCTTTGCTTGTTGATAAATTTCTTTTTATAAGAGGCGGTATCAGTGTGAGGACCAAAATTTCCTCCTGTCACGGACTGACTTTGAATCAATCGGCTACAATATTAAGGCCAGGCTGGTGCTGGTGAAAGGCTAACATATAATTAAGTAAAAGGATTATATAGATATGTTTTAAGTAAAAGCTTCTCATACAAAAATAGAGAAAAGATAGTTGGTAAATAACAAAAGAACTACAAATGGCTAATAAACCTATAAACAGAAAGCAAGAGAAATACAAATTTGAACCACAATGAAATACCACTACACACTTACCAAAATGGCAAAATTTTAAGTTTGACAATTCTAAGTATTGGGAAGGATGTGTCACGTGCTATACATGGAAGTCTAAATTGGGTCAATCTTTTGAATAACTGGCTTTATCCAGTATAACTGACTTTATGCATATCCTGTGATCCAATGATTCAATTACTAGGGATATAACCTAGAAAAACTTGTGCATATGTACGAAGGATACACATACAGGAATGTTTCTAGTATCTACATTTGTAATGGCCCTAAACTATAAACAACCTAAAAGTTCATTGGAAGAAAATTGATTAATAAAATGCTGTACGGCAATGAAAATCAATGAACTTCAGCTATACTTAATATCAAAAAAGCTGAAATAAGTCAAAAGGTTTTAAGTCCATTCAACTTAAACTTTAGAAACAGGAAATATACTATTGTTTAGGGATGCATATACAAATGGCAAGACTACAAAGAAAGACAAGAATATGATGATCACAAAGGATAGTTAGGATCTCTAGGAAGGAAAGAGGTTTGACTGGGGAGGAGCATGTGGTGAGCTTCTGGGGTACTGGTAATGCTCCAATTCTTGAGTTCTGATTAACTTTTAAATTATTCCTTTTTTTTTGTAACAATGTGAGATGGAAGTTAACTAAATATACTGTGGTAATCATTTCACAATATATGTATGTCGTCATTATATGGTATACCTTAAATTTATAGAGAGCTGTTATGTGAATTATATCTCAATAAAATTGGCAAAAAGCGAAATTATTCATTAAATTGTCTATAGGTTATATATTTTTATATATATATTCTTACACATATAGTGAGGGGAGGATAAAAATGAGTACATTTCTGATGGAAAGGAAAAATTCATTGTTGGCTAGGGTGATCAAGGGAGCTTTACAGAAGGGATAGCTTTAAACTCAGTTTTGAAAAACAAACAACTGAAATTGAGGAAAATATATCTTAGATATTCTATAAATACACACCTAAATGAAGAATTCTTATTTAATATTAAGTTGAATCAACCAGAGATTAAAATAGTCAATATCTGGTTAGGGAATGGAGCATTTATCTGTCTTAAAGTAGAAGGTTCCTCTAAGGATATATGAAAATAAAGCTGACTAAAGTGATTAAGAGGCCCATAATTATTTAAAAATTGAATGAGCTTTCAGAGGTTTTCAAAATACTCTCATACACTCTATCTTATTAAGGAAAAGATATCATGTAAGTCGTTTAAACTTTTCCTGTAGGCAATGGGGACTCACTGAAAGTTTTTGAGTACAGACAATGATATAAAAGTACTGATTAAAAAATATTTATCTGGTGGCAGCAAAACACAATCATCCAGGTATGAGGTTTTAAGTGCCTGAAGGAAGGTGGTGACAAGTAGGATTAAACTGAGCCTATAAAGAATGAATCACTAGGTACTAATGATTACCTACATAGTTATGGGAGGTAGCAAAGACAACTTCACAAATTTGAGCCCAGGTGACTGGGAGAATTCTGACATCATGTATCAAACAGGACTTCATATATTTTAAGTCCAATGGCATTATCAGGAAGAGAGGAAGAATATCTAAATAGGAATATTCAATAAGCAGCTAAAAATCCAAGAAAATAATTCAAGGGAGTTCATGACTGGAGATACAGTTTTTATATCAGTTCATTGGTGATATCCAAGAATTTAACTGAACACTTCTTCAACTTATTCAGCCTGTACAATTCTTTGATGCAAGAAGTTCCACGTTGACTGCCCACAGTAAAATGGTAGAGTAAAACATTGCTCATTTACTCTCAAATTCTGAAACAAAACTCTGGATTATCTAGAACATTTCAAGCAGAAAAGCAATTAAGGAACACAATATTGGAATCCACAGACGATGACAACAGGAGAAACTGGCAGGTGAGGAAACAGAGAGAGCTGACATCCAGACACTTATTGTGCAAAGTTAGTATTCGAGTGTCAAAGAAAGCTGGAATCAGGTTTATGAGATGAGAATTTCCCGAATTCCAAACTGAACATTTAAATGCAAATTAAAAACGAACCTTTTTAATAAATATGGTTTAGCCTTAAATAGGAATTAATGGCATGAGATTTTAAAAAGATAAAAAAAAAAGTACACATCAGTATGGAGAATATTAAGAATGAAGTAATGAAGCCTCATAATTCTTACAGAATAAAGAATTTAAAAAGAAAACATGCAAAGAAAAAAGTAGTGAAAAAAATCCAGAAGTAAAATGAATAAAAATAAAAATAATCAGAAAGCAAATATAGATAAAAAGGTAAACAAAAAAATTAGCTGTAGTCAGTCACATTAAAAATTAGATATGGCAGCTGAAGTTATCAGTAATATAAAAACATTACTATGAACACTATAAAGAAAAAAATGATAAAGACCATTTCAGTTTAAATCTAATTTTTATTTTTCAAAGTACAAAACAGGAGAAAATTAGAAAAAACAACTCCATCTTAAAAACTATTTTCTTATTCCTGTGATGCCATTGTTAGTCTTTAGCTGTATGCAATTTTTATAATTAGTCACAAATACACTTTCATGTTTTCTCCTTTTTAAATCAAAGTTTTCAAAAGAGAAGACTGTTAAGTGTTCTGCATACATTAATCTCTTTCAAAAATACTATGAGGAAAAATCTAATTAAACAACTTGTCCAAGGATACAAAACTAGAAGAGCTGGTATTCAAACCAAAATTTGTCTGATTCTATATTCCATGCATTTTTTCATTATACCTAGCTGCAACATGATTACTATTTGAAATTAAACTAACTTCTAGTAGGTCAAGAAAGTAGACAGGTCTAGGACAGGACAAGAATGTTTAGCAGCTTGTACATGCTAGACCTGAGCTGTCCAATACAATAGCCATTAGCCAAACATGACTATTTAAATTAATTTAAAATAAATAGAAAAATTCAGTCCCTCAGTTGCACTAGCTACGTATCAAGTGCTCAAGTTACACGTGGCTAGTGCTACCACACTGGGCAGTGCCAACATCTCCATCACTGCAGAAAGTTCTACTGGACAGTACTGTGCTATATCCTGTGCTAATGTATATGTGGAAACTGATTAAGGCATGAGTTACTTGCAAATTTCTGGTTGAGAATTCATATTAGCTCTAGCTCAAGTAAACATTTGCTAAGTCATCAGCATTTCCCACCTTGTTTAATGGTATCTTCATCCATACTTAATTTTCTTAAGCACTTATCATTACCTGAAATTATGTTTACTTATTAACTGTCTCCCCAAGGAAACCCAACCTTCGTGAGAGCAGGAGCATGACTGACCTAGTTTACTACTGGGTCTACTAGAGTAATATCTGATACAAAGTGAATGTTCCAATAAGTATTTGTTGAACTAATATGTTTAGAGCTTCTGGGGGATGTGGTAAATGGTCTCCAAAGACAGCTTCCAACACCTGGTGTCACCCCTCCCTGTGTGTACATGCCATCCTCACATCAGGGAGTGGGGCTTATTTTCCCTCTGCGTGAATCCTAGCTGTACCTGTGACAGCTCTGATCAACAGAATATGGCAGAAGCAGCTTTCTGGAAGCTCTGAGCCTGGGCCTTAGGAGAACTGGAAGTGTCTGCCTCCTTCCTCATGGAATATAGGCTCTTGAGACTCTCCTTCTTGGAACCCAGCCATGCTGATGTGACCGGTCATGTGAAGGAAAACCAAGTCACTCCAATTATGAGATCTAGCTGAGCTCCCAGCCAAAGTCATCACGGAGCCATGTAAGTGAGACCTCTTGATTTCCGGCCCAATTACGCTCCTAGATGACTTGAAGCCCCAGTTGAAATGACAGGGAGTAGAAACCACCACCTAGCTAAACCCAGTTAATGCACAGAGTCACAAGAGATAATTACACAGTTGTTTCAAGTTACCAAGTTTTGGGTAGTATATTATGTAGCAATAGATAAGTAAAACAGGGCAAAGACAACTAGCTGAAAATAACTTTGTTGATAAGTTTAATATGATATGACATCAAAAATGTATTCTCATAACTATGTAATCTGAACTATATTAGTTTGTAGAAATTTCAGCAAATACAAATAACCAAAAATTATTTCAGATTTGGTCAGTGTAACCAGTTACCTCTGAAATGTTAACACATCCAGGAAAAATAATACAGAAAAATAAAGCCTTTGCCATTAAGCATATCGACTGCTGGTAAGTTCATAGTACAACTGCCTGGAAACACCAAACATAAATCTTCCCTCAAAAATGTTTTTTTTATCCTCATTTCATTTCTGCTGATGACTTTCATTTTCCTAGTAACTCAGTTATCAACTTTGGTCAACTTTGATTTTTCTCTCTCACTCAAAACATGTATGAACTGCTAAGTATTCAAGACTTCATTTCAGCCAGTGCCACTGACATGTACTCCCGTCTTCCCGATCTCACTGCTACAAACCTACTCAAAGCCTATTTTAAAAATCTTGCCTTAAATTTTACTGCAGCTTCCTAATTAGTTTCTTGCCTATAGTCTTTTTGGGCTCCAATCCAGAGTATAGACTATAAACATTGCTTATAAATTAACCAAATCTGACATCACAGGTGAAAACCTATTAAGTCTACAGCCTCAAGACCTAGTTGCCAGCCTCTCACCTAGCACTGGAGTCACACCACAGCACAGTCCCCAAGGGCTTGCCCACTTGTACTCAAACTGGACTGCATCCCTTCTCGAAATTATCTTTCAACCTTTACACCTTTGCTTATTTTTTCATTCCTCTTGGCATACAACTCTCAAACATCTACTTAAAATTGAAAACTCCTTTCAAATGCTACCTGCTCTGTGAAGTCTTTCCTGGTTTACTCAATCTTTCTCTGAATGTTCTGTCATTTTTTTATACCTTAGCACTTAGAACATTCTGTTTGTAGAAGTCATTTGTGGATTGTCTCCCTCCCTCACATTCACCAGACTGTAAATGCCCTGAGGGTAGCTGGTACAGCCAAAAGAATATATAGAACAAAAATAGTGATATCTTCATGAACCATCACATAAACTACACAAAAATTTAAGTCACTATTTCTTATACGTGGGAAGAAGAAAAATGGCACAAGATATTGCGTCAATAGAACATCTTTCTTTTGATTTATACCATAAAACTGGCAAGGAAGAAAGCAATAAAATGTGGCACGAATAACATTCATTCATCTATAAAGAGTTCTAATTAGACATCTATATAAGCGAATCATGAATTACTTCAAAACAATGATTATAAAAATGTGAAGTAATAATCTTAAACCTCTAGTGCTGGGTAATATAGCACCATGGCTTGTTAAATTTAACAAGTATAGATTCTAAAGTCAGACAGATCCGAGCTGGAATCTCAGCTCTCCTACCTTATACCCACATGGCTTTGGATGTTACTATGTCTCTATGTGCCATTATTCAATAAGTATTTACTAAATAATACCATGTTCTAGGCACTGGGGATATAAAAAAGAATAAAACAAAGTTCCTACATTTTAGTAAGGAAGACAGACAATAAACAAATAAACACATAATGAAGTTGCAGTAAGTGCCATAAAAAGTGGAACAGCAATACCGGGTAAAGGGACAGTGTGACCAGGAAGGCTGTTTAGATTGAGCGTGGGAAGACCTCTTTGAAGAATTGGCTTTTGAGTAGAAAGAGACTTGAATAAAGTGGAGAAAAAAGCCACATGGATATCTAGAGAAGAGTACTCTGAACAAAGCGAGAAGCATGCCTGGAGTGTACACAGGGAATACCAATAAGGCCCGTGTGGCTGGAGTTGCATGAGTTAAGGGAAAAGTAAGAAATGAGGAATCCATTTCTGGGCCTGAAGGCCAAAGTCAGTCCATCTTGAAAGGCCTGTAAGCCAAAGTAAAAAGATTTTTTTTCTAGTGTTGACAGGAATCTCTTAAAAGGCTTCTAGAAGGGGAGAGATGTGGTTTAACTAGATTGCAACAGGCTCAGGTAGACTGCTAGAATGGGCGTTAAGTTTAATAGGGAAAGTAAGGAGACCCAACTGAGTGAGAGCCTAGCTTTGGTTTTCCTAGAGGTTTCTGTTCCTGTAATTTTCTGAATTCGCCTGTCTCTCCAGTTTGGGGGGCAGCAGTATGCCCTGTGATTTACCTCTCTGACAATTCAAGAAGAGTTGCTGACTTCAGTTTGTTCAAATTTTAACTTTTTAGGATGAAATGATGACTTCCAAGCTCCTTAGAAGCTGGAATGGAAACTGGAAGTCTATCATTTTTTTTACAACTTTCTTCGTAAAGGTTTTAAACATCGTTTGTTAGATTCATGGCAAGGCACTTCATAATTTCTTAACGTTGTAAATGGCATCTTTTAAAAATATTTCTCAACTCTGAATATAGGAAAAAAATTAAATCACCTTGTTGAAACTCTCAGACTAATTCTAATGTTTGTAAAGTATCTTGGCTTTTTCTATGTAAACAATCATATAACTTGTGAATAACTGCCCCCCAAAGCTGTCCACATTCCAATTCCCAAAACTTGTCAATGTTACCTTACGCAACAAAACAGACTTGTAAGTATGACCAAACTAAGGATCTTGAGGTGAGATTATCCTGGATTATCTAGGTAGGCCCAATGTAATCACAGGGTCTTCATTAGAGGGAAGCAAGAGGGTCAGTCAGAGAAGGTAACGATGACAGCAGAAAGTGATAATAGCAAGAGAAGTTGGCATGCTGTGCCTAGAAGATGGAAGTAGAACCCACAAGACAAAGAATGTGAGCAGCCTCTAGAAGCTGGAAGAAAAGGAAACAGATTCTCCCCTAGAGCCTCCGGAAGGAACACAACCCTGACGACACCTTGATTTTATCCTATAAGGCTAAGTTTGACTTCTGACCGCCATAACTGTAAGATAAATTTGTGTTGTTTTCAACAACACCCCCACCCCCACCCCGGTTCAATTTTTAAAACCCTATAATCTAGTATAATTGTTTCAGAATGTCTTAAACATATAATTTAGTGTAAGTGAATGGGATAAAACGATTTATGAAAGATTGAATCAAAGTGCACTAAATAACTCTGAGGAAAGCCAGATTAGAGGGTTGATTACTGTCTCTCTGAGTTCCCCCACCTCCCAGTAATACTCAAAAACAACAGCAAAATCAGTTGGAGACAGATCACAGAGAGCAGTAAATGGGCATCTCTCAGCCCCTGTATTCTCATTATTTCTTATCTCAGCCCTTTGTTATAGTATTTTGTATGGACCTGGATGATTCCTGACCTAGAATACTATAGTTTTAGTACTCTTCTTCTGGGAAGTGTGTTATAAATTATTTGTCTAAAAATAGTTTTTTACCCCAAATAGGATAAGAACACTTAGAACAAAAAAACAGGATTAAGATATGCTTAAAAATTCAAATCCTTATTCTTAGCATAAATACATATACATTGGAAAGTTAAGGAAGTATACTCTCCACCTTCAAAATAACTGGTTTTTAAAGACTAAGAAAATGTTTGAGGTGCTACCTTTGTAAATTTTAATAATGTCTTCCCTCTGTAATCATTCTAAAATACTGTGTACCTAGTCTCCAAAAAACGGCGCCTAATCAAGAATAATATTTGGTCTCTATCTGCTGCAGTGCGTGAGGGAGGTTAACTACAATGGCAGCGGCTCCATTTCAGGTGCAAAGTGGAAGAAATAATGCAGGATGGCGGGACGAAAGTCACAGGTTCACGGGCACAGGACCTGGACTTGGGAGAGCTGAGGAAGGCTTAAGGTGGCATCGTCCCCCGGCTTCCCCAGGCGGAAAGGCGGTCCAGGTCCAGCCGCCCGCCCCTTACCCAACGCAGGCCGGCTCAGAATGGGGCGGGGCTGCCATTCACTCACCTGGTTGGTGACCTGAAACGGAACAGTGAAACAGTTTAGGGAATGATCTTTCTTGCTCCAGAAGCCCGCTAGCCCCAGCTCCTTCTAGGCCAGGGCTTACCTCGGTCTTAGCATCCAGCTGCAGCTCGCCAGACCCCTCCATGGCAAGTGTCCAGGGATCGCACCACCGACTCGGGTGGACACTCCCAGGGCCATCAACACTTCCGTTTCCCTCTTTCCGGCCCCCGCGGCTTGGCGCACGCAGCAGATGTAGGGGAGCAAGGAACACGCATTTTTGTGTAACATCCTCGGTTTCAACTAAATACAGTTGGATGGAGCTACAAAGCAACTACTTTATTACTGTAGGTAAAAGGGTCCAAATATTTAGGATATACCCTGAGACGGGAAGGACATATTAACTTTAAGATGCCGTCTCCCCCTGCTTACGCTGTAGACGTGGACTCTTCCTATTTGGGGCCCACAGCGCCCTCTGCGAGAGCGCAAACTTGTGACTGCGGGAGTAATTGATCCCAACCAAATTTGAACGCGACTGGAAAACCACACCGCCTTCCAAGCCTGCGAGGAGGATGCCTGTGGGAATTATAGAACAGCTTTCGTCACTGGGAGTGGGAGGATACTTTTCTTTATCCCCGCTGCCACTCCAGCCGCCAACCTGACTACAGCAATACCTTCCCAACTGGTCTGCCCGCTTCCCTCCTACTCAAGTCCATTCTCAAGTCCATTCTACAGAGTATCCAGAGATTTTCTCCCTACCAACTCTTCATTTTTAAAAACTTTAATTTTTTTCGGAGAAGTTGCAAAAATAGTTAAATGAACATATGTATACCCTTCATCTGGATTCACCAACTTAACATTTTTACACATCTGTTTTAACGTCAGCTACATACATAGTTATGGTGTCACATTATCCCTAAGTACTTGAGCATGTATTTCCTATGAACAGGGGCATTCGTCTAAAAAAATTACAATACATTTATCGCACTCAGGAAATTGATAAAATTGATAAAAGACTATTATCTAACACAGGGGCCAAATTCAAATTCCTTAGTTCTTCATATGATTGCTGGAGAAATACATTAGTTAATGCATGTAAAGCCCCTAGAACTGTGCCTGGCATGTAGTACTCAGAATCTACGCCCAAAATAGCCACTGACTCAAGGTTATTGGACCTGATTAAAAATAATGATTAGCTTGGGTACATAGTCTTTGAATGAATCAAATTATTTCTTTCCTGTGGAAGTCTAATGAATAGGGCATCCACTATACCATACCATACCATACCATACCATACCATACCATACCATACCATACCATACCATACCATACCATACCATACCATACCATACCATACCATACCATACCATACCATACCATACCATACCATACCATACCATACCATACCATACCATACCATACCATAATCAGTGGTGATGGTAAGCATAATAATGACCCCTCAAAAGATGTCAGCTTCCAAATCCCCAGAATCCATGAATATGCTATGTTACATTGCAAGGGAGACTTACGTTTGCAGATGGAATTAAGTTTGCTAATCAGTGGACCTTAAAGACATATTCCTGGATTACTCCTGTGGGCCCATTGTAATCACAAAGGTCTTTAGATGTGGAAGATGGCAACAGAGGAGTTAGAGTCAGAAAGTGTCAGTGATCTGATGTGAAAAAAACTCAGCCAGCCATTGCTGGCTTTGAAGATAGAAGGGGCAAGCACCAAAGAAGGCAGGTAGAAGCTGGAAAAGGAAAGAAAATGGATTTTCCCACACAGATTCCAGAAGGAGCATAGCCTTGATTTTAGCCCAATGAGACCCATTTCAGACTTCTGAATTTCAGACTATAAGGTAGTGAATTTGTGTTGTTTTAAGCAACAAAGTTTGTGTTAATTTGTTCCAGCAAATTAGGAAACTATGATCGCAGAGGATAACATGATGTGCTGGAAGGTTTAGTGTCACATGGACCTGAATCTAAATCCATCTTCTACCACTCAGCTATGTGACTTCAGTAAAGGTAGCCTTTCTGAACATCAGCTTCTAATCTGTGGGAATGAGGCCAGGTGGAATGAAAAAAGAATGTGGGGGCAGCGATAAACTGGACCATGTAAAACCTGTAAACGCACTCTCATTCAGTTTCAGATATAATTGTTGTTTTCTTTGTTTTGTTTTATATATGTGAGTTTCACAAAGTTTTAATTAAAGGTTAAATGAGAATACATGAAAGTACATAGCAAAGTTCCTGAACATAGTAAGTACAATGGATACCAGCTCCTATTACCATCATCATGATATTCAAAAGAAGCCTATAAGTTATCTAGGTTGTACATTATCTCCATTTTAAAGACGAGAAAACCAAAGTTCAGGAACGTTAAGCCACATCTTCTAATTACTAGGTAAAACTTCAAACTCTGGTTTTAACTTAGAGTCTACAATCTAATTTCAGAGAACTCCAGAGGGATTCAGAACTCCCAATGTACCTGCTGAAATCCTTCTCAGCTACCTTGTGCTAATTGAATGTTCTATTTTTACTCTAGGCTATTCAGGAATATGAGTGTTTGTGTGTGTGCTTGTGTGTGTGTGTTGTGGTGGGGGGGTGGATAATGGTGGTAATTGATAGGCTGCATAAGTAAAGATGCAGAACTGGGAATAAAGTAGGATCACTGATCCTAGAATCAGAGAGGTTTTACAACTTAAAGCAGAGTATGCAAATTCTTAGTCTTTGGGCCAAAGCTGGCCTACTCACATATGTAAAACAAAACAAAGAAAACACAACAATTATATCTGAAACTGAACGAGAGTGCATTTACAGGTTTTACATGTTCTAGTTTTATCACTGCCCCCACATTCTTTTTTCATTCCATCTGTCCAATTCACACAATTACCCGAAAACTACATGACATAGTTTTCTACCTTTGGCTTAACAGGACCTTACAGAGTGACCTACGTAAGTTAAGTATATGGCTTATATATACATAGCTAGATTATAGTAATCACAATTTCTGATCAAATAGCTGAGACTTATTAAGCCATCATATGGACAGATGAGGCCAAATTATGTAAGATTTGGGTATGTTCTCAAATACTGCCCAAAGGGTTTTGGGATGGTGGTTTGGCAATGCAATGCAGGCTCAAGGCAGGTGACCAAACATACGTGCAGTAAGAAGATAGCTGAATGTACCGAAAAATAATATCAGGTAGTGTGTAGTCATGGTGGCACACCACGAATGAACATATAGAGGAATTGATCCCCACAGCCCTAGGGGAAGCTGGGCAGGACTGGTTACAACTATGATGACAACCTTATTTGATTAAGTCAAGTATTACACAAATACCACATTTCATCAGTTGTTTGCTTCATATTTTTTCACATTTAACATCTCAGAAATCATACTACACATTGCATCAGATAGCTTCTTACAGTGATAGGTAGTCAGGCAGCAGTTGTGCCTTAGTTGTTTTCACAGGAGCATGCATGAACTTGGTCATAGCTGTTCAATACTTCTATTGAGTTATGGGTATTCTTGATTGTGTATTACTATGTTTAACTGCCATTTAAAATGTCTTTTAAAAGATTATGCTGCGATTAGGCATAATAAAAAGTTAACCAGGTATGGAAATAGGCATGGAAAGAGAATAGTAGGTTTTAAACTTGTATCAGTAAGGCAAATATAGATTATCAGAGAAATGGCCAAAATTCCATATTTTCTTACAAAGCAACCACATAATTTACAGTTTCTAAAAAAGGTGGATAGCCTGGAGTAGTTAAATCAAAAAGGTTGCATACTTCAGCTTAAGGTGGAAAAACTCTCTCAGAATATAAGAAAGAAATTAATAAGGAGGAGACAGTAGGTTTTGAGATAAGGGTATTTTCGTTAAGACATCAAACAAAAATCAATTTGTCAAAAATTTCCTGCTGCTTTTAAATAGGAGCTGTTGAATTTTCATCAGTTGCTGAGAAAATGAAATCTCGAATTTAGTCACGTAGGAAATGGTGACAAACCTGATATTCTTTGACAATCGTAAAAATTAATCTGTCATTGTTAAAGTTAATAAAAGTGCATGGGTTCTATTTTTCATCTGTATCATGTGATAAAAAAAAGGTTGGGAAGCACTGGAATAGCTGATGCTATAGGAGTTTTGAGAAAAAATTTTTTAAATGGGTGGAGGATGAAAAGACTGATAGCCAATAACAATTTATAAAATGTTCAAACTCATTAGTAATCAGTGAAACTAAAATGAGATACCTTGACCTCCCACTAAGTTCTAGGATTTCTTTCTCTTCATGCTCCTCGCTTCTACCTCCTTTTATTTATCCCTTCATTCTCTTCCCCTCACTTTCTTCCTCTTTCCTTCCCTCTCCCAACCCTCCTCACATTCTTCTCTCAAGAAGAGAGGTTTAGCAATGATCTGCTTTTGCTTGTCCCCCTGCTGATGCTGATGTCCTCAGGTCTCAGTCTCCAACCTAAGTGGGTCATCACTGGTGTGAAATTTTTCTGAATAGATGGTTGTTCTTAAAAGGAATTCTGGCACCTGCTGTTATAACACTTTTTTTTTTTTGCCTTGTTAAACTGCATTTACAAAGTTTATAGAATATATAACAGACGACGTTAAACGCTCCCAACTCTCTCTTAAACTTCTATTCATTTCAGGACATATTTATTTTAAAATCATTGTCCTATATATAAGAAATGTTTAACTGTTGACCCATAATAGAGGCAGATTTGTTCCCAGAGTAATTTACAGCTTACTTACATAAATTAGCCTTCTCAGTCCTCAGCTTTGTGAGTACTATTCCGGGCTTGTCAACATCATGCTGCTCTTGCCTCCCTCCTGCTTTGAAAAGAAACCTAGATCTGGGTGCCGGAAGTCTAGGCGGAACTCCCATTCTGCCACTGGTGCAAACTTGGGCAACAAACTCTCCAAGCCACGGTCACCTTGTTTGTAATATGGTGACAAGTCTATCTTACCTGCCTACTTTATAGACTATGGTGAGGATCAAAAAATCTATGAGGAATGCCAAAGCTTCCATTAAAGTTTGAATCAAGTAACATCTCATTCAGTGAATATATATTATGGTTTCATTGCTAAAATAACATTTCATTTTAAATAGTTCATTAACAAATTACAGTTGCATTAACATGTACATTTAAAATTTTTCTGGAGATAAAACTACAAGTTTGTACTTAGTTATTAGAATTTTCGGGTCTCCTCACGGCGGAGGCCCAGGCAGAGGTGTCCCCAGGCGGCGGCTCTGTTCCCCGCGCAGACCGCACAGCGTGTCGCTGGCTGCGCGTCCAGGGCAGCTACAGTGGCCCTGCGGCCCGCGACTGACTCAGGTGAATGCAGCCCGATGACCCTGACCCGGCCCGGGCCCGCGCCGCCCCGGATTCGGTGACTCGGCTCCACGGAGCCTCGTAGTCCCGGCCCACACTAGAAGTTTAAAAAAAAAAAAAAAAAATTGGGCAGGTGTGTTACTCCTTCTATTTTGATTATTCAATTTTTTGGCAGGTATAGCAATTAGCTTTTGCTAAGTAAAAAAAAAAAAAAAAGCCCATAAATTCCCAATGTCACACTACAAGCAAACATTTATTTAGCTTACACGTCTGGGTGTTAGCAGTGGGTTGGCCAGTCTAGACTGGGCTCAGTTGAGGTGATTCTGCTGTGCTACATGTATCTTCACTCTGTTCCTGAGACCAGCAGGCTAGCCCAAGCACATTCTTCTCAAGGCTATGGGAGAAGCCCAAGATAGCAAGCAGAAACCCAGGCTTGTTTAAGGCTCAGCCTTGGAACTGGCACACCATCATTTCTGCTCCGTTTTATTGATCAAAACAGGTCACATGGCTGAACTTAGTGTCAAGGAGTGGGGAAATATACAGTTGATTCTCATTATTTGTGATTGGTATGGTCTATGATGACACCATGAACACTAAATTATATACCAAATCATTGCTCCCAGGAGATATACAGGTTAGAGTCCTTTGAGCCTCTGGTCACATTTCATCAACAGATCAATACACAACCTGTTTTATGTGTTTCTGTTTAAAGACACCTCACTCGACATATATTATTGATTCATTTACACTGAACTCACAGCCAAGAGCACCATAACTCATGCCTGAAGGAAGCTTACCTAACATGAATTTTCTGTGTAAGGCACATCACAGCCTTCTTGCACTTAGGAATACAAGATAGCACATCAGCACATGCTTGGGCCATACACATATACAGCGAAATTACCAAACAAAAAGCACAAAAATGCAAAAAATGTGGTACTAAATAGACTGCAAAAAGGACACTTGTTTCCAGTATGAGCCCAGAAACAAGAAGGTGGGGCACTGCCTATTTGACCTCAGCTGAGAACTCAAGTTTTCTGCCACTCCTCTGCCTATGTCTGTGAAAGTGACATGAGTATTATTTTGTGGGTTATTCATTTATTAGCAAATAAGTGTTAGCAAGTAGGCAAATTCAAAATGCAGAATAATGAGTATCGACACTACTTTGCCCCTCAGTGGAAAAAGCTTCAAAGTTCTATGGCAAAGGATGTGGACAATGGGAGAGTTAAAAACTGGGGCCAATAATGCAGAATCTTGGGCCCCATCTCAGACTTATTGAATCAAAATCTTCCTTTCAGATTCCCTGGATGTTTGTATACACATTCAAGTTTGAGAAGTACTTCCTTCAATATGATGGTAGTTACATGCATGCCAGAGGGGGTGGGGAGTTAAACCCTATGAAGATTAGGGACCTCCTACATTAATAAAGTTTGTATGGGTCCAAAAGTCTGGGGGCATGCTGTGGTAGCCTCTCTAAGGTGAAGAATAAGTTATTGCATCTTGCATTTTCTATTAATTGAAAGAGGCAGAGCACCTGGTGGGCCTCTTTGGCTTTTGGAGGCAATAGATGCCACACTTGGAATACAGCTGCAACACTTTTACTCGGTGACAGAGACAGCTGCCAGTCTGAGTGGGTCCCTGAGCAAAAGTGTGCTCTGTAGCAAGTCCAAGCTGAAATGCAAGTGGCCTTGCTCTTCAGCCCTATGTCCCAGCAGAAACAGTGGTGCTCAAGATATCCATGGTGGATAAGGATGCTGTGTGGCTTAGACAAGCTCTAACAGAAGAGTCACAGTGGAGAACCTCAGGGTTCTGGAGCAAGGCCATTCCTTTGACAGCAAGTCATTTGAAAAACAGCTCCTGGCATGCCACTAAGAGCCTGGCCATGCAACTCAAGTATTATGCAACTACACCTGCTCATCATGAGCTGGACATTGCAGATTTACTAAATCACAGTTGGGTGGAGACAGAGGCAAGCTATCAAACAGATAAAGAAAAAAGAGGAATCAGAGATTAGAAATTCCTTGGAGGTCAAAAAACAGTGGCCAGAAAAACATGAGTGGTAGAGCTGGAAGTTCTCCAAGAAAGGCAAGCTCAGCATAATAAAGTAATCTTTTTCTCTCCCTAACTGTTCCTCTCTCTGAATGCCCTCTATTGGGCACAAATTAGTAATACGCATTCTAACCCAGGTCAAATCTTTGGAGTTACCACTGACAATTCCTGCTCATCAAAGGGATATCCCCTTAAAACAGTATCTCTTTAATCTATACCTGCCTCTCTATCTCAATGGCTACTGCCTCAATTCTTGCATCATTTCACTCTTGCAAACTTTTTTATATTATTGACAAATGGTGTTTCTGTATATCTGATTATTTTATTCATTCTTCAAATATTTATCAAGCATGTACGAATAAGGCACTGAGTTAGGCCTTGGGAAAACAATACGAAGAATTTAAAAAGATGCTACTTACTGCAGGCCTCATGGAATTTACAGCCAGGTGGACGAGAGATATGAAAATCCTGCTTAAAATCCTTCGGTGATTTCCCGCTGTTTTCAAGATGAACAGATGTCATGACTGGCTTGTCCTTGCTTACTTCTTCAGCATCACTTCTAATCACTGCTCTTCAATCTTGCAGCCTCTACTCTCTTTTTGAGAGCACTCTCCTCTCTGCATGGCTAATGTTAATTTCTTTTAAGGGTTCACTCCAGTTGTCTACCTTCCAGGAAGCCTTCCAAACACTCCCTATCCCTTCAGCTTCACTTCTCCGTAGTTCTATCGCACCTCAAGGTACCACTACCATATATATATGTCATATATATACTTTATTGTGATTCTTCGTTCTTTTGTCCACCTCTTATGCTCTACTGTGAGCTGAGCTTTGTGTACCCAACACTTAATGCAGCATCTGATTCATAATAGGTACTTGACATTTTTTGTCAAATGTAACTGAGTAGATATATAGAAATGCCTCACACTCTTCAGTAGCAGACAAGGTCAATACGTTACTTCCGCACTTTGACAAAGGAGCTTCTGGGGCACAGCTCCCAGGTGGCCTACGGCCTTGGGACCTCCAGAGGGGCAGTTACTCGGTCCTTACTTCTTAGAGTAAGACTCAGTGGTGCGCCCTCTAGCGCCT